>NC_136689.1:132278516-132878516 GCF_903797595.1 Erithacus rubecula
TTCCTTCCTTCCTTCCTTCTTCCTTCCTTCTTCCTTCCTTCCTTCCTTCCTTCCTTCCTTCCTTCCTTCCTTCCTCCTTCCTTCCTTCCTTCCTTCCTTCCTTCCTTCCTTCCTTCCTTCCTTCCTTCCTTCCTTCCTTCCTCCTTCCTTTTTCCTTCCTTCCTTCCTTCCTTCCTTCCTTCCTTCCTTCCTTCCTTCCTTCCTTCCTTCCTTCCTTCCTTCCTTCCTTCCTTCCTCCTTCCTTCCTTCCTCCTTCCTTCCTTCCTTCCTCCTTCCTTCTTCCTTCCTTCCTTCCTTCCTTCCTTCCTTCCTTCCTTCCTTCCTTCCTTCCTTCCTCTTCCATTCATCTATTTTTCTCACTCTTCTTTTTCACATTATTCTTTTTTTCAAAACTCACTGTCATGTCTTTATACAGTAGGTCAGGGACTAACATACCAATTTCCATGCCACATGTATAATTTACTAATAGAACTATGAGGTTTTGTGGACCCTATGGCTTGTATCTGTCAACTACAGCTGTTTATGAATCTTGGGTTTCCCTCAGGAAAGTCACCCTTTCCCCTTAAAGGTTGGACACCACATCAGTCAGTACACTGTTGTGTTTAAAACAGCTTAATGATATTTAGCCATAACTACATTTTTTTCCAATGTTTTAATGCATTTTGATTTCAAATTGATGACTACATTTTTAGATCTCTGGAATAAATTAAGAAATTAAGTAGAATTTTTTCAGAAATTATTATATTTGTCTTTACCTCGTGATACCAGCAGATTATTCATTCTCCTACACTTTAAACAAAACAGATTAAATAATAATAATCTAAATTAACATGCATATTAGAGGCTGAGGATGAAACACTATGTGTCACTCCAGTGGTGTGCCTTTTAGCCCTATATTTTTTGTATTTTTAAAGAAAATAGTGTGGGAAAGGTTGGAAGTCATGGCTTATTATAGCATCCTTTGGCTTTTTGCTCAGCCATTCATTTCAGCCAACTGCTGGAAGTCAGAGATTTCTTGCTGCACAGAAGAATTTCTGGGTCATGGAAAAGATGACACTGACTTCACGCCAGTTAATATACATTAAGTATAATGTGAAAAAAAAAAAAAAAAAAAGGTGCTGAGTACAAAATTAACAACTGGAAGGTGATATTGGAATAAGCAGAAAAAACCTGGCTGGTGTTTCAGAGTATTGCTTTTAATTTATGCAACAGTTAAAGATAGCATAGGTAGAGTCATTTAGGCTTGAAGAGAAATCAGGTCTCCAGTTCAAGGACAGGTGTGAAATCAGGGTTGCTCAGGCTTAATCAGATCTGGAAAAACCTCCAGGGTTGGGGACCATAGATGGTCTCAGTAGGCTCGTCCAGTAGTGGGGGTAAAATTCAACTTATGGTCGCTTCTCATCCACCCACCAATCACTGATCTTATCAAGTACTATTTTCAGCCAGTCCTGCACCCTCTCAAAACTGGTTCTGCAGACCAATCAAATCCACTAGATCCTGCTCACAAGACAGGTGCTCCAGTCTCAGTCAGCTTGGTGGCCCCACAATGAATTCACTACAGTTTATGCACATCTCTTCTATATTGGGAGACCAAAAATGGACACAGTATTCTACATGTGGTCTAATAAGTGCTGAATTATGGAGGATAATCACTTTTCTCAGTCCATGGGCTATGCTTCAATCTCTAATTCTCTCTGAAACCTGGCTATGTAATGTCAAAGAGAGATGCAAAATGCATATTTAAAAAAAAAAAAAAAAAAAAAAAGGAAGCTTGAATTTTCACACTGAAAATATATAGAGTTCATTGCTGTTATTTCATTTATTCTTATAACAATGCACGAGGTTTTCCAATACACTGCTGATTTGCTTTAATACTTTAATTGCTCTGTACCTTCAGCTATTTTCTTTAGCATGTTATTATTATTAGCATATTATAGTATTCCACCCACGAATATTTGGAAAAAACCTCTAGTATAAATATTGAAATTAATACTTAATGCACTTTTTACCAGCATTCTTCTTTTGGGTTTTTTTTAGGGTTTTTTTGTTAGTTTTTTTTTTTTTTTTGGTGGCAGTGCACAGAGATACAGAAGTAAATATTAATTAAAATTAAAAGTAAGCAAAAGCATTCAGCTAGAGTGGAAATAAATAGAAGTTCTGTTTACATTAGAGTGGATGCTAGTGGATTTGCAGATTTTCTAACCTCTGTTAGATGAGTTTTGTATCCAGGGCTGCCAGGGGAAGATCTTCTGCAGCAACTGTAGAGGTTAAACCTCTTCTAAATTTGACTTTCCCACCATCAGGGAGCAGATGGATCTCCTAGGAAAGGTTCATTTCAAATATGTTACTTTTTTTTAAATCCTGACCCAACTTAATTGATTGCCCAGAGGGTGCCTGCTGGAAATGTTGTCAGTTCCCAGTATGCAATTGTCATTTTTTTTAAATTTTCAATTTGGTTTTGTCTTTTTTTTTTTTCTCTTCAAAGAGGCCTGATTCTGGAAATAAGTGTTAACAAAAGAGAGAAAGTTTTTTATGCCTAAATTTACAGTATTTTAAAAAATTTGTAATAAATCATTTGATGAAAGAGCCACTCTTTCCCACAAGGAAAAAAGCATGTAAAAATATGTAGATAAAAGAAAAGGATCACAACTCACAGCCAGGTTCTGACAGGAATTTTTGTTGGTAGATTTTGGAATTTCCACAGATTTTTTAAAAATTTTTATTTGTGTGTGAAATATTTTAAACAAAAATGATAACATTAATTTGCAAAATAATTAAAGCTTTAAATAGGATCAAAATACAAAAACTCCCACAGGCCTGGGAGAACACAGGAAAGAGGAGAAAAAGTAGAAGTTTTTTTTCTGTTGGTATAAAAATGCTCCATTTCCATCCTATAAAAGGATGCAAGTAAGTACCTGACATAAGCATTTTATATAATTCTTCTATCCTTATTCAGCTGGACATAACACTTAACACTAGTGTTATTAGGCTTAAAATATGTGGTATCAGTATCAGGTGCTCAAATATTGACAATAAAATTGAAACAGATTTCCTGAGCTAGCTAGCCAAAAGCAAGCTAACAGATAATATGATACTAATACATAGTAAAAGTTGTGTTAAGAAACATGGATGGTCCTCCTAAAATGTCTGTAAGTAACTTGGAATATGAACAGCAGAAATGAAACTGAGTTGCATGATCTCATTGCACAGGTGGATAATGCTTAAATGGATGCACATTTGTTAGTTAGTATTAAATTGTATTCCTGTGGGAAAAAAAATATTATCCTCTTAAGGGGAACAAGGAGAACAATTAATCCTCCATAGGTAAAAGCCACTATAATTAGCAAATTTGAGCAAAATATAGAAATGAAGGCCAATGAAAAAAGAGTGTAGGTGTAAAACAGCTTTAGAAAATATACCAAAAAATTATTCTCAAGTGGATCCTACAGTGAGGAAGAAGAAACCATCAATTTGCACATTATATTTCACTTAGTGGTGAAGGTGTCCAGGAGCTGACAACTCACTGTAATACTCCAGCACCACTATGATCAGATTGAAACCACCAGTCCCAGAATCCAGAGAAGTGCAAAGGTGAACATAGTAAAAGGAAGGGGGTAGAAAGGGCCTATGGAAACATTTGAACCATTATTATTATTCTTTCTTTTTCTGCAACAAATTGGAATGAACTAGTAGGCTAAAACTCCTACAATTTCAAGAGTAAGAATTATAACAACAATTTCTTGGCTTTGTCTAAACTGCTGGGCATATACAAGTTGCTGAGATATGTGTTTGAGGAATCTCTTACGGACAAATGCCTCTGAGGTATCCACCATAAATTAAAAGAGCCAAGGATACCCAACAGAGAAAAGCCTAATTTTTGGGAGTTTTTTAATGCTGAATTACCTTTAACTTCATCTTTGTTCATGTTCATCAGCCATTCAAACTGCATATCCTGAGAAGGCTCTACTTCTCTCTAGGAAGAAAAATTTGTATCCCCCGAGGTCAGGACACAGGGATCTTATTTTTTCCTTTCCTTCACTCCTATGTGTGAGGAGTGAGGAACAATTTTTTTTAGTTATCTAGTGAAAGAGATGAGACAAACATCCACAACTAGGTCAAGTCTCCCATTTTTTACTCTTGTGGGGGTCACAGGAGCTCCCACAGTTGCCTTTAGCTGAGTTTCCTGCTTCCATATCTGATCACTGTCCCTATGTCTTGGCATATTCTTAGTGAAGTGACACTTTTGAAGGAGCTATGTGATGCTGGAACAAGGGATGGTATTTATAGAGCTTTGGGGAGCAGCACAGTTCTAAGAATGGCTTAGAAATGGCCACAAAACCCTGAGCTATTCTGTTGAGGAAAAAATTTACATTTCTAAACTGCTAGTGAGTTCCATAAGACTGCAGCAGGTTACAAGAACATCTCAAAAGATATATTTTGGATAAAGTTCTATGCAACCATGCAGCTATTCTGCTGCAATTCAAGCATAAAAAAAGGTAAAACTTTCTAGAACTAGAAGAAGCAACTGAATTACTTAACATGAAAATTTCATAATTTTTCAGGTACAGATTCTGGATGAAAAATTTTAGTTTGTATGTTTAGACGTAGATATAAAATCTTCAAAACAAGAAGTTAGGTGAATATAAAATATATCAATTATTAAAAGTCATACAGAGTATTTTAGGAGTAGAAAATTGAAAATTACAAAAACATTTCAGCTACATCTAAAATATCTGCAGTCAGAAGAAGGAGGTTTGTCTTTTTCTTGGAAATGATTAAAATCACCATAGAAAGGATGTGCAGCAAAGTCAACTATAAAATGTCCTTTTGAATTTCAAGTGCAATTTAAATTGTAACCCACCTTCCAATCTAACTATAAAGGCACAACTATTTTTAATAAATGTCTAGAAGCAGCTGCATCTTCTTAGATAGTTTGGGTTGTCTGCATTTAATTGATAAGACTGATGTCTATAAAGAATTCCAGATGAGACTCTGCTGTCCCTAACTATCCTTTCTATTCTGTATAAAGAATAGAGACATTTACTTGGGCTGACTATTGCACTAGTTTTTGGAAAATTTGACTGCAAGTTTAGTAGATACCCACGCCACTTGATTAAAGAGGCACACATATATCTCCAGTGTTGACTGAATCCATCTTCAATTTAACATTGCAGATTTTCTCAAATGGCTGGCACATTCATTGCTTCATGCATCCTAGAAAATTGACACTGTTTAACATTATGAGGCTAATTTTAAAAATGTTATAGCATCCTTTGAAGCAACAGAAAATGAAAAATCTGATCTGATATCTGTAATACATGCTCCTGATAATTTCTGGAATGAACTGATTTTTTCTGTTATCTACTACAGAATCATAGAATGCTTTGCATACCACATTCATAATATTTGTAGATCCATTTGTGTAACATATTTTTGCATTTATTTTGCAATATATAGGATTACACCATCATCTTTGATAAAACAGTGTTAGGAATCTGGAACAAGTATTTATACTCAGGTTGTAAAAAACTCAGTTTATTTTTAAAAAAGAGATCCAAGACATCAGAATAACGTTTCCTATAAATTTGCGCTACATTTTAAAATTATCTGTTTGCTACCTTGTCTTATTCAAAGCCTGTTTTATTTGAATTTCAGATTAGTGGACATACTAAAGCTAGTTATTCAGCTGGCAGATTGGCGTATGAAATTCTACTTTGCATATGAATAAATGTAATTACCAATTTTCATCCAAATCTAAATTTATTATCTCAATTCTAACCAGCTTTTATACATTTGTATTACTTTTTAATTTTTGATATCATTATAATTTAATTTCTCCTCTTTCCCATCCAAAAATAGTCTATAGTCATTTTAAGATTCGAAAGTCATGTAAATATTTTAGAGTTGCAATACATATGCACCAGTAGAGGCTGGGGGCTGGCCTGCTGGAAAGCAGCTCTGCAGAGAAGAACCTTGGGGTCTTGGTGGAAAACAAACTGGCCATGAGCCCAGCAGTGTGCCTGTGTGGGGATCACATCAATGTCCATAACTATTGGAAGGGGGGATATTGGAGGATGGATCTTCTTGGTGCTACCAAGCAACAGGACAAGAGGCAATGTGCAGAAACTGATGCACAAGAAGTTCCACCTCAACATGAGGAATAATTTCTTTAATGTGCAGTGACCATGCATTGGAACAGATTGCCCAAAGTGTGGAGTCCACCTCATTGGAGATATTTGAGAACCATCTGGACACAATGTGCTCTGAGATTACCCTGCTTGAGAAGGGAGGCTGGACCAGATGATCCACTGTGGATGCTTCCCACCTTTAACCATTCTGTAATTCTGTGATTCTGTGGTATGACCACATTACCATAGTGCCACAAAATAAAAACCATGCATGATTAGTTTGAGATAAAATGCAGGTTTAGAGCTGGCTATCTCTGCTAGTTTTAGTTCACTATTCAACAGCTCAAAGCAGGTAGAATGCTGTCAAACACAATTGTGAAATTTTTGCCTTGTGAGGGAGGTATATGCAGGCGGCTTCTGCTATCAGGCCTTCATAATGTTCAATTGATACAATATGTCCATTATACAAACTAATAAAGCTTTTAGAAAGTCAGACAATTTTATTGGAAACTGTGTATCATAGTGGTAAAAGCATCCATAACTTTGTCCTTGTCTTTTAGGATCCTTAGCCAAGAACAATTTGTCTGCACTGGTGAAAATGACCAATTGCAATTATGATAAAAATTGATTATTATTTTTAATAAAATATATACACATTTAATTTATAGTTTAGTGGGGATTTATCAAGATGTTAATATAAGCCCTCCCAGGAACTGGTTATCTGGATTATTTTTATCTGTTTGTTTTAAATGAAATGCAAGTCTTCAATAACTTTGCTAAGAAACCAGGAAAGGAGTAGCTTATCTATTTTCATTTGATTTCAAGGCCCTAAATAATACAAGTGATAAATGGGACAATATGCATTCATTGTGGGCAGCAGGCTGATATATAGAATACATTATTATACCTTGGAGAGATGGTTTCTGTGTGCTAATGATATTTCTATTTCTTTGATGTAAGATGGACTCAGTTTAAGTTGCACTCCAGAATCTGTATCTCTCTTGAGACCCATTTTAAATCATGAACTGCTTTGCCATCAGTATGTGAAAAATGAGGACAAGATTCAAGTTCTAATGGCACATTATTTTTGGACTTCTATTCTGAAGCTACCCTTGTCACAAATACCTGTATGTAACAACAAATATTTAGCATTCATTGCTTTTGGAGACCTCATATTTCTACTTGAAGCTATGGCATAATTACATATTTTCTGCCTCACAGTTGTAAGGTCATTTTGTTATTGTTGATAAATATTTTGCTATTGATGCACTCTTAGGAAAGCAACAGGCATGCCCTAATGCACTCAAGTCATTGCTACACAAAAAAGTTTACACTATCTCTAACCCTGTTGAGTCCTACACTGAGCTGACTCCTTACACCTGCTTATATTAGTGCCAGTCCTGTGAATGCTGATGTGAGGCACCTAGTCCAGCCTTTATTCTAAACATAGGGTCACTCTGCTGCCCAAATGTAGCTCATGCATGCTCACATTGTAGGATGTCTACAGGACAGGTGAATGTCTGTTTCTTGTCTCTTCAACTGAGTCTGTCCCTCTGGTTATAGAATTCCTGCTTCCAGGCAATTTAAACCCTTCTGTATGTGGGCCTTCTTGCCCTCCATTCCATATTGTTTTAGTGTCACAAATTACCACTGCTGAGAAGTTACAATTTGAATTTTCCCATCAAGCAGTAAAGAACCAGTCTATAGTAAATAAATCGTAAATCAGTCAATCTCTTATCACAGGGTGTCATATTGTCAGCTTTGTCTATGCCTAGAGATAAAACTGTCAATCCATTTAAAGAATAAACCTTGCCAAATTTAAAACATTAAAGTGCTATTTGGAACATCTAAATTCCAAGAAGATAGCTGTGTTACATCATCACTGAGTTACAGTCTTATATGATGATAGGAGGTCAGAAAATTAACAGCACATATGCCATATGCCCTTTACATCTGTAAAATGCTGAGGAGAGGATTTCTGATTCCATAATTTAGGCATTGACTAGAAAGTGATAAATAACAAACTGACTAGCTCTAGGACACCATTGCAAAAGAAGGAAGAAATCCTGAGGGTCCTGGAATCCCAGCTCTGACACAGCTGTTGGTATGTTCCAATCATTTTTAGATAAAGCCCAGATTTTTCCTCTGTGATTAATTAATAACATTAGGACATAAACAAAGCAAATAAATTATGAGATGCTAGCAAAATAGCTTGATTTTTTTTTTTCCTTAAAAGGTAGTGGAAGGGTCCTGAGGTTCATCCCTGACCAAGAGGTATCTTTAGACTTGACTTTGATTTTCTGTCCTCTTGGCTTTTTACACTTATTCCCTATTCTTCTGCCTATTTTCTATTCAGGCTAGTGCACACTGTGTCATTTCTAACTCTGCTGTACTCCTCCCTGAGATCATTGAGATCCCCTGTGATACTGTTCCTGCCTCTAGCCCTGCATCTCATTCCCTGACAGCTCACTGAAACTGCATGTCTTCACAATTAAAAGGTTCTTCATGAAAGTAGTGGAGAAACTGGCACATTAAGCACAACGTCATCATCCTACTGTCAGTTCCTAATAGTATAATACATAAATGGTAGGCACATAGAATCTCAGTAATATTTTAATGTATATTTCTGGTAAGAGAAAGCTACTTCTGAAAAATTAGTTATTTTTATAGTGGTGACAAGTGTACCTTTCTGAATGTTCAGGAATTTTCTTAATTTCCTCTTCCATTATTCTGTGAACAAGTAAAAATATAAAACAGCCAAGCAAAATACAAAATGCACAAGAATATACTACAAGAATATTTTTTTCATCTTATTTTAGTGATATGAATTCTAATAGTCAGTGCAATGTATAAAATCCCAGACTTGAATTTTTATTCTTCTTCTTCTATCTAGGTGTGTCTGAGTACCTAAATAGCCTGTAATGAATTCCAAATAGATTGGAAGTTACAATTTAAAGGTGCTGAATTAATCAAAAGGGGTTTCTTTGTGATTATGCAAAATAGTCAATGAAATACATATATAATTCTGATGACTGTGAAAAGACTCCATGAGTTAGCTTGCCCTCCAGATCTCAGGGAAGATTTTTATCTATCAGTGGTAATTGCTGCCTAACACATAGAACTTATTGCCAAGAGAGACCAGGTGTTGTAGCTGTAGGGGGAAAAAAACCCCAAAAAGGTGCCTCTGATGAAGACTTACTGGATTATAAGATAATGATAGTAAATAAAGATCTAACTGACATTTTAGACTCCTCCAAATGTCTGGAGTCTCAGATGTTCAATTTACCACTAGTCACAGGAAATCTAAAAGATGATAGCACCATTCAGTTCATGTCTGAAATGCTACAGAAGCACACATGAAAACATTTTCTCTCTTTCTCACTTAGGGAGGAGTTGATTCTTGAAGGGTCTGTTGTGTGGCACATCAAACAAGAATTAAAGAAGGTATGTTTCAAAAAAAAGCATAATTATGCTTGTATGCAAATGACAGCACTTTTCTGCTGGAGCATTTTAACCCCTGTTTGCAGATTTGATGACTAACAAATTGGGGTATTTGAACAGTTCTCCTGATACATTTCCTAATCTGATTTTAATAGGAAATAATCCAGAGTGCTTAGTCTTCTCCTCTTATCTTCATATTTTATTCTAGTATCTGGTGTGAAAAATGGAAGGTAGACTTATAAACTGTAGGAAGTGGTGATACTTTCCTAGCTGTGTTCTACTTTAAACTTCCGATATAATTGGACTTGAAAAATTTCTTCTTTAGGTATAGATTTATTGAAACTTCTTCAATGTGTCTTAATGCCTCATTCCTCCATACTTCAGTATTGTTTTGAAATATGAATAGAGTTGAAACTGTATTACTATTCATGGTTATCATATTTATCACTAGAACTTGATCTTTAGATTGTTAAATGTTATTGGAAATTCGTTGCTGCTAGCAAAAAGCCTGCAGAGTCTTGAAAGGTTACATCCAAATTGTATACTAATATAACAAATTCAGTTGTAAATCTATCATTCTCATAGGACTACATTTTCTGTCATGTACAAAAGCCAAGGGTAGACAGAAGAAGGATACAAACAGTTGTGTTTTCCTTTGGCAGAGTTTTAAGAAGTACCCAGCATTGTTTCCTGCATGCTAGAAAGTGAAAAGGATGATTCTTGCTTACTGTCTCTGTCTTTGGTGAAGTAAACCCAATCTAGTAAGCCATTTAGGCAAATGCACATAAGGTACTCACAAGGACAGATCTCTCTTCTGAAGGAAGACTGTGCATGGTCATATGATTTTTATAGAAGGACACCCTGTGGCAAACATATCTCCACAAAGAGTGAATGCCAGGTTATAACAGGACCTGTCAGAAAGCAAAATTCCATGAATAAATACAATCTCAGCAGTAGCTCAGTAGGTGTAGCATACAATCCCATACTCCAGTTACTGAAGCAGAATAAAAGAGCCTGCAAGTGAAGGCATCTGCAGGGCACAGAAAATGGGAGCTGAGCAGAATTCATGCACAGAAATGATGATTGTTCAAGTCCACAAAGGACTGCAACCCAGAGTGTACCAGAAATCAAACTAAAACTTAGTGTTGTTTCCCCTGTGGAATCTTGACAATTCAAGCTTCCCTGAAGCTTAAAATTGAACACTTATGGTCTCAAAATAAACCCAACATGCTTTTTACTATGCTGTCATATTTAAATTTGTTCACACAGATAGTAATTTAGATACTGGAAATGTTTTATTTCAGGATCTGAATGACTAATAATGAGATTTTAGATAATCTAAAATGATGCATACATGTAGCGTGCATCAATAGCTTTCTACAGAAATGTAGAAACACAAAAAACAAACAAAACCCCACATGCATGGAAAGTCTGAGAATGTGCAGAGCTCACTGTGAGCTTGGGTCCAGTCTCTGCCAGTGCTGTGACTGGTGTTATTGCCTTGCATTGTACAACACCCCTCTGCCTTCCATGCTATGTAGTTTTTGGACTGAGTTCCTGATCATGCTATGTGAGTATCGCATCGTTTCCACTGTGTGCAACCTGCAAGTAGTGCAGAAGGCAGAGCAGGACTAGTGAGTTCATGTCAACAGCTTCAGATTCTCCTGGCATCTCCTGGCTGCCAGCCTCACCTCCATAGTGCTCCAACTCTGCCCACGTATTGAGAATAGCACAGCTGATGACTAAGCTTGCACGAGGCTGAATAATTGAAACAAAGCCTGAAATGACAGAAACTTTCATCCCAAGCTTTAAAGGAAGCAAACAAACAGGCAAGTCACACAGCCTCTGTTCCTTAAAAGAATTTCAGTGAAATAATGAAAGAAATAACTATCTCATTAGCAAGTTGTAATTCCATGATGAATAAGCTTTTCCAGGCCACCCACAGGAGAAGGACTACTGAAAATGATAGTAATAATAAATGCCTGTGTTTATGTATAAGATGCTTCTTTTTTTTTGCATAACAAAATTTTTACCATAAGAAAACTGTTTTCTGATAATGGATCCTGGCCAAAATGTGCCTGGAAAACTAGAAATTTCTTTGAAAGGCCAAAGATGATGATGGTCCTCTAATCCTAAGCTGTTACTATACAGCTTTTGGGTTTCTATTTGTCATATCTTTGAAAGAACAGTCAACACCTTACCCCTGAATACCCATTACCTTGAGATAGCATCCTCCCAAAGGGATATGAAAGACCAAGTTTCAAGAGATTTTTACAAAAAATATGAACAATTCCTTTAGTCCTTTGATTATAGAGCAGAACATATCTGCCAGAGGCATATACCAAGATATCTCAGAACAGACAGCCTGGTAATCATCCTGGAAATCTGTGTTAGGCTTCAGCTCGCGGAGAAATGTAGATTTTTAATCTCTCCTCAAACAGCCAAACATGTGCTATACAGTTACAGATGAAAGGATCTTTTCTGAGGCTAACACCTGGGGAGCACTTAACTTGAGATTTTCTCTCCAGAGAGGTTTCATCTGAAGTTTCTATAATCTTGTTACCTTAAATACTTTGGTTCGAATTCACCAAACAGGCAAGTACATGTCAAGTTATTGATAACTAACATATATCTTGAAAGATATCACAGGTGCCGAAGTGGTAGATTTAGGCACCTAATGAAGCAGAAAGACTAATTATTTTGCATAATCTGAGATGAAGGGACAAGCTGAATGCTGCTGTTCTTCAATGTCTGTCAAATATCAGCCATTTGACTACAGCACAGCACTGAACAACATAAATCATTTACCACTAAGTCACTTTCCTTACATTTGCAAGCCTGGGGTGACAAGATTAAGTAAGTACAATATATTTTCTATGACTTTTTCTCATATAAATGATTACATTATTGTAATTTTTATTCATGCTCTGGGGTTTTTGTACTTGCTTGCCAGAACTATAAACATATCTCTATTTTTTCCTGTGTTGTAGCAAACAGCCCCAGCTCAGACATCTACTCAGTCAGACAGTATTGACTCTATTGGGGCCACTATTGATCCTGGTTAAATATTTATTTTCCCACAAAGAATTTCTTACTTAAGTAATTTTCCCTATTTTTGCAAATAGCAGATAGGAGGAACTAGGATTCAAAGCAGCATATCAAGGATTTTTTGGTTATAACTTAAATGTTTTCCTTGTGATTTTTATCTGGGCAATAAACATGTGCTTTAAATAAATTAAATGTAATTTATATCTGAAAAATGTGACTCATTATCTTTTCTTTGAAAATCCTTGATTTTCTACCAAATCAAACCACTCATGTATGAGTAAGAAAAGATCATTAATAAATTTCATTCTAATAAATACTGTCCTTTGAGAAATAAGCTTCAAAAAGCTTTCTGATTGCACTTTTGCCTTCTAATTCTGTTACACTTCTCACTGGGGGAACAAGTGTCTGTATGGTGCTGAGTTACCTGGTTAGGTTAAACCATACCAGTTTTTTAGTTTTGTTTCTAAATTTTCTTAACTGTAAGATTTCACTGGTTTATATTGCAATGAACTTCTATTCAGAACAAATATAATTTGTTAGGCAATAAGTTTTAAGAGGAGATCCATAGTTTTAATTCTATTGTTTTTCTTCAGAAAATCAAGTTTTACTTAAGGACACATGAACAGATTCATTAAAATCATCCTTGGGTATAAATAAGTCATGGAAAATGTCCTGGCACATCTGCAAAATCCTGCTACATACAATGAATGCATAATCTGAGCTGATTTTGTTCTGCAAGAGCCTAGTCATGTAGGTGTTTGTTTCCACTGGCTCATTTTGAAACTTTATCTGGAGTGTTTCCTTACAGGAAACTAAAGAGCAAAGACAAAAAATTCCTGAAAACAGACCTCAAAGTGACCTTTCAGTTCTCCATCCCATAAACATAGCCAGTATTTGCAAATGTACTTTGAGCATTCTGGTGTTTTTGGGAGCATGAGGTACAGATGTGGAGGCAGACAAATCACAACCTAGTGTAGCCAACAGCACAGAAACTCACAGAAGGCAATTTCTACCAACGGCTCAAGTCACTAGGCTGACAAAGATTTCCCTTTGCAGTTGCAGTGTATTCTTGGTCAGAGAGCAGCCAGCAGTCCTGCTTCTGCTTGCTGTCACTCCTGACACACCATTTCCTCTTGCTGATGACAGAAAGGTGGCACACACCTCCATCCACACCACTGCTCCATTCAGATTTCACTTACTTGAACAGTGCCTAGGGCAGTGGAGCCCCATTCTCAATCACATCTAAATAATTAAATAAAGTCATATTCTCTCATATTTATCACCGTGTCAAGTACTCCTAGCAAGTGAATAGAATTTAAAAATCATTATTTCCTGTTTATGTTATGGCAGCAGCAAAGAGTATCCCTCATGCAATACCAAGTGTTGACTATTCTGAAAATATCAAGCAGTACTGGACTTGATAAAATTTTTGTCAGATTCAGAATAAGTGGAAGAAAATACATAAAGCAAAAGAATAATTAGGTTATGCAGTAAGAAAATATTGTTATTGTGACAAATTATGACTTGCTAGGTGTAGAAGCCATTATTAGGAAGAGTGTTCATGGCATTTTAAACTCTTGTGCCCTGTATTAGCAGAAAGCAATTTGGAATGTTGTATTTTGATTATGATAATCACATTTCCAACTGAGTTCATTAGTTACAAAGTCAGCTCATCAGAGAACAGAAGTACATATAAACACACAGGCAGGGATTTCAGAGTCTGCATTACAACTTTTTTGTGAAATAATCATGTATGGTTTTCCAGAAATAAGCACGCCAAATTTTTGAAATTTTATTATCTTAATTTAAATGAAATCTGAAATAAAAGTAAACATTTGATCAATATTTTGCTCATTTTCATCTGTTGTGTCAAGAGTTTAATAAACAAAGTTGAAAAGGTAATGGTGAATAGGATCTTGCCCATCAGATGTTCTGTCAGGTTCATTTGTATATTCATTTTTCCTTAGAAAAACAGCACATTATATTAATATTTGGTTTAAATTTTTAATTTATTTCCTATGGAAATGAAAGAGAAGTTGTGCCTGTTGCAGAAGAGCCTCCATACAAATTGATAATCTACTACTCATTCAACAACTTGTTTACCTGCATCTCTTCGACACACCCAGTATCTCCCAATTTTTTTAAAAATTAATTTGTCTGACTTTATTTTTCTCTGATTATGCATTTTCATTTCATGCAAAGAAAGAAATTTATTATTATTAATTTTAATTAACATTACTCTAAATTTCATTTAGAATAAGGTAAATATTTGTTTGATATTTTTTAAAAAGTCACTAAAGAATTTTTAAAGCATATTTCAGTGACAGATCAGCGGATTCCTGATGCAAACTGGTTGTAAGACACTCTATGATACCTCTGGAAATACTGCATGAACAATTAGTTATTATTCTTAAAGTATTTACAAGTTAAACTATTTATGAGCTTCCATTATTCTGAGCAGTCTAGTCTGGAAATTTCTGTTTTGGTTTTTTTTTTTTTTAATAGCACTCTAGATCAATCAAATGTTCTAGTGGATCTAGTGGATCAAATGATCTAGTAGATCCACATGCAGTATTTTAGGTTTTTTTAAAGTAGAATCCTTGTCATTTGGAAAATTCTTAATGAACCCATATTTTACCAGGCACTTAACACACCTGAAAAATTCCTTTCAGCTACTAACTTCACAAAGCAGTGTTCTAAGTGGAGTGCTGCTCTCTCTAACTTGAAAAACACAAGTTTGATGAAATAGTTTTAAATTTATTAAATTATTCCAGGTGGTTAAACTTAAATTAGCCTGTTTTATTTTTGAAATCTCCTGGTGCCTGTGGTAACAGTTATGCTACATAGCCATTTAATTTATCAGAAAATGCTTGTAACACAGCATTGCCAACATTTGTGACTGTTGTAAAAAATAGAATTCATTATTTTCATATTACAGTATAAGTGGGAAGTTTTCCAATAAGCAGACAAACAATATTCTTGCTTATGAAAAGCTAATGCTTTGCAAGAATGGATTAACACAGTAGAACAATGAAAGAATTAATTTTTTTCAGATAGAAACTGGAATAATGGGTGGAATAGATAGCCTTGGAAATGTTTTATCCCTGATGAATGTAAAAATTCACTCTCTAAATCAGAATTACTGATTTTATCATTTTTTCACCCCATCTATTGTAAGGTAGCTGTGTGAGGGACAAGCCAAACAGCAAAACTCATAACAAGTAAATGACAATATTATTTTTCTTGAAACATTAATTGGCTTCTCCAGTTTGGTTTTCCTTAAATTCTAACATAAAATCCAATGTTTACAAATGATTTTGAGATCCCCATGAGAAAGTACTTTATCAGGACATTATTTACAGCCCCAGAGCCATACAAGCACTATTCCATAGATGGTTTCTTGTCAGCAGATTGAACTTTACCAAATAATTTTAGAGTATTTCATAGCATTAACTTTTAAGTAGAAATCATCACTAGAGTCAAATTCTGATATAAAAATTATTAAATTATTTGGATTTTGTCACTAAGGCAAAAGAAATTTTTCTAGGACTTTAAAGAACAGATCCTGATCTTGAGGTAATTAAATGGAGACTAGAGTGAGTATAAAGGTTAACAAGGCTGCTGGAAAACGTCAAATGGTGCAGTTCCAATTACTTCAGCAAACTTGTTCCAATCTGGTACAGCTGATTGTGATTTGGCTATGAAAAGCAGCAATGAGTGCAGCTGAACTGTGCAATTTCATAGTGATAAAAGAGGGATTTTTTACCCTGAGAACAATTAATCAGCAGAAGAACTTCCTCAGGGATGTGGTGAAGTCACCATGTGTTGAACCACTGTTCATGAGGTGACTGACTGAACAGAGTGCCAGATACTCATCTAAACTCCCTTTCCTTGACATGTTGGAGCAGTTGACCATTCAAGGACTATTCTAAGATTCTATGATCTAGTATAAAAATAATTGTGCTTCATACCTACTGCATGTAATTCTAAAAGAATTTTTATTACACTGATTGTTAGCATGGTAAAACAGATCTACTTTGATAAAACTCTCAGATGGTAAAATTATCGTCTATATGTTTTCAAAATGAGAAGAAAATATTGTATGACATTTATCTTAATGAATTTAGATTTGGCCTTCTATGTTTGTGGGTTTGGTTCTGTCCTGTAGTCATTTTCAACATCAGAAAATCCCTAAAACCACTGGAAGTTTTTTCTAAATAATGGGTATTCCCAGTGCAGTTCAATCTGCCATGTCTCCTACTTCCCTCTCTATTTCTATATCTAACATAAATGGTCTTGCTGTGACCAATGTCATTTGGTCAAGGTATTGGCAATTTCAATCAATCAAATAGTTTATTTCAGTTCTAGACTTTCTGTTGCTAAACAGAATACATAGTTTTATTAGGACTCCACAGAAACTCAGTGTTAGGGAAATACAAATGTTCATTTATAGTACAGCTAAAACATTCAAACATACACACACAGAGTGTGAGTATCATTAACCTGGCTAAGAATGTGAGGTATTGCAAACAAGCAAATCCATGGTCAATTTTGCACTATGTAGTGAATTTATTACGTAATATTTTGTGTGTGGGTGTGTATATATATATATATATATAAATATACACACACATATACAAAACATATATGTATATCTATTATATATATATAACCTTATATATATAATGTCTAAAAGCATTAGTGTTTTTCCAAATTAACTCTATGCTGTGCTTTTTATCACAGAATTTCTTTACAGTGAAGGAACACAGAGCATCACCTTATATTGCCTGTGATAATATTAAAATATATATCTCTTACAGAATTTTTTATATCATTAAGATACACTTTTGGCATTTTTGTGTTCATAATTCCCTGCCAAGCCATGAAGACTGTGTTGAAGTCCAAAGAATTCCAGATCTGTCATAGTTTCAGAAGTAGAGTGCCACTTGATCATTGATAATTCTGTTTTGAAGTCCTTTAAGTGGGAGAAAGGTTGAAAGATGAAGCCTAGTTTTTCTTTCATGGAGAGTGAGGAGGGAATTTGGATTCTCTATGTTTTTATATAAATCCATATATTTGTATGTGTATTTGTCTAGATCTAGATAGATATATAAAGAGAGAGAGAAAAAAAAAAAACAACCTGTAAAGTTGCTGTTTCAGAATTTTTCAAGTAGGAATAATGGTCGTAAATCTCAATGTCATTGACACCTCTTTAACTTCTGTCCAGCCTTGAATGAGAATATTGCTATTACTCATACAGTCTGCAAAAGCATTTGTTGAAATGCAAAGAGGAAGAGTCCAGTTTTTCCAAGGAATAAAATAGAAAATGCATTTGTCTGTGCTATCATTTACCTATCATTCAATCAAATACTTTTCCCATTATTACTTACATGAGGTACTCCTGCCTCTAGTGAAATATGAAATATAAAATCCACATATATGAAGGATTTCCAAAGACACTTAATAAAAATGACTGTATGGTGATAGAACAGTGCTATTTGCCCTACCACATTACAAACATAAGTCATTTTCACTTTCAGATGACAAACACTACCCCAATGCCATATGAGAAACATATTTTCTCCACAGCAGCATCTGGTTCATTGGCAAACTCTTCAGGCAGTTGCATTCACATCTTCTGCACTGCCTGTACATCTCTCATATCATTATGTTATTCATTTGTCTGGATTACTGTGCCCTTCTGTTAAAACCTTCATTTGTTCAATATATTAATTTATTAATCAGCTAATTGTTGTACACATGATTCCAGCTTTATAATCACTCATGACAAAAATCAGTGTGTACACATTTCTGCAGCATGTCCAGTTTGATTCTTGTGTAAATTGGCATAAGAACGGTCTCAATCAATTCTTAAAGAGAGGTGGATTTTAAAATAAGTAAAAATATCACTTTTTCTGGTATGTGCCCTTTTTTTTATAATAGTCTTAATAATTCTATTACCAACAAGCACAAATGCTTTTTCATCTTTAAAAGATAACTCAAGTGTAAGTCCAGGTCATAGGAAAACCATCTCCTTAAATGGATTATACTTTAAGGATAAGATTACAACAAAATATAGTTATCACTATGGATGTTTGTGATCGCAGCTCTGAATGCCTGTAGTACTGACAGCAACCAATAAATGAAAACAAACAAAACAAAACAAAACAACTAGATGGAATCAGAAATAAGTAAGACTATCATAAAGAGAACTTGTGGATTTAAATCAAATACCCACCATACTTTGTATCCTGTCTTTAGAAGTAGCAAAAAAATTAGATGCCTGGAGTACAGGAACAATGCAGGCACACCATGTATCTCCCCTGGGCACATCCTAAGTTGCTCAGGAATTTCTGAAATTTAGCAATATTTCTAAGTAGTCAACAGTTCTCAACAAATTTTTCCTCCACAGATAATTTTAAATCTCTTTTGTATTTGAATATCAATGATTTGCAAATATGATCTGATTCATAACATTTATAGCAGCAACAGCAAAGACTGTGTAATATTTTTTTTATGTGATTCTAAAATTCAGGTATACAAAAAAAAGAAAAAAGGTAATAAAATTATAGCTTCTCAAATATGTAGATATTTGGGGAGTTAGAGATTAAATGAAAATAACATGCAGTCTAACTAGCAATCTGTTGAAACAGTAATCCACTACAAAGATCATCATAATCTAAGTCCAAAACCCACTGCTACTTAAAAATATGTGCACACTTGAAATGTATTCCTATCTATATAAGAATGAGTTAAAGTTGAGTAAAATCGTACTTTGGAATTAATGATTAATGACAGAACTGTAGAATCATAGACTATTCTTAAGCTGGAAGGCACCACAAGGATCATCTAAATCCATCTTCTGGCCCTGCACAGCACCAAGAGTCACACCATGTGCCTGACAGCATTGTCCAAACTCTTTTTGAACTCTGTCAGGCTGATGCTGTGACCACTGCCCTGAGGAGCTGTTCCACCTCCCAGCCTCTCTCTGGGTGAAGAATCTTTTTCTAATATCCAACATAAACCTCCCCTGATACAGATTCTTCCCTTGAGTCCTACCACAGGTCTCCAGATAGGAAGGGCCAGTGCCTGCCCCTCCACTTCCCTTTCCAAGGAAGCTGCAAACCCCAATCAGATATTCCCTCAGTCTCCTCTTCTTCAGGCTGAAAAAACCAAGTGATCTCATTCTCTAGGCAGATTCCCCTCAAGGCCCTTCATCATCTTCACAGACCTTCACCTTAAGATGCTCTTTAATAGTTTTGTATCCATCTTATACTGTGGTGCCCAAAATTGCACACAGGGCTCACGATGAAACTGCAATAATGTAGAATAAAGGGGGAAATATGAAATATGGAAATATGTAGATTGACAAAATAATGGAAAGCAGCCTAAACTGGAAACCATCTATCTCCCTTAGGTTTTTTATTTTGTTTTATTTTTTTTGGTAAAACATGTTAGTGCATTTGATGCAACATTGTTGCATAATCTCCTCTTGAAGAGACACAGATTTCACTTTACTTTTTATCTAGTAAAGAACATAAATAGTATTTTAAAATATTTTTGATTATTACTTTATGTCTATTCTGTATATTTGTGCTGAAATGCATAATTCTGCTTTGAGAGACTACTCTCTTTGGCTTGTAAATACACATATTTTGTGATCAGACATCAAGGATTTATGACTTGATATTGTGTAATAATATTATTATATAACAGTATAATAAATGACTTTTCAACAGTAAAGATAGGTGCATATGTGCAAAAAGAAATGGATCATTGAACATTTCTGAAATATGTTTATTTTATTACTGTGAATTGAAGTAATTGGGCAAGATAAATACGTGAATTTAGCGTGAAGTTCATTCACAGTAAAATAATTTATTTTGTTCTCTACTGTTGCCACTGTCCAAGTGGCTTTTTTCCATAAGTTTCTCTGATACACCAACTATTCCTTTGTAATTTCTACTGTCTTTCTCACAATTTTCATTTTTAATGTTTCTTCAAAATTTATTCCAACCCCCAACTAAACCTGAATTACAGATTTTAATCTGTAAATTATTCTGTTGATGTGTTATAAATAGTAAACATTATTCATTGCAATTCCCCTCAAATATGTTTTTTCTACTCGTCTTCCTTTTCATAAATTTAGGAAGCAGCACATGAACTTGCAAGTACTAGAGGTGCAAAATTCCCATAAAAGATAATAAATTTTACAAACAACTAACATTTTCAAGTTTAGGCCCCCAGTGTGTATATAAGAACAATTTATTGTCATTTACTATCTTTTTTCCTCATTATTTTCACAAATTATCTGTCATTGATTACCTACTAGAGATAATACATCAAGCTCTTCCTTCATTTGCTCTCTGTTCCCTGTCCCATGGCTGATATGGAGAATATTACACTTAGAGGGATATTTGGATGGTAGTAGCAGTAGCATTGCACTGTTGAATTGATGTATTTTAGAAGCAATTACAGAAATGTTAGCAATAGCAGCCTGTTCAGAAAATGGTACAATAGACACACAGATAGTCTGCAGCTGAATTTTAGGAAGAAGACAGCAATTTTATAAAAGGAGACAATACCTAATGTTGAAATAAAATAAATTGGAAAATTTCCATTTAAAGGTAAACATTTTTATCCTCACTTTACTTGTTTTCTTCTGAACTTTATATCATCTGCAAAGAATCAAACACAAAATATTTTGCTTGCTCAAACTTTATTTTTATTATGTATTCTTTATTCCAACTACATTGCTACTACCTATAGAATAGTTTGGGTTGGAAGGGACATTAAAGATGGTGTATTTCCAAGGCCTCCACCATGAGCAGGTGATACCACTACTAGATGAGTTTACTCAAGGTGCCATCCAGCCTAGATTTAAACAATTCCTGTGATGGAGCAGCCACAGGCTCTCAGTGTCAACAACAGCAATGGCAACAGCAGCAGCAGCAACAACAACAGCAATAAACAAGTTGTTGTTCAAAACTGTTTTAATACAACAACATCTGGAACCAAATTAATTAGGAAGTTAGATGGTCTCTCAAGTCTAGTGTTCTTTCAGCTGGGAAAAATGCAAACCTCTAATGATCTACCTGCTGTGAGCCCTGTCTTACAAAGTGATGTCCTGTCATTTGTTTGCACTGATGTTATAGAAGGAGAACAGAGTTTAAACTCTCCTCACCAGCAATTGCAGGAGGTCATTTGCTGGACTCCATAATCGTAAGGGTCTTTTCCAATGCACTTGATTCTGCAATTCTGTGATTCTTAATTAATAAATGACAACAATAGATTAAGCAAAGGCAAATGAAGGCAAAGGATATTGAAAGGATGAAATAAAATTATCGGGCCTTTTTTTTTGCACAACCCTTTCAAGTATACTACACAGCAACCAGTTCTACTATGGATGGCTGGGGAGCTGTTGTTAATGAAGTAAATAGACAATTTAATTGAGTAGGTTGTCTTTTCCCTTGTACAATGGTTATACAGTGGAAAAATATTTAAGAAATTTCTTTATAGTTTTGATGCATTGCTCTTGAAATTATAGAGATCTAACATGTAAGAATGTTCTATCCTACTACATCTTTTATTGGAGAATTTTTATTAGATTGCACATTTATCCATCTTTGAAAGAACGTTGAAATCATCAGCTTTTCTCTTAAGCATTTTTTTTTTTAAGAAAATGTTAAGAAACTGAAGGAAGTGTTATAAAAGTATTAATTTCTTTCCTTCCGAAACAACATATTAATAGAGCATCAAATTCACCTCAAATAGCTCTGAATTTAACTTATTACTGCCAGCTATGGACATTTCACTAATTAGATGATTTTTTTTCCCTGAAGAAAGAAGAAATGGAGAGAGAGTATTGCATGCTAATAATTTCACCCTACTACTAATAAAAAAAATGCTGGTGGAACAGTTATTCTAAGGTATATGGCACCATAATTCTAGCAGAAGAATTAACCTACAACAGTTACTAAAAAATTCTATTTACACTCTTAAAATTATTATAAAGATGTAATGAGGTTGATTTTCACCAAACTGTGAATATATTTCTAGCTAACACTAAGCCTTATATTCCCTCTTTATTAAAAAAAAAAAAAAAAAAAAAAAAAAGGAGAAAAAGGGAAAAAATCAAATATGCTTAATATGCTTCTTGCTATCACAAAAACAATACTGAACAAGATTTTGTTTGAAATGTAAAGAATTACCCACTGATTTTTAATTTGCATCTACAAAATGAAAGGTTACATATACTTTATTATCATATGAGCTAAAGCTATTGAATTACTATGGTTTAATGAATTATCATGCTTCAGCTAAGCCCTAATAGCTGCCTACCTCAATTACACCACTTCAATTCTGAAGCAATTTTCTAAAAGGACCATTATTTTGCAATTGTGAACAACAGTATTATAATATGTTAAAGAAATCATGTTTTGCCACACAACCAGTTAATAAGTTGTAAATGGCACAAGAAATCATTCCTGAGTATAAGACATTAGCACTTCAATGCAACTAAATATTTAGTAAATCTATAGAAAATATTTGAAATTTATTATATTTACAAAATAACAGGACAGAAAATTGCTGAAATGAAAACTTTGAATGCATCCAGTCATGTACTTCCCATGTGAGTAAGCATACTTTTAAAATTAACAGAACTGGAAAAGTGATCACTGAAGTGATCATTATATCCAGATGTGCATTATATATTTTCACCTACAGCAATGACAACTGATGATTTTTTACAGTGGAGTAACTTTGCCTAATCATCACCAAATAAGTCCATTACTTTCAGCATTCTTTTAAATGTATATCCTTTAAAAAGGAGTATGCTTTGCAACCCTTCTGTCCCCCTCTTCCCTCTAAACAAAAAGCTACAATTATATGAAGTGTACTCACTATCCTCTCTTTCATGCAGGGAAAATATCTTTTGCTGAGCAATGATTTATTAAGTGTAGGCTTTCCAAAACCACAATGGCATTTTACTTCAAGTATGATTTATGAGCACCAACACTTTTGGAAAACTTCCTAAGTTTCATAGTTTGTTCATTTTTACATCTGTGTAGTGCCTCCAGTTTTTAAAAATAGTATGCCAGCAGAGTATTATAGAAAACTTTGAGTAAACCTCTTTCACTTACAAAATTATATATATATATATTTTTTAAATTTTGTTAAGAGTTTGATACTTTGCTGAAAACCCAAAGTGTTGAAGAAAGAATTTTATGGACTGCATTGGAGGAATAGATAAAAACTGGGGGCAGATAAGGCTGAAGTACTTTGTGTGTTTATTGGCTCAGCAAAGGGATGCAAATGTAAAACTTCTTCCTACAAGGTGTCCTTGGCCCTTGTGTTAAAAGGCAGGATTCAAGGAAGAGATCTTCTATCAGTGAATGAGGTATGAGTCAAGGGTTGCTTCAGAGAACTTGAGCCATGTAAATCTATGGGATGGACACCTTGTGTCCAAGGGTGATGAGAACTGGCCTGTGCCATTGCAAGGCAACTACAGTTTGGAAAGTTATTTTTATGAGGGGATTCTCCAAATGTTTCACCCAACTAAAAACCTTGGAGACAATTTAGAGAGCTACACGCTGGTCAGCCTCACCACAGTGTATGAGAAAATTAAGGAACTGATACTTCTGAAATTCCTGGACACCTGGAAAATAAAAATTTGGCTAGGAATAGTCATTGTGAACTCATCAAGAACAAATCATTCCTGAACAACTCAATTGCTATCCATGGTAAACCTGAATTTTTAGATAAGAGCAAGGCACTGGATGCTATTATTTTAGTCTTTAGCATGCCTATTGTCACTCTATCCCAAAAGTATTCTTGTGTCCAGGTAGGGATGTTCTTTGTATGCATGGACAACCAGTTAGGGAAAGGAGAAAGGGGAAAAAAAAATATTTGAACTATTGGACTCAGGGTAATGTTTAATGGGTGATATTCTACCTGGATGCTGGTAACAAGAGCAGTGCCTCAGAGGTCTGTCCTGGGACTAATCCCATTAGTGTCTTTATGAAAGACTGAGCAGAGTGTCAGAGTGCCCTTATCAAGTTTGCAGATGTCACCAAACTGGTCGGTAGACTAGTCAATATGCTTGAGGACAGGAGTGCCATCAAGGAGACCTAGACAGGCTCAGTGAGGGGATCAGCAGAAGCTATGGGTTGTCCTCAGTGGGACCCCCTGTGCCTGGCAAGAACAAATCTCTGACAGCTCTACAGGGCAGGGTCTGATGGCCTGGAAAGCAGCTCTACTCAAAAGGCCCTGGGCATCTCACCAGACAAAGCTGATCATCACCCATCAGTGTGCACTGGCAGCAAAGAGAGCCAAGAGCCTCCTGTGCTGTGTTAACAGAAGTGCAGCCAGTACATCAAGGGAAATGATTGTTTTTCTTTAGTAAGTTCTCATTAGACTGCATCTAGAATTCTATGTCTAATTTGTCATTGCAAGCAGAAATAAATCAATAATCTAGAGAGAGTACAGTGGAAAGTCACTATGCTGACCAGGGAACTTTCCTTGTGAGGAGAGGCTGATTCAGTGTGGAGAAGGGATGACTATGGGGAAACCTCATAGATGCCATTAAACATCTATAGAGAGGTAATCAAGACAAGAAACTATCTTTGCAGGGGTTCCTAAGAGAACAGAGATGATAGGCATAAGTCAAAAGAAGAAATGTTCAGACCGTATATAAAAACTATCTAAGTATTGATCACAGGCAAGTAATGATCACAGTCATGAATTAATACAGCTTGTCTAGAGAGCCTGTGCAGTCTCCAGTCCAGAGCACCCATGTTTGACTTTATGGCTGACCCTGCTTTGAGCTAGAGCTGAGATTAACAGCCTCCCATGATCACTCCAAATTATTGCATAGTTCTCTATATTTCCATAGATGAGATTAAAGAAATGCCATAATACTCATTTTACTGTCAGAAAGGAATACTGTTCTTCACTTCTAGTACTATATAAAAATATTCTCAAAGCAGTTAAATATGAAACCTTAACTGCCCTGGAACAGGCTTACACAAAACTCCCTTGTGTAAACCCAGACCAGGGCCCTCAATCCCAATCTGAATTATTTAGTAGGTAAAATGTGCAGTTTCCTTATATATTGCCTTTTAACATGATTTCCACAGGCTAAAGAACAGCAGTAGGAAAGTATAATTTCAAATACTTTACCAGTGATTTCTGCCTTCTTCAGTGGATATGACGAACACTCACTTCAAATTCAGAGCAGCTTCATAAGTAGTGCAGAAGAGAGATAAGGTTTAGCTAATTCAAATAGCTCATGTTATATGAATAGCTACCTTCACTTTTCTTCTTATAATTACCTCTCTTAACTTGCAAGGTATACAAAGAAAAAAGCAGAATTAATGAGATTGCTCTTTTGCACATTTAAAAATCTTCCATCAAATATGCATTATAATTTTCTAATGACCTAGTAAGAAATTCAGTGTTTAAGCTCTACTATCATTCTTTATTTATCATACTCAGCTGTCAATCCTTTGATTGAAAGATTCTTGATGAATTTGAAGCATATTTTGCTTTGAATATAGAATGGCTTATATTTCAATCAGAAGAAAACCAGAGGACAATAACTGAAAGAAATAACTCAACATTCTGTGGCAGTAAAGAAACCAGTATACAGTACTGGCATGGGGGTACAAATAGTGAAAAGAATGTAAGAAAAAAACACAGTATGCATAGGCTTGCTTGTACTGTTCCTGTGACAGCATGGTTCTGCTCCACATCTGCTACACTTGGATGTGTCAGAGACAGTAATTTGAGATTGGCTTTGAGTACACCACATTAAATAATTAAGCTCTCAGTGAAATATATTTGAAGTTTTTAAATAGGGTTCAGTGGTATAGATAAGGATAGCAAATTTAGAATTCATTCACCCATTTTTATAGATTTTTTTTTAAACAATGAAAGGTTTTCTTAGCTCTCCATGAGGTTTGGAATGGCAATGAAGAGGAAAAAACATTTTCAGGAAAATAGGTCTTTCATTTCCTAGTATAAGAAAGGAGTCACTTAATGCTCTAATATTTAGCATGGTATATATGTGAAGAGAAACAAAGAATGACATTTGCATTTATTATCTTAATCTCTCTTCACCGCAATTTGTTTTCTTCAAGGAAAAAATGCCTAAAGCAAAGAGAAAAAACCCAGAAACTTTTCTATGTTTTTATTCCAAAACCCATAGTGTTAAATAATTTGAAATCCTTTTAAATCTGACCAACAATGTCCTCCGCATCCAGATATTGTCTCTGTGCACACAGAAAATGAAAAACAACATGTTTCTTCAGAACTTTGGAGAAATGCTTCTTTCTGTCAACTAGTGACATTAACACCCAGAAAAAAGGAACACGTTCAAAGTCTCAGTAAAGATGTAGGGATAGACCTACATCTTTGACCCTTTTGGAGGCAGAGTAAAGAGGGCTTTGACAAGAGTAAAATATTTTTCAGAAAATTCATATAAAGTCACACTGAACTCTCCTCTGGTATTTCTGTTATGAGTACAACAGTAGACCAAGACTCAGAAAGATATTATTCTCTGCTCGTGACACATCAGTTGACAGGAGAACATTGCTACTTTACATAGAAAATACCTCACAATTGCATTATGTGCATTTAAAACTAGCTCTTTAAAACTGCTAGTATTCTCATCTGAGTACAAAGACCACCAAATGCAATGCATGCAAAGTACAAAACAATGACTTCTAGCTGAAAAAATCTTGAAAAATTTCCTACTGTGCTTAAGGCCAGCAAGGCACTCTTTTTTATCTGGCTTTGTGGTGCTTCTACTCAGGGAGGAATGGCATTCTGGTCAAGTATGGGCAACATCTAAACTCCTTGATCAAAAATGCTGGGATTATTTCAGTCTGGTCAACATGTGATATTATAATAATCTAAATCCTATTGTGCCTGTTTTCAAGTTAGCATCATAGATGCTTTTTGTTAAAATCAGTATTTAGTTTTCAGGTTTTTTCCCTTTCCTTTATCTTCTTTGCATGAAGACCTTCTTTACATGTACATCACATGGCACCTTAAAGAAGGGATGATCCTGATCCTTCTATATACTTTTACTGATTTTTTGCTTGCTTATACCTTTTTTCTCAATAAAATAAAATGTAAAGTTGCTACTAAAACAATCTTATATGTTTCCTTTTTTTCAGTTTGCTCTGGTTCCAAAAATTCTGCTACTTACTACACCTTACTCTATGTGACTAACTAGGCAAGGCTGGAGGGTAAACTACTCAGTAGAGAAAGAAGATACATTCTTGTCTAACAGATGTTGCCATGATAAATTCCTTCTACACTTTCAAAAGCATTGAAGCTTTAAAGGATATATTTAGACAAGATGGCTATTTTGTTTGAAGGAGATTAAGCTCTTGTATGTTCTTTTCATATGGCAGAGTCAAGAGAGATTCCTGGAGAGATTCCAGTATAGAACTGTAGCCAAGCAGCTAAAGAAGTTTCATTTTTGATCACTCCAATTGGAACCATAACAGCCAAAGACTAAAATATGTCATAGGAAATAAACTGTTGTTAACATGAAGTTGAGATGCTGTGAAATATTAGGGCTGCACAGCCACTTTCCAAGATGGATAAGACCTTAGGCAGTGTCTTAAAAAAGACCTTTTACCTGAATTCCCAGAGTAGGAATATTATTATCCAAAAAATATTTATTGCTAATAAATTATTTCAAATTTTCAGTATGAAGTTAATTATTTAAATTAAAATAATTTAATTGAATTTAATACTTTTGAAATTTGTAAATATATCATGATTTAATACACCATGAAATGACACCTAGTAAAAGTAAAATGGAACAGAATTATTTTAAATGGAAAGTTAAAGTCATTATTGGTTTAATACAGAATATGTCAGATTCTGACAGAGCTGTATATTTAAAATGGTGGCCAACTTCTAGCTTATAATTTACCCTGGTTTGGATATCAAATACAAATACAGTGACAGGTCAGCCCACCTTTCCTTTCACCAGGCTGTTCTTTTTTATTATTGCATATTAAGTCATACAGATAGAAGAACAAAATTTCGTAAGCCAGGGTGATATAATCAAAGCAGTATCATTTTGTTCCTCCCAATCTCATTTCAAAATCAATAAAATCTTCAAAATGTACAAGGGGGGCGGGGGGGTAGGAAGCAACAAACTATAGCAATGAAAGTAGAAAGTAAGTTATTTTGACTTCAGTTACTAAAGTAGAGAGGTACTTCCATCATGTTTCTTTCATTTTCTTGGCTTCATGACGTAATTTTCTCAGATATTTTATGTTCTCTATTTCCTTCTTTCTGGCTTGAAGGTCATTCTCTGGTCAAACCTATCAGGTATCTTGTCTCTATATACCCTATCAGGTATACAGCCTCACCCCACAGTGACCTGTACTATGTTCCCTGCAATGGCAGAAAGATCCACAGTAGAACTACAGCACCTAGTAAAAAAAAAAAAAAAAGTATTTATATAGTTCAGATATAGTTGTATTGTATAACCAGGACTAAGAGACCATGGAATGAGAGCCAGAATGTGCAGCATTTTGAGCTTATACTGTGCAAAGCAGTGCAGCCTCACAGCCATCACTGAAGTTTTTGAAAGGATATTTTGCTTTTCCTAAAGACTTTCATTCTTCCCTTACACCAAAAAATATTTGGCATATAACTGTATAAAGGTGAGCTATAGTTATCATCCACAAGATTTTATATCCAAACTATTGCAAATCTAAGCTTTTTAAAAATAAGAGGTAAGGGATTGCAATACCTCTTCTAGACAGGAAACCAGCATGGTTAAAGCAGTTGTATAAATTCCAATCCTATATAAGCCTGAGATGTGCTTTACTTACATTCTGAAGACTTGTCAATGAAATCATCTAATAAAAATTATCTCCTCAAATTGATTAGACAGATGAAATTTAAACAGTAGCAAGTATTTTGCAGAATAATTTCAGATGATAAGGAAATGCATGGTTGAGTCCAGCTTTGAAGATTATATATGTTTGAGGACCATTATCTACCACAGCTAAGAGAACATTTTGAGAAATTCTAAACTAAACACAAAATAAGAAGCTAGTTATAGTCTTATTTCATGTTTTCTTCATTGGGAAGTAGACAAGGTGGAAGAACAAGAGTGTTTGTGCTCCTAACTGGCCACACAGCTGGTAACATTGTTGGACCCTGGACACTGAGAAGCCTAGACAGATTACATTCAGTCACGCTATGGCAAGAAATAAAGGAGAAAAAGAGGATTATGGGAATGACTGGGAGTGAGACTATGCAAATAGAGGCTACTCAAAGGTCTGTGATTGGCTGGAAGCTTTCTAAAGCATTCCTGCATAGTCTATAAAAGTGCCTGAGCAACCTCATATCAGGGTCTTCTAAAGGAGCTACATAGACCTGTGAGCACAGGACTTCTAGGGAGCAAGGACTTTATTTCTTAGAGGTACCTGTGAGCAGGCATTTCCGTTTATGTTTCATGTTGTGCTCTTGTGCACCCCTTTTTATTTCTCATTATATCAAAGCTTTCAGTTTCTAGCCCTTTAGTCACACCCATCCCTTTATTATTTATTTATTCAGCCACTTTGCCAACGTCATCCTGGGGTCAGGGTGGGCTGGACCCTGACACCACCCCTGGACATGTCAAGGCCAAGTTGGATGGACATTTGAGACACCTGATCCAGTGAAAAACCAAGGGCACAGGGGGTGGAGTGAATGTCCCTTCCAACCCTAAACATTTTATGATGCTACCTATCATTATCTATCCTCTCTATAGCATTTGGTTTAATAAATGGTGTTTAAATGAATACAGTCTGAATGCTTTTCTTACTGAGATCATGATTAGCACTAACACTGGTACATTGCAATAGTTTTAAGCCTGATCTCTGGATTTGGGCAGCTGCATTCTTAATTGGTCTACAGCAATGTACAAACATTGTAATATGGCAGTAGGATGCAACAGAACAGAAAAAGTTAATACATAAGATACTGTTTGATGGCTCCACATCAAATATGTACTTTTGGCTCTTTTCATATTTTTTCCCATGGCATGTCAAAAGAAAGCCCTTCACAGTAAATTCTTCATATTTTTTCGCCATTGTTCTGCAGTTAAATGACAATTTGACCAACTATATAATGTTTTTTTATAGATTTGAATGGCTATTAAGGACTCATAAGTTGTGAATAATAACAGCCCTGTGAGAATTAGCTGACAATATTGCCTATGAATATGTATGCATTATTGTAATATTCATCCTTCACTAGGCTTGAGAGGGGGAATGGTATAAATAAAATACGCAGTAAGTGCTAAATCCTGAAAAGGTTATTTTTGCAATTTCTATGTAAATAGACTGCTCTCTGTGGAGAAAATGTGTGGAACAAGGATGGACAAGGGAATGCAAACTACCTGTTCATGACTAATATCCTGGGGTCAAAGGCTTTTAAAAGTAATTACCTTCACAGATTCAGGGCAGCAGTCAGCTCTTGGCTATGTTAATGGAAATATTCCCAAAGACTGGAAATTTTGGTGGTGGGATCTGCTGTGGATTTTACACTAATAAATCTGCATTTCAATAAACTTCACAGATTCAATTTGGATTTTTATTTCTTGTCACTTTTTTTGAAGAATAGAGTGGATTCATAATCAAGTTCAAATTTATATTTTGCTGAGAGGCCCTGAGGGTATTTGTGTATGTGTGAATAAGGGGAGTGCAACTCTACAAAAGAAATGTTGTCCCTAGAAGGGCAATTACTTTTTTTTTTTTTTTTTTTTTTTTTTTTTGTATTAGACATCTCTAGATGTTATGATCACTAGAAACTCTTGTTTTAAATTAAAATTATTAAAAATGATCAATCTAAATTAAACTACTGCACTTAGGAACTAAATATTGCTTATTATCTTCCCTGTCTGTCATTCAACATTTAAGCTTTAAGGATCCTGATATTTTTCAGAAACACTATCACTTTCAATTTCTATGTGCTGAATCTCTTGGAATTACAGGTTCTCAGATTTTGACTCTGACATTGTAGCTTGATTAGTTCTCCTCATTTTCCAAAGTAGAATTGCAACTCTAAGTTATTTGTGTTGAAATAATCCACTGATTGTTTGTACTTTTAAAATCCTATTGTTCCTTGGAAGTCTCAATTCTTCCATAGGGCGGCCCTATCTAACTTTTCTCTTCACAAAAAACAATTTCTGGTCTTCAGTCAATCCTTCCTGGACTTCCTTCACTTAGCTGTATTCAGAAAATATCTGGCTTTAAAGGGATGCACTAAGGTTTGTCATTGTTGTGGGATAATCCATTTAAGACTATAAATGTGGCCATATCCCACTGTATGGCAGATAAAACTGAGATTATGAATAAGCTACCAAATTCCAGTATATCTAAATCTAGCCAATGTCACAGGGTTGCTCAGATGCATTGCTGAAAGATGGACCTATCTGCTAACTATTTCTACTCTGTGTTAAGACAGAAACAGGGATACATTTACATGACTTTCAGAGATTTCTCTGGTTTCACTAAGTAAAGAGTATGTTTCATGAACACAGAAGAAATATTTAATGTCTGGAGGGTTGGAAGAGCTGTATTCAGCATTTTAAGAACTTTCTGGCACTATCTTTTATTCACAGGAAATTATTTTTAAGAATGCATGAAAGTACCAGATGACTGAAAAATTAAGATTATATTCAAAAAGAGTTGAGGGAATGAACCTGGTAACTGTATGGTGAGTAGGTCATCACTGATCATAGACTAGCAAATGAGAAAGCCATAAATTTCTCAAAAGAAGTCACATAAATATATGAGTCAGACATATGAGATACATAAACCATTACCCATAAACTCTGATGAACACCTTTTTATTAAAGGACATGAGATTTAGACTATTTGATTTGAACTGCAAAAGAAGAGGAAGAATATTAATCAAAGTAATTGCTTTAACTGCACACTATGATATGTTTATAATGGTGGATCCAGAGTAGAATTGATGTTAGAAATATTTCCACATAAAAATTCTTACCAAAATCTGAGAAGACAGTCAAGAACTTTGAAGAATTTAATAAAACTTCTGTTATGGCATTATGAATAGATGTGAGGTTTTAGAAAAGTCCTTGCCTTTTGCCCAGACCTCTGGAGCAGGCAGTAACTTTATTGAGGTGGCTAGCACCCCAAAATCCACTTTCATTCACAAGTTCTTTAATAATGGCTGATTCTGTTTATTATAGAATGAATTATTTCTTTAATAGACATGAAATTACCAGATAAAAGACTTAAACTAATACTACACAGAAATAAAGACAAAAAACCCTACTAGTAGACACATACAGTGCAATGTTAAAGGTACCTGTGAATTTTACAGTTATTGAAGAAATAATATAACTTAGGATTCAATGTATGTTACCACCCAATTGTTGGTGAGGCACACATTGAGATCCTTTTCCTCAACCCCCAAGAAAGTAACCACAGTATCTGCTTCCCAATTCCAGGCAGAAATCTCAAATGCCTCAGGGTGTAAGAGGCTTCTGCCTCTGTGATAACTCACGTGTCTTTTATAATTTGTAAAACGGTGCCTCTCAGTCAGGAATATTTATTTTATCTCTTCCCACATCTGCTCTCCAAACTAAGATGTTGATTCTTAGCTGAGGCTTGAGCCCTTTTGGTGCCAGAGATGACCTCTTGCTAAGCCTTTCAGCCAGGTTCTCTTTATGCACCAACTGCCTGTGATACAGAGGAGGGGGGGTGGTGGATAGTGGACAGTGATAAATAAAATTCCCAGCTGAAAACAGCAAAGCCAGTCATAAACTGTGCTAGGAAGAGCCTTGCAAAATGCAAAGCAGTGTCTGGACAAAGTCTGTTTATTGTAAGCTCATAATTTTTTTTTTTTTAATGTAGAGATTATTGAGAAATTATTCCAATAAAAAATTCCATTGCCCAGGAATGGAAAGGGGTTGAAATTAAGACCACGTTGAATTAGTGGGAATGTCACTGTTTTAGTTCTACCTTAATTGAAAAAAAAAAAAAAAAAAAAAAAAAGGTGTTGTATATTGTCCTGTAAAAGAGGCCTAACCATTGATTTGAAACAAAATAAACCTCCATTCTCAAATTCATATAATAATCTCTTCCCTACCTTTTACCAGTTTTTTGGCTGCTTACTTATCTTTTATTATCTCCTGCTACTTTCTTCACTATAAGTCTAGTAAATTGGGAAAGGGAAAATAGTTGATAAACACACAAAAAATAAGAATACATAATACTTTTTCTTTTTACTGGTAATCTTTTTACTGGTGATCTGGTAATTCCCAATTATGACAGTTGACATATTAATTCAAGTGAATAAAACAAAACCAAATACAAGGCTCTTTCCTCTACCAATTTTACAGGGTAGTTGCAGAATGCATCTGTGAGACCATATGGATTTTCTTTCTTCATTAGTTACATGCCATGAACTCAAAAACCTGTAAATATATCTAAAAAAAGTTTAGATAATATACACAGATAAAATAGCAGGTGTCACCCAAGACACAGCTACTAGATTTAAAACTACAAGTGTGTTAAAATGGCACTCAGAACAGATAAACCTGAATTCTATTGGAAACAAAATCACAAAATATCAGAGCAAAAAGCAGAGGAAAATACTTTGTTAATTTTAGTCCACTTAATAGTTCAGGATTTTTCCTAGGCAGAAACAGATTGCACGAATACAGTGAACAAAAGTACTATTATGAACCTTGTCACCACCATTTATCATTTTCAACCATCTGCAAACCACTTAGCCATCTGCCTCTTCAGGTCCATGGATTTAAAAAATGGAAACATAGTAATACAAACATTTATGAAGTCAAATATCTTGAGGAAAAAATATGCATTATATATAGAGTGTCTGATTGGTTTAATTATTTTTTTCTTTTTTTTTTTTTTTTAATCTGTACAGAGTATTTCTAGAAGACATACAGCACAACTACTGGGAAAATTCTGTTGGACCTAGCCCTACCACAACAGAAGCAGTGCCTCGGGCTCAGCCTGCACTTAGGCTTAGGGTCTGGGTTCATGAAAAAAAGAGAGTTACTTTTGCAAAACAGAGCTGGCATGACACTGTGGAAGGGAACAGCAGGCTTCCAAAGATCCCTGTCCAGGTGGCTTTCTTCCCTGGAACCAGGGCTGGGGCTTTGGCTAAAACACAAGGGATGGATCAGAGTTTGAGTTAGGGTTTAAGGAAGAAGAAAAGCCACTCTTTATCTTGTTGCAAGTTGTCTTGAATAATTTTTTTTGACCTGTCCTAATTAATGCTACTGATCTACTATTTGCAATTCTGTGACTTTTTTTATTTATTTGGATAGCATTTTGCAGCATGGCATCACTTTTGCTTTAGAATGCTTATGCTGTTAGTCTTATGTGGCTTTTCCTCATTCTCACGCACCCACGCATTTGTATTTTGTTGTTAAATGTGATGCATGGGAAGTACATAACTATATCTTTGAGTCACCTTGTCCCTGTTTCCTTTACATGCCTTGTTTGTGTTCTTTGGCTTATTTTAAAGAAACTAAAACACAATTCTCAACAGAAAATAACAGTAATTTCAATACTTGACAAATGTTATCTAATCATATTGTGAACAGAACCTTAAGAGCTGATCTGTGTTAATTCTGATTAACACAATTTAATGAATGCTAACAAAATCATAAAGAATCACAACCAATAGCACATCTAGCTGCTCTATATGGAAAGGCTATTGAACTTGAGGTAAAGCACAACATCTACAAAAGATCTTCATAATCTACAGAAGATCTTCCTAATTTTCTTCATTGTTACTTGCTGCACTGGTGAGAGCTTGTAGTGGTGAATGCTCACTGGTGTTCCTCCCAGCCAAAAAAGAGCACCTGGGAAGAGTTATCTCTTTTCTGTTTCCTCTGTCTCCCTGTCTTCTCCCTTTGTGTCTGTTAATTTTTGTGGGCTTTAGGGTTTTTTTTGGCGTTGGAGAAACTTCCATCATCAAGCTGATGTATGCTGTAGCTATAGTCTCCATTAACAGATTTCTGCACATGAGATTCTTGCAGTCTCCTTTGTGTAGCAGAAATGTTCTTCAGCATTTTCCTCTGGGCAATAATTATGTGTTTTCTAAAGCTTAGCAGAAAAGTTAATGTTAGGGTTGACAAAAAGAATAGAGTGAGTGGGAATGGAGGTGAAATTGTGTTATTAAAGGAAGGCTCTGAAAGCTTTCCTAAACCTTTTAGTATTATTTCTCATTTATATAGACTTTCATTCATTTTTCCCTGCTTTCAGGCAACTGAAGGGCTTAATGTTTTTTTCAAGTTTTGTGTAAATTTTCATGCTCTTTAGATAACTGCTTTTTAAACATTTAAAGCATTAAACATCAGTACTTGTTGTCTGGGAAAGAAATAGTACTATATTCACTGCAAAGTCTCCTAAAATCTTCATCTTTCTGAACGGCAATGGCCTAATCAAATATCTATTAAAATTCATTTGAAATACAGTGTTGGTTTTATGAGTGCATATATAATTTTCTATGCAAACTACTAATGCAGAATCACAGGATGATAGAATGGGATTTTCTAAGGTCATCCTTCCCACGGATAGGGACACCCATCACTATCCATGGGTGCTCTCAATTCCATCCAGCCTGATCTTGAACACTTCCACATATAGGACATCCACAGCTTCTCTGGGAAACCAGTTCCAATGCCTCAATACCCTCACTACCCTCAACAGTAAAGAATTTTTTTCCTAATATCTACTCTAAACCTACCCTCTTTTAGTTTTAAGCCATTCCCTTTTGTCCTACATATCCTTGTAAATGGTCTCCATCTTTGTTTTAGTCTCCCTGGAAGGTTCCAATTAGATCAACACTCAAGTGGTCTCTTTTCCAGAGACTGAATTCTCTCAGCCTTTCCTTGTATGAGAGTTGTTCCAGCCTTCTAGCCATCTTGTTGGCCTCCTCTGAACTTGTTCCCACAGGTTCATGTCTTTCCTGTACAGAGGATCCCAGATCTGGACATGGTACTTGAGACGGAGACTACGCCAGAACGGACTAGAGGGGGAGATTCACCTTCCTCCACCTCCTGGCCATGCTGCCTTTGATGCAGCCCAGGAGATGTTTGATTTTCTAGGCTGCAAGTGCCCATTGCTACCTCATGTCCAGGATCTCATCCAGCAGCACTCCCAAGCCTTTCTTGACAGGGCTGTTGAGCTATTCATCCCTCAGCCTTGATGGATACTCAGGCTTTCCCTGACTCACATAGAGAACCTTGACTTGGTTTTCTTGAACTTCATGAGATTCCCATGGACCCACTTCTTGAGCTTGTCCAGGTCCCTCCTGGATGGATTCCATCATTCAGGTGTGCTAATGGCACCACTCAGCTCGGTGTCTTCTGCGAATTCACTGAGGGTGCACTTGATTCTTGGTCCATGTAACTAATGAAGATATTAAATAGCACTGCCCAACAGAGACCTCTGAGGGACCCCAGTTGTCACTGATGTTCATTGGGACTCAGAGCTATTGACCACTACTCTCTGGGTCCAATCAATTTCTTATCACCTAGCTGTCCTCCCATTGAATCCATCTTTCTCTAGATTAGAGAGAAGAATGTTATGGGGTCATGGTAAAGTTTACAGAAGTCCAGAAAACTGAATCTTCAGTGCTTCCCTTATCCACTGATGCAGTCATTCCATCATAGAAAGTCATTAGATTGGTGAATCAGGACTTGCCCTTGGTGAATTCCTGCTGGCTGTCTCAAATCACCTCCCTGTTCTCCACATGCCTTAACATAGCTTCTTGACAAACAATAGGAAATTGCTATTAAAATGCCACCTCTTAGGATCTTTTTCCATATTTACAGAAACACTGATTTTCTATAGTGATGACAAGCTCTATTTTTGCATTTCTTTTTCTAAGGTTGAAATTAGAGTACACTTTCTTAAAGACCTTGATAAATGCTAACATGATGTATTCCTGAAGCTTCCCAATAATGTATTCTCACCTAAAAAGGTTTTATTGAATTTATATTCAGACTTTCAAAAAAAGTCCACTGCTTGGAGAATATCAGCAGGGAGTATGGACCTTAGTGTAAGGCTCTTATTGCTCATCTTCATGGACAGCATGTTTTACCTTTTCTTCTGTAATTAGAATCTTACAGGAGTCCTCTAAAATGAAACAAGGTTGTAAATTGAAGACCATAATAATGGAAACTTACAACATCCTGCTCTTTTTTGTGCATATCAACAATGACTCAAGCTGTTGAATTATATTTAGGGACAAGGTCACCTCTTCCACACAGCAGTATAGATACCCACAGAAAAAACTTAACTAAAGTCAAGACAATTAGACCTTTTAAACCAAGAGGTATTTATAATCAAAATTAGGTTCTCCTGCATACAAAATAAAGATTAATAAATGTAAAGACTGTTTGGCAGAATGCAGAATAGTGGCATGCTGAGAAATTTATCAGACCTTTAGCAGAAATTTATCAGGGTTTTTGAGCTTTGAATAACAAAATCTAGCACAGGGTGAAAAATCTTGATTCTACAAATACCCTATGGAAAAGTTTTGTCAAAGGTAATTTGGGTTATGCAAATGAATATGAGAAGTCTGAATAAAGAATCCTCAGTATTGTGAATGCCAGTTTTGAATTTAGCTCCATCACAGGAGAATATACCACAGGTCTTGTGGTACAGCATAATATAGTCTATACAGCCTATATATTAATCCTCTTTATTAATCATCTTCAAAAGCTGATAAGAATCTTGCACTTCAGAAAGACCTGCATTATTTTGTTTATCTAACAGAATAAGTACTTTCCAGTATAACTGTATTCCTGTGTCTTAGAAAGATAAGGCATTTCACTTTTAGTGTAATAATTGTATACAAATTTCCTAAAAATTTTTAAAATTAACATCTATCTGAGATTTTTAATTTGCTATTTTTGTAATTTTATTTTTGTCATTTCACTTATTTTATCAATATTTTGTAATAAATGTAATTAGTTATTTTGTTAAATGCTAAATTCTTTTAGAAGCCATTTGCTTTATTTGGTTGTTAATCAATTTTTTGTCTCACAAATCTGTGTTTTTAGTGAAGTATGTAATAATTACTAGAGCTGTTACTAGTTGATTTATTCATTATAAGTGAATAGAGAAGAGTAATATTCCAAGACATTAGTAAACAAAGAAAGACAAGGCTACTGCTGCAGGGTAAATTATTTTCCTCTTAATTTATTTATTAAAACAATCAAGGTATGTTTTCCCATAAAAAATGCAGATACAAAGTGTACCTAAAGAAGTATATTTATCTGCTACTGAAAAAGCAGAATCACTGTGTTATGGCAGAGAAATTTATTTTGGTTAGTTAGTGACATGACAATTTGAAACAAGTTTCTGATGCATTGGTTTGATGTCCTCAGTCATACAAATCCATTTATTTACTGAATTCTGAGATTATTTGTAAAGGACAATGGTATTTAATAGATTTTTATGCCTTAGTCATACATCAAGCTTTTGTAAGTTTTGCAGCTTTTCCATTCATGAAATCATTTATTCAAATAAGTGGAGTACATTAAAAAATTGCTTTTTCATATTCAGTTTTAAGTCACTGGAAATCTTCATATTACTGTTTCATCTCATTCCAATTCACCACTGTGCACAATAAGGTTTTCCACTCTCCAGAGACAGCCTTTTTAAAAATAATAAGTAAATAATAAATGTGTATAACTGTGTTAACAACTTGTCTCATTTATTTCCAAAGCTATTTGTGTGATTTGTGGGGTCTTTGTTGGATATTTAACATATTAGCATCTAACATATTTAATTAGCAAATTAAATATCACACATTGCTTAATCAAAATTGATTTTTGTTTGGATTTTTAATTCTCTACTTCTGCAGATAATTCGGTAAAATACAGAATCCTATGGATAAATCTCAAAAATTGCAGAGGGAACCTTAATTCTCCATAATATTAGGAAATTCTTTATGATGAAAGCAAACATGTTCATATGAAATTGTTAAAACTGTTACTTCAGATTGTGCACAGTTAGAGTCTCTCTCCTTCTCACCAATAAAGAGTAAAATTAAGAGAAATTAACTCACTGAGCCTTTTTTTTTTTAGTATGATCATTGATTTCACAACTGGCTTATGAAGGCCAGAAAAAACCCCCCATAAATTATAATAACACTCAAATTATAATAGAATTTTAAAAGTTTTTTTTAAAGATATGTTATTTTAAAAATCTTAGAATGTCTCTATTGACACTAGATAGTCAAGCATTGTGGTGTTTTGATACCTATTCCATATGAAATTGTGTGATTTACTTGATATAATTACCCATTCTAAGCATTCATTTACATAAAACTGGCTGGTAACTTCCCCACCTGTTAAAGAAGTGCAGAAATAATAATAGTAATAACAATAACAATAATAATGAACTAACATTGGGATTTATCATTTTAACTGAGTATTTTAAACTTCTCCAGACAAAATTACCACAAACAGCCTGCAAACAATTTCTTTTACTTAGCACTGTAACCATTCCTGATGATAGTCAGTCAGTTTGGTATGAAAAATAGAGGAGGAAAAGAAGGAATATTGCTGTTCTCTATTATTTTCCTGAAACACTGCTCAAATTTTGGGGGAATGGGAGAAGGAGGATTTCCAAATATTTATTTCTGACAGGAAAATTTGTTTAATGTGATAGCATAGGCATTCTAATACATATGGAACAGGGGGGAAAAAATGTAATTTCCTTGAAGAAGCAATTATTTGGGTTCTTTGCTACAGAAAGAATGCTTAGAACCATGCTACTTTCTAATCAACATAATTGACAATTAATGAATAAATAGTGCCTAGATATCTCAATGCAAAATTTTACTGTATGTTAAGAACTCCTGCTTAATACATTCCTGGGTTTCACAAATGTTCAAAAATTTGGCAGTAAACATTCTAATCCCTGTATTCTCTTTCAATGTTCTCAATCAAAAGGATGTAGTTGATCTGAAATGATTAATCCCTTTTACAAAGTCACAGAAAGCAAAAATTTTCCTGATATATTAAATTATGAAATTGTGTAGGTACCTCTCTGCAAGGGATGCCAAACCATTTCATCAGCAAAGCCACCAGCTGTTTGTGAGTAATTAATTTTTCTCTGATTATCTTTTTCTCTAAAATATTTTTCTCCAAATCAATGTTAAACTGTTTTTTACAAATGTCCATATTTATTGAAATAAAATTTTCTTTATTTATTCAGTACAAATGAATTATCCATGTGTAATTTTATCCATAATTTTTAAAGCAACTGGGTTTCTATGTGGACATGAATTAAATTATAAAGTTTCATATTTCAGAGTTTGAAAAAAAAATCTTAAGATCTGTCAAGACAGATATTTTTCTTATGGTACTTTTTTCTATAATAAGTAAATTAATCTTGCTCTTGGACAGAATTTAATGGACATGTTTTGTTATCCCATAGCATCCAACTTTTTGCCTGAAGTACTTTCCCTGTTCAAAAAATTCCCTTCTTTGCTTTTCCCTCTGTTATCTCCAGTGGGTGAGTTTTCCACATGATCCACAAATGAATGCAGAATGTGCCAAACCAATGAAGAAGTACAGTTTTGTAACCAGGGTGGGACATTTGTTGGTGTAACCAGAATTTTTTCTTTATGATTTTCCGCAGCAGATATTTCTTTTGTTTATTTTCTTTCTTAGCACAGGCAAAAAATTGCATCTATGTTCTCTGTACTTTTTAATTTTTCTTCTAATCTTATAAAACACTGTGGGTGTTTGGCATCATTCTTCAGTTGCCACTATGGAAGAAGTCAAAAGGAGTGGAAATACTGTCCTAAAAGTTCATAGTTTGCAGGAACACGCCTACCTGAGGCAAAACAAAAGATCTGTCTTCTCAGAAAAGGTTACTCAGTGAAGGAAGCTCAAAAAAAAACCAAACCAAAACAAAAAACTTACAGAAACTCCACAGCCTTCTGTCTCATAAGCTAAAGCTGTGGTAAAGGTTTACATGAATATTTTAATGTTTTCTAAGCAAAACAAACGAACAAACAAGCAAAAAAACAAAACAAAACAAAACAAACAAACAAACAAAAAACAAACAAAAAACCAACCATTCTTTTCCTATTGTCTTGCTTTTCTGGAAACAGAGTTTGTTGGTTTGAAAATACTGCAGTCCTCCCAGTGTTAAATAAAAAAATGCATATAGAATATTGGACAAAAGTCAATGTGTCCTTTGGCCAATTCACTACTTAGAGACCATTAGCAAAGAGCAATGCAGACACTTCCATAATTCTGTGTACCACAGCAGCCTTTGCTGTATATACATGGAGTTGTTCCAGGAAGGGCTTTGCCATCGTGCCATCTGCTGAGTGGGCCATGGGATTTAACAGCAGAGGGGATGGATGTGTCCCATACACATTGTGAGTAAGGCACACGTGGGATTTCCCCACTGAGGAATGCCACTGACTCATGATTTCTGCTTGATGACTCTTCAGATGTTCTTCAGTGATGAGATCTGCCAAGAGGTGCATGTGGCTTTGGGAAAATTAAACACTGAAAAAGCCATGCAAACCAGCCCCTGCATTTTCTAAAGTAGTGCATATGTAGGCTGCTAGTTTAAGAGCAATTTATGAAGTATTTTTTGGTTTTGGTTTTGTTTTTTAGTTTGTTTTTTTTTTTTTTTTTCAGGGAGACAAGGAATTCAGCTGCAAGATAACCCAAAGAGAAAACAGGAAAAAATAAGATCTCCAGTCAATTATAAATGGGGGATTTTTATCTTAGACCTATAAATGCTTAATGAGGTAGCTTAACTGCACCTGTTTTGTTTCCAATTTGATGTGATGTAATTACTTCTGGTAAAAAATCTTGCAGTTTAAATATATTTTCTCAACACTCTTGGCAATTTATAGGCTGTAAAATATGGTAAAGTGATTGTGGCTGATTTATCTCCCTGATGACAGAAGCAAGGGAATTTATTTTCCACCTTCACTCACATCAAACGTGTACAATTCAGAGTTGCCCTAAATGTAATCCCCAAGTTAAATAAGATGTTTTAACATCTTATAAGACATTGCCTACATATAGTGTTGAAGTGAAGTAAGACAAGAACATCTTCTTCAGGCTGATTTTACTGTGTCAGTTGAACCCTAACACTTCTTGTCTTGAGACAATTACAGAGACACAGAGTTATAGAATGATCATGATTAGAAGAAACTTTGAAGATCATCTAGTACCATCCTCTCTGCCATGGGCAGTGGCACCTTTCACTAGACCAGGTTGCTCAGAGTTCCATCCAACTTGGCCCTTGACAACTTTTTCTGGGCAATTTTTTCTTGTGAAGAACAGGTCCTTTGTTGTTTTTTTTTTTATTATTCTACTCACAATAACATGTTTGGAGATTGCAAACCTCCTTCACTAAGGCATTTGACTAAATGTAGAGAATGAATATCGTTATTTAAAGAGAAAAATAATCAAATAACCTTCCTTTTCTTTAGACAAAACTCCTATAAAATAACTTCAGGTCCCTCCAATATAACTGTCATATTTTTCATACGCTTTTGTTACTAGAAAAATAGGACTCAAAGTTTAACTGCTTAAAGAAACAAGAAAAATACATCTCTTATTTCATCTCACTGCACAAGATTCCCTAGCGATGGTTTTCTTCTGGCATTTTTGCTGTACACCAAGATTTATTAATATACTGGTCTAATATATTACATAAATGTGTTACCTTACCTTGATAATACATTCCGCCTATAAAATTTGAGGAAGACTTTCAGAAATCAATAAAAATCCTTGTAATATAGATTGTGAATTTAGATCCCTACTCTGCCACATTGGGTTTACTTGTTTTTCATCTAAAAACATTTAAAATAAATTTTAAATGTTTATAAGGTTTGTTACCTTTTCCTAAAAGCAAAAGCTCTAAATTATTTAGAAAAACATTCCATGCATACTGTGTGGAAGTTTCTCTGTCTCTAGGACTATGTCAAATATGTGTACTTAATTTTAGACAATGTTATCCAGTTTTCACTGCTACCATCTCAAGGGTGAAATAAGAACCTGGGTGATGGAAATAGAGGTACAGTATAGTCACAACAGTAAAATTAATGAAAAAAAAAAATTGTCAGTGTTCCATGGTTTGTTTTTGTCTCCTTTTTCTGTCTTTGTTTTTGTTTTTGGTATTGGGTTTGATTTTGTTTTGTTTGTTTTGTTTGTGTTTTCGTTTTCTTTTTTACTTCAGTTTTTTTTCTTCCTACTTCTGCAGATTCCCCTAAAGCTTAATGTTGCATGCCTCAAATAAGCAAGTATGCTGCCTAGATGGTATAACACTGGAGGCTATTATTTTGAGAGGCTGAACAAACAACTCTAAATATTTTTATCATTTCCAAGGATATTTAATAGTGGCAGTCTGGAATAACAAGGTGGGAAAGTAGAAGGAAACAAATGTTTAAGCTTTAAGATTTAGTTTTGATTTCTCATTATTCAACTCTTAATAATTCTTAATGCACTAATTTTTTTTTCTCTGTAATTTTGTTTTTCTCTGTTTTCTTTGTTACTTGTTCTTGGTATTTGGGGAATGATCTCTCTCTGTCTCCCTGTTGAGAGATCTCAACTCACAGGCTTTTTGTTATATCTTCTCTCCCCTGCCCAGGTGAGGAGTGGAGCAATACAGTGGCTTTGGTGGGCACCTGACATCCACCCAAGGTCAACCCACCCAACAGGATTTTCTTGTAGGTGCCACAAGATGATGCACTCCCATCTCAGCAGCAGCAAAGGTAGCACACTGTGGAGGTGACCTCTCCAGTGTTTTCTAAAGCAACCCTATCTTTTTCTAACTTTTCTCTACTTTCTCTTTCCCTCTTTTTACTATTAAATAAAAATATATCGATTTTTTGGCATCAACATTTAATCTTGTTTGGTTTTTATCTTGCCTTTTTATGGAAAAAAGTTCTTTCCATATGAATGGAAAGCTCTTCCCATTTTATTCATAGAGACTTAGTTTTCCTTGCTCTTCTGTGTTTAAACTGCTTTGTAACAGATGGCTGCTGCCTTTGTTAACCTTCAGCTGACTGGGACCTCCTCAGTCAGACAGGACTGCTGGCAAATTATTGAAACTGCTCACTGATCACTCCTGCCACTCTCTCAGTACTTCTGGGTGAATTTCATTCAGCCCCACAGCCTTGTGAGTGTCTAAGTGGTCCATTGACCATCAGGGAGCATTTCCCCTTGGATTATGGGGGCTTCATTTTGCTCTCCATCTCTGTCTTACAGGTCAGGAGGCCAGGTACTCCAAGAATAGCTGGTCTTACTATAAGAGACTGAGTCAGAGATGACGTCAAATACCTCAGCATTTTCCTCAGCTTTTCACTTGGTTTCCCTGTACATCTAATAAAGGATAGAGATTCTCCTTAGCTCTCTTTTTGCAAATTTATTTACAGAAATGGTTTCTAATTTTTACAATAATAGTCAGATTAAATTCTAATTGTTTGGCCTTTCTAATTTTATACCTGCATACTCTTATGACAACTTTCCATTCCTGCTCAGTTGTCTCTCTGTGGGTTCTTCCCAGGAAATAATCAAATAAAGTAGACAGTGACTTAAATGCCTTTAGTCCTTAATTTAATCTTTCTCTTACCACATTGCTCCACATTATCAAGATGGAAAGAGAGGAGCACATTTACAAATGAAGAAGTAACCTAAAATGGCATGACAAGAGAGCCAACTATTCACTTGTCATATTAATAATGGAGTGTGAATGAGAAAGAATTAACAGAGTTCATCTAATCCAGTATAAAAGATTTGTTTCCTCCTTTCTAGTGCACAAACTATGTGGCTGCACTCAGCAACCTATTCCCTGACTTTTCTCTACCTGAATGCACTATCACACCCCTGTAACTTCTACTGAAACATAAAGAAAAATTATTGGAAGGATCATTTGGAAGTCACCTAGATTAACACAAATAAGCTGGGGTCTGATAAACCAAATTGCTTATGGATGTGTCCAGTTGGTTTCTGATTTGTCTTCAGAGATGGATGGAGATTCTACAACTTCTGTGGGCAGCCTTTAAGCATATTTGATCACCCGTGTGTAAAAAATATTGCCCAAATAAATGGATTGCCTTTTAAAATAAAAATTTACTAAATTTGTAGCAGATGAGGGAAGATAATTTCATTTATCTTAACTTTAGTAAGTCTTTAAAGTGTCCCAAAATATTCCTGTATCCAAGTAAAGACATTATAGTTTGAATGGGTGGCTAACTACATGAATAAAAATTTTGTTTGGGAGCTCAGACTCAAAGGGGAGTGTTTACCCTAACCAAGGGGTCTGGTGGTGTTCCTCATAGGTCCATTCAAGAACCTGTCCTATTTACTATCCATATCAGTGATCCAGAGGAGCTGAGAGACTGAATGCTCAGCAAATATATAAATGACAATAAAACAGCCAATATTGCTGAGGGCAGTGCTGCCATCCAAAAGGACATGAAACACAATTACAAAAACTTTATGAAATTAATCAAGAACAAATAGGATACCCCTCACCTGGAAAGGCATTCCTCTAACTATAGTACAAGCTGGAATTAGCAGCAGGGGAAGGAAGTTCTCCTGAAAAACCTCTGGGAGTTGCAGCATGCAACAAACTGATTACGAGCCATCAGTGTTCACAGCAGAGGTCCAAAGGAATCCTGACCTGAGTTAATTGTAATATAAGCTGCAGAATGAGGGACTTCCTTTTAACTCAACATCTGTTAGACATCCTAGAACCCTGCAGCCAGTTTAGAGACTTCCAAGGCAAGAAAGATGTTGAAAAATTGGCTTGACCACCAAGAAGTTTTGGAGCTGCAAAATTTTCTTTTTTTTTTTTTTTTTTTTTTAGGATTCATAGACTCGAGTTCATTTAGCCAAGAGAAAAAGAAAACTTTTCAGAGAGAATATAATGCCAGTAATCCAAACATCTGCAAAAATGGCCTCAAGAAGACAAAATCAAAATTTTTGCAGCAATATATGTCAGGAAGACAAGAAACAACAGCCAAAATACATGAGTGGCTCTACCTTTACAGGCAAAGAAACTTTTGAGGACAGTTAGGAAGTAAAAGTGGTAAAAAAAAAGTTATGCCATTTCCATTCCTTGAGGTTTATATGACCCAACTGGATGGTTACCTAAGAAACTTTATCTAAAGCTTCTGAGTTTCTTCCAGCCCCAATTAATCTATGATAATATAATCCTGTGATTCTATGATGGAGAATGAACTATTTCAGTACTCTGAAATTTTTCCTACCCAATTGTAATACTCCTGGCTGTAATAACTGCTGCTTTCCATCATTGCACAAGTTAAGAAAAATCTTAACTTGAAGTTTTTAAAATTGAATAGAAGGAATTATTGAAAGTTTTATATGCATATCTTAGTTATGAGAAGTTACAGTTTTGTTTCTATATCTAACATTAGTTACATAGACTTGTCTTCTCAAGAGAGACCATTTTCACAAAACCAGTTTCTTCCCCCCAGAATTTGTAGTTCTGGCCAAACACAAATATTTCACAATGGAAGTTTAAATGCCACCACAATGCTGCCAAAAACCTGTTAGGCTTATTTAGTACTCAGAGAGTCTCGGCACCCAGACTCTAGAAGTCAAGGTCTAAAGGTATTTGTCAACAGCAAGATTTATCAGGAGAGTAATACACAGATTGTGATTCTAGCTGGACACATATCTCCTCATAATCTCTAAAAAAAGCCTCTGAAATTTCAAAACCTGCCACAGAATGAAACTGCCTTCTTACTGACTTGCATGTACCTTTTTATGACTAGGAAGCAGAACTGACAATCTGCTCTCCTTTATGATTGACATTACTGTATCACTTACAACTGCTGTATGGACATCCTAGAATTCTTTCATTTTGTTCACACTGCACAACAGCATCAAATGACAGAATCATTTAGGTTGGAAAAATCCTTAAGGTCATCAAGTCCAACAGCAGACATATTATCTGTTCACTCTCTGGTGTCTCAGCTAGACAAAGATTTGGCTGATAGTGGTTTTTTAATCTTTCTTTTTTGTTTTTTTTTTCACCTTTTGTGCTTACTAAGAAAGCAGCAGTTAAAACCACCGCAAAGAAGAAAATGTTTTATCATTAAGCACCATATTTTGCCAATTTAATATATGGAAGAGAATTTTGTTTTGTTTTCTTATAACCTAGACCTGATATGTTAAAAAGTGGAAAAGAATGGATAGTAGAAGGCATGTAGCATATTACTTTCTGTTGCATCATATTACTGGACTTCATAAGACTAGGGTTCATATCTTTGTATCTTTCTAAAATCTAAGTTTAGTTGGGAAAATAAAGCTGTGTCAGGGTCATGATATCCCACATAGGCAAGTATTCAAGTTTTACCCTTAGAAGTAACAAGAACTATGATAAAGGACAGAGTGACATGTAGCTGGTTACTTTTATTGTGGTATCATGAAACTATTAAAATTTTTAGAATGGAAAGCATAAAGACTAAAATTATGCTACTACACTAAAAGAATCATTTAAAGTTTTTAATTTTTTTAAGATATGTGGCTACTAATTATTCAGATTTCTGTAGATGTCTATTAATGTTATGGCATTTGTTACAGTTCTTTTTTCTATTATTTTAACATGAAACATATGCTACTTCAGTCATTGAATACTCTCATTACTGTTATGGATCAATATATGGCAAATACACTATAATTTGCAGCAATAAGTGTCTTATGAGGATCTTCCCCTTGCAAAATTGACTTAGCCACATAACCAAAAAAATGAATACATATAAAAATTTACATATTGTATATATATTTATTAGGCTATATGCAATGTATATTTAACCTACATATTGAATATGCTTCCTATGTTGTGTAGAGTAGCATACTAGTTATAAATTACCTATATCTATACAGTATATATTATATATTGCATTTTGGCTTTCCATTTAAAAATAAAGAAAATCTCACCACAACTGGCTTAATTTCAAGTTAGATGTGTGCATGGATATATCTGGATTATTATTATTTTACAATACCTATATACTCTGTATACACATAAATAGACACCAGCATATATAAATATATACTTATCAGTGTCTTCTGGATCCTTAGGAATTATATGAAACATTCACCTTAACTGACTCCTCAGCTATCTATCAGCTCCTAATTTTCCTTAATTGCTTTTGTCACTTTACATGATTTTCTGGAGCCATGGCTGTGGGGAGGACAGTTGACTGTTCTCATGAATTTTACTTGTGTTATTTAATCTCTTTACCAGAGAGAAACTGTCAATTTATCTTAGCTCATTCACATGTGATATAAATTTCTTTATGGACTGGAAAGCTCTGTACACCAGGCCAATTATATTAATTTTGCTTTTTTCTAATGACAAAATCCACCATAATTTTATTTTAAATTAGAGGTGTGACTGATGAGGCACAACCAGCACTGTTTAGATATGGTTAGAGATAATCTGTATCACATTGACATGAGTTCAGCATACAGAGAAGATACATAATTCTATACTTAGAAATGTGAACATGCAACTAAACATAAAATTCTGGAATTAAATAAAATTCTTGTTAATGTGTTTTTTACCTTAAAATGCATGCATAGTTCCTTTGTTGGAAGTTACCTTCTCTTCAGCCTGTTTTGCCATTAGGGCATTTTCTAAAAGTGTGTTCTCAATATACTTTAGACAAAATATGTTTCGAGATGATCAGATTAATCTAACTGCTTTAGCATGAACTGGTATGCAGCAGAGTATGGAACACTGACAAATATTCACTGGATAATTACTGTGATACATGTCTTAAACAACAATTTTTCATAAAATGATGGGACCTACATTTCAGAACTATTACTACACTTACTCCTAGTTCAGCAAAAAAAAAAAAAGGATATTATGTTGTCTTAGTTTCAGAAACAAGAAGATAATGGGAACACAGCTTTTGTACAATCAAACATTAATTTAATATAGGTTCTGCATAATATATGACATTAAAATTATTGAAAATTATTTTCCTGAGCTATTAGTTATTGTACTTATTTTACTACATAAGGACATCAAAAGATGAATAATTTTTTGATTGTCCTAACTGTCATTTAGGACATCAGTACTTCGTTTCAGACTGTCCCACTGCCTGATCATTTTCTTCATCATCTACTAAGTTCAGAAATTCCAGATGTTCATTTGTTTAATATCTGCGATCACAAAACAATTTTGGAAAATAAATATTCAGAACAGGAATCTTAATACCTAATTGCATTCCTAAGCATTGTATCAAGCTTGCCTCAAGTGATCACTCTTCTAGGTAAGAATAAATTATTTCATAGAGAATGATGGAAAAGGAGGTGAGTACATTTATTTGTTAACCAGTAATACAGATTACTAGAAAACCAACCTAGTGCATCTTTCTCCATCATGTTTTACTGAACTTTTGGCAACCAAATCAAAATTTAAGCACAGAAACACATAGAAATTAAAAGAAGGTTAGGGATTTTGAGAGATGTTATGTAGATTTTCTGCTGTACCATGAAAGGCTAGTAAGACTACAAGCAATGTGTATAAGATGAGCTCTGAAACTTGGCTGAATTTACCATTGCTTAAGTAGTCATCCAGGCTCTTTTTGTAGCTATATCAATCCCCACTGAAAATCTGAAATGATAAAATATTTTCGTAAATGAATCTAACAAAGGCTGTGAGGCTTTAATATGACAAGTTATATAAGACATTTTTTCTCCAAAACTCTGATAATCACATAAATAAAGATGCTGCAAGACATATACACTTAATAGCTTAATGACTTGGCTACAGGCTCATTTTTCTTCCCATTAGCTCCGCATAGGGAGATTTTTAGTCATTAAACAATTTTCTTGACAAGAACGGCTTGTTTTACTTTTGTCAAAGAATTCCTCCAGATTGAGATGTCTGCATCTCAATGGAAGCTCAGTTTCACAAACCAAAGTAAAATATGAGAATTTAGGCTCAATTTTTCTGATGCTTCTGAGAAGTTCTACCAGAACTGCTATTCTAGTGACTGTAGTTGAAACTGCATGATTCTTGGATTCCTGTAATGAACCAGATCAGAGTGTGATCTAATGGCATGTACTGGACAAGATGGGCCAAGACATGCAGATAATGTAGAAATAAAAGGGTCCACTGTTAAAGAATCTTCAAGAAAACTTTAAATCTCAGTCCATAATATTGCACAAGCTTTCCTAATCTCGAAAAGACTCACAGAGTTGCATGACAATTTCTATTCATGCACATTTTCTATGTACTCTGCTTGCTTGAATAATGTAGACAAAGTTGTATCCTCTATTCAGTTACCTTCCCAAGAAAAAACAAAGACAGTGAGTAGACTGTACTAACAAACTCCAGTGAAGCAACCAAAACATGGAATTCCATTTGCCACAGTGAAAACTGACCACGCTGCTACTAGAAAATCAAACAGTTCACACATGATTTATAAGGCAAACATATCAGGAACTACAGCAAAAAAATAAATAAAAAAAGCTCATCCCAAAATCCAACCTCCCACCCCTCCCCCCCCAAAAAAATAAAAATCCACAAACAAACAAACAGCAAACAAAACAAACAAACTAACAAATCAAATGTACAAAACTAAATCAAACAAACTAACCCAACTCCAAATCCATTCCATTACGAATAGGGCATTTTCTATAACAATGAAGTCAGTATAGTCCTTGAAAAGTGCAAACTGGGTATATTAACAAAGCTAATTAACATTATTGTGGAACTAACTTGATATAAGTTTTATTTACTTTTGTATGTTGAAACATATAATGCATAAACAAAAATCATGGAGCTTAACTTCACATTCCAGTTTGGCTACCATTAAACAGGATTTTTTTTTTGTTTTGCAGAGTGAACCAATTTGCTGCAGAACACTACCTCCTCCCCCTCAAAACCATAATCTTCATGCTTTGCACTGAATCTATGCTTCTTTTTCTAATGTGCTTAACAACACAATTTTCAGCAATTTCAACATGGACCTGAATTGATGCTTATATAGAGCATCAAATTCACAAATGAGTTTTAGACCATTCCCCCATGCCCAGGTATTCTATGACAAGCATTTCAGATCAGGATTTGCCATCCATTTTCCATGCTTGCAAGTGAAAAGGGTCATTAAGAGAGAGATTCAATATTATAGTAATATAATTAACATCCCTCCCTACAGTTCAATGTCATTAAAAGGATCACTGGGGGTTTTTAATGCCAGAAAATGTTGTATGCACTGCTACTACCTGCTAATATGTCCTGCACATATGTAGCAAATAATATACAAAGTCTATCTACAATCTTGAAGAATGATAAAGTTTCTATATTACTTTTTTATTTTAATTTTTTTTCCTGTGCTTTCCACTAGGTTGACAATGGTAGGCCTATTTTTCTGTAAAACTGCTTCTTCAAGTAAAACTGAAAATTAATTTTAGCAAATAAATAGCTTTAAACATTGTGCTCATGGATTATTTTTGAAAGTTATCTAGATCTTACAACTTCACCTATAATTTGCAGAAAGCTACAGAAAAATTAACATGATTTTAAGACCCACAAGAATAACAAATGTAAATTCTTAATTTGGTTGTTTTCTCATCTTCCCAACTTCAATAAGTTTAAAGCTCACCTTCCAAAGAAGAGACATAGTTAAAAAAAGCAATTGTCCAGTTTTATTTTGTTTACATTGCACTGAAAATTTACATCATACTTTTACAAATCCTTTTTCATAAAAATATACTTCTTTACAAAAGTGTATGCATTAATATAAGAGGAGTAGCCAGTTGCAGAAGAAACATTTTAAACGATCTCAAATGTATTAACCTTAACATTAATGAATGAATAATAGTTATTGCAGTCATTTGAATAAACAAGAATAAATAACAACCAATGGTATAAAATATAAAACAGCATCCTTTTAGTAGAATACAGTTGACAGATTTGTATGAATAGTCAAAACAAAGTGTTGTAAAATGATTTATAAGAAATTCATCAAACATTATAGAAATCCAAGCAGCAATCCTGGGTACAATGATTTTTGGTAGGCACTCTCTATTACGGTAATAAAAAGGTTATTTTCACAGAATTATTAATGTCTGAAAGGGACAATAACAGATAATTCACACTGGCTAACACACAGCATTTGTGAGTCATGCTATGAATGGAAGACAATGACCTACACCAAATAAATTACTGAGTTCCCACTGAATAATTCTAGTATGAAATAACTTTAGAACAAAAAATTGCATTTCCTTAGAAGTGATTCTGGAATGTCTAAAACTTGTATTTGAGGGCTGTGGAATCTGAATTGTCCCTAAAATTAATGGATTGTCCCTAATAAAATCATGGCTTTATATATATATATATCTATATATATATAGTTTTTTTTTCATTGCACTATGGTAATATATTCAATTTTAAATGAGCTGTAAGGTTTTGTTTCCATAGAGTATGGAATATATAGATAAAATAGATGTGAAAACACAGTATTTCCAAATTAAGCCTTCCTATTGCCTTGTAGATCTGATCCAAAGTTCATTGAAGTCTCTTAGAATCAATTTCAATGGGATCGCGTCATGCTTTGTGCATGCATATTGTCAAAATGCTGAAGGAACAAACAGGTGGGATATGACCTAGTTTTAAGTAACATGGGCTGAAAAATGGACTTCTATTTTTGATACAGGGATTTCATTACTAATATTACTGTAAACTGCACTTTTTAATAGGAAATATTAATTTCTGCTTTAAGTTTTGAAACAAATGTAAAAATGGTCACTTCTGAATGTTCTTCAACATTAAAGGAACATAGTCACATACAAAGCTCAATTCATATTAGATTCTTCGTTGCAAAATTTGTCTAGATATGATTGACAAAAGAAATATATAAACATTACAAATCGTGGATATTGGTAATAAAAATAGAGAAAACAAACTTGACTTGGAACATGAAAATGGAGCAAGATGTAAAGCAGGGAAGAAAGCTCATTTTATAAGGACATGGAATGCAATTACTTTTTCTGTGATATGAAAAGACTAAGTTATACTTGCTGATTTCAAAATACTACATCCTGGATTCAGAAATTCAAGTGTTCTGAGAAAAATAAAATACTTAACTGACTGGAAAAGGAAGAAAAAAATAAAAGATAAAAACTCATGTGAAAGATGTAGCATATGACTGTTAAAGAGAAATCAGTGACCTATTGTCTCCTGTAAGTATAGCTCTTATTTTCTACCTATATCTTTTTTTGTGTTTTAAACCCAGTCCCTCTATTATAGTTTTTATAAAGCACAGAATACTGATAGTGGATGCTCCTCCAATATATGCAAATATGTTTTATGTTTTAGAATAACCTCCTTTTTTAAAAAAGCAAATAAACTGTGAGTAGCACTCATGGAGTGCAGCAAAATTTTTTAAAACTCTCCGTGGCATACACAAAGAAGAATTCTGATCCAGTTTATGAAAAATAAAATAAAATAAAAAAAAACAACTTACAACCCAGACTTGCCTATCATCTCCAGGAAAAGGTGACCCACTAGATCCTGAAAAGTGTGCTTTAATTTTTTTTTTTTTTTTTTTTTTTTTTTTTTTTTTTTTTTTTTTTTTAATCAGTGAACTGTGTGTGCACTGTGTTGTGTGTCAATTTTCAGACTGAAGACAAATCATGACCACATTATACCATTGTGCAAACAGTGTTCAAGTTGGGGTCAAATCGTACTGCTTTCCCTTCCACTGACTTTGCATTTGTGTCATACATGGGGTTTTCAAAAGCAGCTTGTCCATTATTATTTTCATGTACAGAGCATCCTGTGTACTGTGTTTTAGGTGCAGTCCTGTAGAAGAAAGACAGAACATTTGTAACTACAGTTTTCTTCACTGACTTAATATAGTTTAGGAATCAGAGCAGAGTTTAGCTCCCAATTCCAATTCTAGGATCTAAATATGATATCTTGGTTTTTTTTTTTTTTTTACAATATTAATGCTAAGAATTAGTACTGTCTTTATTTGAAGTTCAAGGGCATTATGATTCCTTGAAAATGCTCTTCACTTAGAAACTCAGTTAATAACCATAGAAAAGGCAATTCATCATTATTGTATCCATTATCCAGTTGTTATCCATTCCACTTGGATAATCAGATTATAAGGAGTACAACAAAATCTTTTAAAGACACAGTTATTCCCCAGTCAAATGACTGAGGGCTTTTTTTTCTCCTTTGGAGACTCTGCAATTTTACTAAGAATAAAGTTACAGCTGAAATACCCTCTTTCTCACTGAATAACTCCAAATATCAGAGCTTAAATACTTAAAAGCTTTTGATCTATATTGCTATACAAAATGCATACTATATGATAAGTCATCAATATAAAAAGCCAAGACCAGTGCTTACAGCATACAGCTAACAGCAAATACATAAAAAATTATATGGGCAATTTTTCATATGCTGGAGCAGTTGAACACAAGTAGTATAATTAAAAATGATGGTACATGTTTTAAACTAATGTTATCCTGAAACGTATATTACTAGTATTATTGTCAGACTATCAGATGCAAATCACCATTTTGGCAGTTATTATTCAATTAATTGTCTTGGCATTAAAGTGATTAAGATTTCTTGAGTCATCAAATGCTTTAAAGTTGCAGGACAAGCTAACTGCATCCAAAGCATTAATACTGGTCTCAACAACATGAAAAAACTGTTGAACTTAGACTGATGAAACTGAAAAGACTGGTGGCTATTTAATGTAATTGCATATGAACTAATAATTTCAGATGCAGAAACAGTTTCACAATGAAATCTCTTGATTACATAATGTTTGCATATATTTGTATGCAAATAAACTGGTCAGGCATTAATATAAATTACCCAGGAAATTACTTGATTCTGTCACATGAAGAAAAGAATAAAGGCAATTAATTATCAATACACACAAAATCTACCAATTATATTATTCAGCATATGCCAATAATTTACAGCATCTATTTTATCATTAAGAGATAAATTTATAAAATTTTAAATAGGTAAATGAAAGTACAGTGCTGTATAATAAACTTAACCCTTATTAATTATACCAGATCTTAATAGATGTAGGGAGAACTGTCTATATGCATATTTTGCAAAACCTTTGTTGTTTTACAGAAAACTTTATTTACACTAGCAAAAAATGAAGACAAAAAAAATCACCAACACTTGGATAAATAGAGGAATTCTGTATATATAATTCGTACTTACCTTTGTTTATAAAGATAAAAGCCAAAACCAGCAAATATAAGGGCAAAGAAAGGCACAAGGATAGCAATGGCCACTGAACTACTATTTGTACCATGTGGTTGATTAGAAGAATTTGAACCCTCAGACATGTTAAGACCTAAAAAAACAATAAGAAAAAACAAGTGATATTGTAAACGTGTCTATTATCAGCAGCACATACTATTCCACAACCTTTGGAATTCAATAACACCTTGTTACTAGGTCATCATCATTTGTTCTGCTGCATACATACATCTGTATGTTGAAGCCACGTGGAATTTTAATACATACCATATTCTGATTAATATGTGGATGCCACATGTTGGCAGAGCATTACACCTACTCTGGTACAGTAAATATCTTACAGTATAATTCTGCGTGGCATTCAACTTTTGTACATAGTGAAAACACATTGCTGTACTGTGATACAAAAAGTCAAATTTATAATAATGTATATGTTAGATTGGTTATATTACTGATTCTATTTGTATATTTACGTAATTAATAAATACTACGTATGTAAAACCCAAACATACTGTCCAGGAAAAGGTCAATCACCTGAAAAGGCCAATTGAAAACTCATTACTTCCACAGGTGCTACTATTGATACACAGAGTGAAAAAGACAGGAACAATTTTGAATAGCTAAAGCCAGATATTGATGAAGAAATAGAAATATCATCTCCTGCATGGCTGAAGAATGTATTATCTACATTATCTACACAGACAAGTTGTAGCCCTATTAAATGTGAAGAAAGATTATAACAATGACCCAGACACTATAAAATAAATTCTTTATAGAAAGAGTGTTTGGGATGGGAATGGCCTGCCCAAGGAAGTGGTGGAGTCACCGACCCTGGAGGAGTTTAAAGAAAGATGGGATGTGGCACTCAGGGCCACGGCTTAGCTGATAAGGTGATGCTAGGTCACAGTTTGGACTTGATGATCTCCAAGGTCTTTTCCAAATGAGTTGATTCTGTGATTCCCTAATGCATCTTCAAAGTTAATTTTCAAGATTTCAACTGGCTCTTTTATTAATTGCTTAGGTCATAGTGTTTTCTGACTTTCTTGAACATATAAGACAATATAGAGAAAATTTAAAAAAAACCAAAAAAAACCACCAACATAAAATAGACCCCAAACAACCATCCATGGCTGAGACCCAAACAACCAGCCACGTGAGGAAAACTGTGTGGGAACAAAAATCAAAATATTTTATTTCAGAGAAGCTAATTTTGAGGTTGTGTGCATGAAATAACAAAGTGGTAAGCATGCTAAACAAAATCTGTTCAAAGATTGTGAATCTCTTTGTAGAAATATTATTGACTCTATTAGCTACAATTAAATCTTACAGGATTTGACTCTGAATCATTCTTTTCCTCTAACCTATACCCCAATAAAAATTACCTTCAATATGTTATGGAAAAGAAACCTAAACCTATAATCCAAAAATCAAATGAAGAAATATTATTTTTTGTAATCTATCTAAATAATTTTCCAAGGAAGTTATGTTTTAGTTTTTTCTAGCTGACTTTTAAATATTTTTAAGAAGTTAATAAAAGGAAATTATTCTTATAAAACTTCTTATATTAATTTAAAGAAAAAAAATGATAAAGATATTTCTAAAAATTCTTGCAAAGTAAATTGCATATGGAATTAAAGTGAAAAGCAAGATCAGTATATTTTACTGTGAATTAGAACTGTGAAAGGAGAAAGATTTGACTTCTTTCCAAGAATTAAAGAATTTCCTGATTTTACTGAAGAAAAATAAGAATGGACAATACTTCGTGGCTGAAAGAACATAATCCTCCATCCACATATAGAAATTTTACCAGAAAGTAAGAACTCTATCTAAACATCCATTAGTCAAAAATAAGTCCTCTTCTAAGACATTCCCAATAGTATTTTATCATTTAAAATTCAGTATAACTAAATTCACTTTCTCATGGAAGGAGAAATATCACAGTTTTTAAGACAACACTAGAAAAGGAGATGAAATTCGTTTCTTAAATAGCACAACAGAATGTTGTCATCAGAGTTCTGTTAGCAAAGTTTTCTAAGCATAGAAACAATAAGTTAATTTTTAGGAAATAAAATCTTTAAAAAGTAAGACTTTTTTCTTCCTAAAAGTAATACAATAAAAAAATATTTAGTAGTTTCCCTCTTCTAACAAATGTTTAAGTGAAATAGTGTTTCAGTATCATAAGAAAAAATCAGTTTATCAAAGCATTCTGTAACATGAGTTTTCTAGATAGGTATTAATATATGAAACTAAATGAATTTTATACATAATTGGACAAAGAAATTGCTCAAAATATTACAAATGAATATGTATATTAAGCAGTAGATTGCAAGTCATCTATGTGCCCTTACAACTTGTTTGTAACAACCACTTAAATGACAGTTTAAAAATATTCTCAGTATTCTATAAAATGTCAATTCTGTTAACATCCTGCAGATATTCTCATACTAATACATATAATAAAACTGAATATGGAACAATGAACTAGCAAATAATTAGAACTTGTTGAATACCTATTCTTTGAAGCCCAAATTGTCCATAATCTTTACCCTGGATGAATCCTTGAAAAACATATGTTGCTCCATCAGGTTCAGCCGAAACCTGTAAAAAAAAGTACTTTGAATTAAATGGGGAAAATTTTGTTGCAAGTTACATGTGTCTGTTTGAAAGGGAGCTATTCTATTCTCTGTCCTAAGATGCTTGACAGATAGCTGTTATTTCCCATTATAAACACCCTTTTTTTTCTAGGAAATTTAAGAAAGGACTGTTATAGGCACAACGCAGACTTGATGTTTTATGGTCACACCTTGTACTATCTTTAACTGCATTTTTTAAAACTACTAAGAACTAAAGTTTCTGGTAGTTCAAATGTCAGTATTTCTAATATTTTATATACTTCATAATTTTCTGTTTTGTTTAAGAAGTAGAGTGAAAAAGTTATACTGTATATAATCCTAAGGATGCAAGTATTGAGGTTTTAATAGCTAGTTTTAAACTAAATAAAAATGAATTCAAATTGATTGAAAGTTCTTTTGATTTTTCTCAGTGTCTATGCCAGTAAGAACTTAATTATACAGTCATAGACAGAAAAATATTGAATAAGGCTTTGGTACAAAGGCATAATATGCAAATATTAAGTAAAAGACTTGTGGGAGGGAGGGGATGGTTGTGACCCTATGATTATCTCTCCTGTTACAGTAAGTACAGTCTAGAGTACTGTACACAACTTGACAGATACTTGCTTCCAAGAATAGTTATTAGGTTCAAATTCAATGTTTTCTAGATAGGCTCCTTCAAGCTTTTCCCTTAAGCTTCCCTTTCTCAAGACACAGTATATCTTCAGAAGTGATCTGAAGTTATGTTTTCACTGAAGGCAGGTACCTTTCTTATGTGATTTTTTTTGGGGGGGGGAGGAGGGGGAGGGGTAAAGCAGCCTCTTTTTGCTATTCCAAGACTCATAGAAAAAAAAAGATCAAATAAGAACAGTATGCAAATAGCATATGGAATTTAGGAAGTATACTGTCTACTTTTGTATATTTAGAAATCTGAAAGTAAATTCTTTGCTTTTGCTACCTCAGGAGAATGTTCATGAAGCCTAAAGTTTGTACAAGACAAGAGAGATTAGCCTTTTTACTAGTACATTTATTGCTTAATGAGTTTGGTTTAAGGTTTTCATTCTGCACCTTTAAAAAAAAATATTATTCAACCAGTGCCACTTGTTATAAAAATATAAATTTTTGTGTACAATTCAATGTACATGTGGCATGTGCACACATAGTGGTGTCTCTGAAGTGCTTAACCAAAAGGTGAAACATAAGAAAACAGACAAATTCCTTAAAGAAATCAGATGGTGTAATAAGAATGTATGAGTGTTTATCCTCATCCAAATAATTTTAGGCTCTTTATTTTCCAAAAAGTCTACTTTTTTCTCTATCTATTTTTGGAAAGCATTTCCTTTTCATGGTTTAATCACATCCCAGAAACCTGGCTAACCTAACTCTCTCCTTTTCCTCTCCTCCTCTAAGTTTTGTGCTCTCTTCCTCTCTGTTTTGAAAAATAAATTCAGACCCAGAACCCCAAAGAGCCTAATGCTAAATTGGTCTAATCTCTTTTGTTTTCCACATACATGTGACAGTTCATCCTTTTCAAAGTATTTCTAAAAAATCACCAAAAAGTAAAACATAGGTGCTAATATAAGGACATAAGTGGTTATTGTATTAATAGAATATAATATTATTATGAAATAGTTTTATGTTTAATAATGATAAAATTTCTAAATATATTGGACTAGAGACCTAAGAGAAAGGCTTCTGTACTAACATGCATTGTAATTTTGCCTACACTCTATGTCTGTTCCTGTATTTTTACTCAGACTGGTCTCCTGCATTTCACAAAAAATATTTCATGTAATTTAATGAACAAGCCTTGTTAAAAAGATTCCACTTGATATATCTCAGGATTTTTTTGATGTAAAACCCAGCATGATTTCAATTATACAAAAAAATTCCATCTCTTTTGTAGCAGAAATATACTCACAAAACCATCCATAGCCCATTTTTCCTCTTTCAACTTGCTTGCAGATGTATGGGAGGGTGCTTTAATGAGATATATGTGGAGCATTAGCCGAGCTTCCTGGCTTTTATACACTCCTGTAGGATACAGTTTTAAAAATTCATATTTGTGTTGACTAGAAAAATAATGTCATCTTTGAGAATAGAGACATCATCACTTGTCTTAAAGAGGAAAAGCAGGAAGAATAGGTACCAACTGACAACACTCTGTGTTTATAAAGATGCACTCAATTTTGAAATTATTTCAATAATCATAAATTATTTCAATAACAATATGATAACAATAGAAACAGTTTCTAGCTTAGCCTGTAGAAAGGAGAGAAGGGAAATCCCATACACACAACTGTAACTTCAAGCCTTAGGCAGAACACTGACAGAAATCTGATTTGAAATGGAAAACATTGTTCTGAATCAGGAAGAGTGTATTTACTTTCAATATATATAATTTATCCATTACATAGAAAATGTGATAATAGGAACATCTACACACAAATTCTATTCCAAAAGCTGCTGCTACATTTAAAAAAAAAGTTTAAAATATTTTTTAAATTGGATTGTTTTTCATCAGTTAGTTCAGTCAGTTATGAAACATTTTCTTCCATAGAATGAGAAGACTTGTATGCAAATTTATTTACTTTGTAGAGATAATTATTGACTTGTACTTGTTCCTGCAGAATAATTATTTAGAACCCAAATACCATTATTTGTTAATTTGGAAATGAAAATAAATACCACAATATATTTAGTGATTTCATCTTCCATGGGCTATGATTCCTAATTCATGTTTCTTGTGCCCAGGCCTAAATTGAAAAAACCAAAAGTCTTCTCCATATTAAGGATTGGTGACTGCCCTATAGGAGGTATCATTACATATAAATAATCTCTGAGCTAATGAGAAGACTTATTTTCTTGTTAACACTGCACCGAGCTCAAACGAATGAACCTTGGCAAGATGGGTTTACTCTATGTGTAATTACAGCAAGGGCAGGTGTCAAAATAAAAAGAAGTCAAAATAGATGCATCAAATGATGGAATGTAAAACAGTAAATTATGCAGGAGGAGGGAACATTTAAGAAAACCACAAACTGAGTATAGGTGATTTCAGCTTCCTTGTACGTAAATGAATTTTTTGATTGGTTCCTATTTCCCTGGCCCTAAGATACCTTTTCAGTACATAAGATCTTAGTGCTCTATCTGTACAAGAGGGGAAAAAAATAAATTAGTTGATGACTTATGTAATTCCTGTGCATAGAGTGGAAAAGGGCACTTGGAATCACATTTGTTTAATAGAAGGAATCTTTTATTTGGAGGAGGAGTGTTTTGAGTGAGAAAACACTGTTTACTTTTCTAATTCTAAAAATGCAAAATGCCACATCTGTTCTTAATGTTGTCACAGAAATTACATGGATGAAATTAATAAAATAGAAAAAATTTGCACACAGCCAAGAAAAACATTGTTATCATCAGAAAACCTTCAGTCCACTCTCAAGCATGATTCATCAAAGGACACCATGAAATAACAGATATACCTAGTGATAAAAATTCACCACTCTACTCAGTGCTGGGAAATAAGGTCTCAGCAGAAACGCAGGTTCTGTGGCTCTGTGGCTCACTGCATCCTTCCTGACCACCCCTCTCAGCAATAGGAGATAAGGCCCAGCCAAACAGGTTTATGAAAAGCAGATCTTGCCTGACTGATCTGGGATCCTTCTTTAGAAAGGTGATTCAGTGAATGCAGGAAAGGCTGTGGATGTGTTCTCACTGTTCTTTAGTAAAGTTCTTTAATAAAGTGTTGATTAGTGTTATATTCAGTTGGTGGCCAGTCACAGCTGGTGTTCCCCAGCGCTCAACGCTGTGGCCAGTCCTGTTTAGAATCTTTATCAAAATAAATATTCTTATTCTGGATAAGGTACCCTCAGTCAGTTTGCAGATGACACCAAGGAGTGTTGTGTTGGAGGGTAGGAAGGCTCTGCAGAGGAGAGCCTGAGGAAATCTCTACAACTACCCAAAACCAAGTGGAAGCAAGGTGCCTTTTGGTTCTTTGCTCAAGCAGCAAATAGTCAGATGAAAAGAAATGGCTTCAAGTTTTGCCAGGAGAAGTTTAGATCAGGTCTTATGAAAAAATTCATCACTGAAAGGGTTGTCTGGCATTGGAACAGGCTGTCCAGGGAAGCAGTGGATCACCATCATGTGGCACTTCCAGAGACATGGTTCAGTGGTGGATTTGGCAGCATTAGGTTAACTTGGTTATCTTAGAAGTCTTTTTAAACCTAAACAATTCTATAATTCCAGCTTTTTTTTCTTACTTAGAAAATCTAACAAGTAGTTTCTTTCCTTGTTCATTAGGTATCTCTGACTTCTACGTCAACATTTGTAAATCTCATCATATTCATTATTAGTCATTAGGCTACTGTGAGGAAGTTTTGTAATTCAGAAAATCTCAGGAACAGTACTTGAAGTTTATTTAAAATGTTTAGAAGATAAACGTGATAATTAATACAATTCTTTCACTCCTTATTGACTATTTACTTCAAATAAAGCAAAAACCTGTAAAAGTTAAAAAAAAAAAAAAAAAAAAAGGGGAAGGAAAGAAGTGGAAAAATTCCTGCATTTGAAAAGAAACTGAAATGCAATGAAAATTTATTTGATAAGATAATAAAATTTAGGTTATGCAGAAAGTTACAGGAAACCAATGTATGTAAGAGAAAGCTGAAAGATAAAAAGAAAATTTTCTTTCCTTAGCCCATACCTGATAGCAGCAATTCCATATTGCTGTTTGTAAGTGTTGCATTCACTCTTCCTGAAGTTGCATTGAAACTGGTGACTGTCAAGGTCATGGGTTGTTTCTTGCTTTTGTAATTGTAAGATCCTTTCCATATATAATTTTGGGCAAATACATCATCAGGAACTATACAGACGAAAATGTTTCAATACATTTTGCAATATTTAGTACTTGAAAAGTCAAATAATCAACAAAATGTATTATAAATATTAGCATTTTTTTTACTCTTTATAAATCTACTAGGTGTGATTTTCAGATATAAAACATAGAAATCTGGCATGAACTTTTATGAAAAATGCATTTTCAATGAAGAACACAACCACAACTACATCTAAATATGGATCTGTCCCAGAGTTAATCAGTTTCACAAATTCTAAAATCTTTAGCCAGAAGATCATTTTCCTGTCACTGTAGAATCTTTTCTATGCCAGCACAGACAGCTGAGACATATGGTGAGCATTAAATTTTGCAGAAATTATTATCTATTTAGATACCAAAATTTTCCTAAGCATTTTCTTCAAATGATATGAAATATTATAAGCCTTTTCTTTATTAACTAGTCAATTTTTCTAATGAAAAAATGTATAAGAAATTTTGTCTTGTCTTCAAATGCTTGAAAACCTTAAGGGCTTCATCAGGAAAAAAGAAAAAATTCTCTAATTTAAAATTTAAAACAGAGCATAGTCTGCCAGGGAATAAATATGCTAGATTTATACCCTCACATTTAATACTTATAATTAGCAATCTGAAAAATGATTAATTTAAGTAATATTATTTCAGCAACAAAAACCCCCACCAAAACAAGAAAAAATTACCTGTGATGTAAAAACTGATACATTCAAATCTTTAAAATCTGAACATGAAGCATCTTTCAAGCAATTAAATTAAAAGTGATTTAGAATGGGTTTGCTACACTTTCCAAGGTAGTGTATCAAAGTCATCCCTGTAAAAATCACTATTTAAAATCAGAACTTTCACATTATTTAAAGTATTCACACTGAACTTAAAGCTCTGTGTTCATGTGTGCACCGGCATCTCATGTCAAAGAAGCAAAGAAGAATGTTTGCTCTTTTCTCTCTCAGGATACCCCTCAATCCAAGACTGGGGCACATTGGAATACCCAGAGTTTTCCTTCATCATTTATTTTATGCAACACAAAGACAGGTCTTTGCCATGAAGGGTGAAGGAGCTTACCTAGCTTTTCTGTCTCTGCACGTATATGTATATTTGTGTATGTTTCTTGAAAAAACGTGTAGATACTGGACATGCAAGCAAGGAAATTGCATAGTGGAAATGCTCTGATGCTGCTGATTTGTAATCTGCCTGATATATGTTTTCCTGATCTTTGAGTGCTGTATTGGCAGTTAATTGGGATTGCACTAAATTAATGAAAATTTTCTGAATTATAAACTTGACGTCTACTGTTCAGCAGCACATCATTGAAAAACACTGCTTTGAACTAGTACACAAAATGTTAAAAACAAAAGCCCCCAAATCCTCATATACTAAAGTACTACTTTTAAATCTTATTCATTATCATTAGAAATTAAATAGGTTTATTATAGCCAAAGGTGAAGTTTAGTTAAGGAGACTGCTCTTTTCAAAAAAATCTCTTCAGTGGACAGAGTTTCTCTTATCAGGACATCCAAATATGATCTTCAGCAAATCTGTTAAGACTGGAGACTTTAGCCAGAATTCAAGAAATTTCCTCGTCTCAGCTAAAATTAACTTTTTCCCTAAAGGCTAAATTCAAGGCTGATACTAAGTATCTAGGTATAGTAATCTAAATTTGTGATACATAAAAAAGTGCAGAATTTAAGAAAACTGCAAAGCATCTTCAAATTATTTCAAGGTGAGTAGTACAGTTTCCAAATAGGTAAATTGCATAGAACCTTATGTGTAAGGAACACAGTGATTTCAGTGAAAACAATAAAACTCTCATTACATAACAGAAATTGTATATAGATATATATTATACCATATGGTAGATGGACTTCCAAATTAGGGAATAATTTAATTATCTTTTCCCCCTTGTTAATCTTATGACTATAATATCCTTTATACATTCTAAACCATTTAGTGCAATCTCAGTAAACTGATCCTCATTGGTTTTTATATAGCAATGGTTTAAAACAGTATAAACCTTGGAGTACTTACCACTTAGTTTGGGACTTGGTGTTCCCAATGCTGGTCTGGGATCCTTCACTAATATTTTAGAACCAGCTGTTAGAGAGAACAAGTCATATAAAAATAAATCAGTAGCAAAAGAAACAAAGAAACTCATTTTCATAATGGAATTTATTTGTTAAAAAGCATATAGGGTGATATTTGAAACTCAGATGTGAATGAGATTTCAGTTGGCATCAAACCTTAGTATCACAGGAGCACTTGCACACAAATTTCTTCTGTTCCCCATGCCCTCCTAAATCGGGAATCTGGATGCTATTGAGACAGTTTCAGCAGCCAAACAGTGCAGAGTTTTACTTCAGAATCCATGTTTCAGAGTTTACAATCCTGGATCATGCAACTAATATGTGAGATGCCTTCTAATATAGCATCTAATCCTGGCTATGTCACCTGGATTAGGAACAGTGAACAGTGTATTGACTGCAATAAGACCAAAAAGTGAAGACACACATAACAAAAGGAGTTTGAAATAATTTCTCTCCATGATTTAACTATCTTCAATTGTACTGAGTGAGACATCTTGTGTTCGAGACTGAAAACCCATGGGTGCTGCCTTAATCTCTTAATATTGAAGGAGAAGGTCCCTGATTCTTGAAAGCAAAGTAACAGAAAGAAACAAACAAAAGAGGCTCTCCACAGTATCTCCAACTGCTCAGGTGATATGAGAACTGGAAGTTGGATAATGTAATTTCTTCTGTGCTCAGTGCATGAACTCCCCCACTACTGAAGATGATGATCTAAATGTACTAGGACATTATAATTTCCTGGAGATCATGCTATTTTATTTTGAAGAAACTAATTAAGATTCACTGGAACATAAAGAAGGCAAATAATTCTCTCTCCTACTATAAAATGCTCCCATGTAGCACTAGACTCAATTCCTTGCTCCAACTGTGATTTCAGTGTTTTGCATTTTGAGTCTTGGCTTTGAACCCGGGTCTTTTTTCTCCAATCTATGTTCTAAAAAATACACAAGAAAAGAAACTACCTTCTTCCTGAGCTGAGTATTCTTCTGCATAAAGAGAAAACTTTTTTGAGGACTGAGAATATTTTCATGGAAAATAAATTTCAGCTTTTTCAAAAGATCTTTTCTTTTCATGTATGTTAAAACTGTAAAGAAGCAAGGGCAGGGGTTGAAATGAAACCTAAGGTTTTTATTGACTATTACTACTGATTTATTAACACCTATTTCCTATCTGTTTTGAAAGAAACTTATTGAGCTTCCCTGTACATTGTTGACGTGGAGGACATGGTTCTACAGCACGTGCTTTCTGACTACATTAAGTGCAGGTTAGAAATATCTGGATCACATTTTCCATTGGGCTTTAGCATAAAAAGATGATTGCCCTGTCAAGTTGAATAAATTTCTAGTCAAGTTCACAACTGAAACTTGAAACACAAAATAAAACTTAAATACAAATATTAGATACAAATCCAAAACAAAAACTAGTTAACTATGAATTTTAAGTTTCTAGGTCCAGGTAGTTGAATAGGACTTTCAAGATTTCAATTTTGCATTTAAAGGATCAAATTCTAATTTAATTTCCCTACACACCCCTTTACAGCTCCCTGCTTCAAACATTTTATTCCTTTTCATCCATTTCCAAGTTGTTTTTGTGAAGTTAACAATAAGAGGTGAACAACTTTTTTCAACAGCAGCAGCAGCAGCAAATTCTTGAGTCAAAATACAATCTATGAATCACATTTGGCCTGCCACAATACTTTTCAACTACTTAACAAGTCATAAGCTTCCTGGCTGCTAGATTTCTAGCACTTTCCCAAAGCACTGCTTTATTTTCCCCCAGCACTTGCCTGGCATGCAATTCCAGGACACCTGTTTTTTAGTAATACAAACTATTCATTTCCTATTTCCCTTCCAAGTAGCAGTGTTTGGCTACAAAGCCTCTGAATGCCTCGGTAAGAGCCCTGGGGATAATCACATCTGAAACATTAGGCAACAGTAATCTTAAAAGGCCTTTAATTATTCAGGAAATAAAATTCCAAACAGTTCCTACACTTGAGTATATTCCTTATCTCACATGAAAACCACCTTTCTCACCATGACTTGGCTATGATGTTTTTCATGTCCTACTGTGACAAACTGTGTAGTAAAAATTAGACACAAAATTAAAGGTTGAAACAACAAGGACAAAGTAGATACATTTTGTTTTCTAGTAGTATACAGTTCCTTACATAAAAATATAAAATAATAATAAACCCCATGGATTAATTTCACACAGTGATTCACACATCTTCTTGGACTTTAGGCATCTTTCTCAAATATTACTACAGAATTATTCAGTCATTTAGGTTGGAAAAGACGTTAGATTCCAATAGCTAACCTAACACTATCAAGACCTCCACTACATTATGGTTCTAAATCCAACATCTACACATCTACACATATACCTCCACCACTTGCCCAGGCAGCCTGTTCCAGTGCTTGACAACTTTTTCTAATTTTTCCTAAAAATTTTTTGTAATGTCCAACCTAAGCCTTGCCTGGTGCATCTTTAGGCCTCTTTCTCTCAGCACTTGTTAATTTGAAGAAAAGACCAAGACTCACCTTGCTACAACCTGTTTTCAGGTAGTTATAGAGAGCAATAAAGTCTCCCCTCAGCATCCTTTTCTCCAGGATAAAGACCCCCAGCTTCACTAACCTCTCCTCATAAGCCTTGTGCTGAAAACCTTTCACCAGCTTCATTTCTCTTCTTTGGGACCAGTCCAGTACCTCAATATCTTTCTAGGAGTAAGGGTTCCAAAACTGCACATGCTATTCAAGGTGTGATCTCACCAGTGCCAAGCACTGAGTGACCACTAAGCAGGTCCCTTTGTTATAGCAGGAGATTTGGCTCATCAAGCAGGACCTGCCTTTCATAAAAACATGCTGATCCAAACATTGGTGTGCATGTGCCAACTGCAAGCAAAGAAAAGCACTGAAATATGACAGATGGCAGATGCAGTGGGAAACAAAAGGGCTTACCTTCACAAACTGGAACCTTCCCAGTCCATGTGCCATCAGACCTACAGGCTCTGTGCTCTGATCCTCCTGCCAAGAAGAAGCCAGGCTGACAAGTGTAAATCAATGTATAACCAAGTGATGGAAGATCCATTCCTGCAACATTAGCATGACTTGGTGTTTCTGGTTGTTTACAGCTGTGAGCTACAAAGAAAATATAAAATATCCTTCTGTCAAAATGATGAAAATATTTCTGAAAAGATAATATATGCCCATTTTGACAGTTAGCAAAGTGAAAAATCAATAGAAATTACATATTAATATATTTTAATTCACATTATAAATTACTAGATAATCTATAAAATATCACCACAAGTCTGTAAATACACTCTTAAACATGGACCTTTCAATTCCAAAGGACCAAGAACAGACTTAAATGCACTCGCATGAACAAATTTATTTGTCTGCATATGAGAACAGAAACAGCGCACATCATACCAGACGTAAAATCAAGCATGACTTCTATCACATATGATATCTATGCAGCACTGTATAACAGTAAGCAAATGGTCAGTTGGAAAACACTGTGAAAGATCAAGGAGAAATTAAAAGTAAGTTGCAAATATCAGAAAAATTAAATTACCATTTCTAATGTCATATGAAGACTCTTATATATTTAACAATCACCAGAATGTGGGATTTATGTGTTATCTCAAAGACAGCATACCTCCAAGAGCAGAGTTCACCTTTCAACACACTGAGCTACTGATTTGCTGTTTGCCTAAGATTAACTTTAGCAGCAGCTGAAACAATAGTAATGCTGTTTCCTACTGCAAATATGTTCTCCATTCACTGAAGTGATTCTATAAGGTTAGATCTTACAAGCTAAAACTATTTCCAGAAAAATACAGCTGATTAGCTGAACTGGAAAGATTAACCATGATCTTATATCTTCAGTAAATTATCATTATTTGCCAAAGTGTAAAAGATCTATGAAATGAACTGCTTCTGTCTATACTCTAAGAAGATTCTCCTATTTCAGATTCAAAAATTTCCATTTGCAAACACTTTTTTTCACATCTTAAAATACCATGACTCCTTGGCTGGGAAACATTTCAAACTCTTTACTAGAACTGATTTTAATTATATGCTTTCCTGCATATTTTAGAACAGGATTTCTGATATATCCTATTCTCACCACCTCCTCTCTGAGTTAGAAAGGCTGCACTCTCTTAGATAGAAATTGACTTTGGATCAAGATTTGCCTGTTTTTTTTTCTCTCTCTCTCTTTTCTTGTTTTTAATTCCATTGTTTATTATGAAAAATTTCACTCAATCATATTTCTAGCTGCTGTAAGCTAGTAATACAAATTTCTGTTAACTCTCAGTTAACAAAGTTGTATAGATTAACTTTATGACTGTTACTGCAGCTAAATAATATAGATTTTAAAAAACTGAGAAAAGAAAAAAAAAATCATTTCTTACGTATGCATTCTGGTTGGATTCCACTCCATGTAAGATCAGGAAGGCAAGTTCTTGTTGTTGAACCATGGAGCAGGTGTCCTTTTTTACACTGAAATTGAACAACATTTCCCACCTGTTGAAAAGTAGAAAACACAGTAATATTGTTATGAGCAACTATCAGCTGGGGTTTTTTTTCCTAAATTTGATCACTCCTTCACATAATACAGACTTGATAAGTTGTGATTCTCTTTCTCTGGAAAGTAAATTAATTTCACAGAACAATTTGATATGAAATAAAAAATTGCTTCGTTCTCAGTAGAATTACTTTCCCCTCAAAATTAGATCCTCCATGGAAGAAAATCAAATCCTCATCTTCTGTGGTCTCGCTAGTGAGTTGCTTTGGGCCTGGAACAGTTGATGTTTGGAAACAAAACTTGTGGTGCCTTTCCCACTCTGGAGCAAAGGAGAGCTAGCTGGGCAAAATTGCCACAAACAAGGGAAGTCCCAGAACTGAAATGGATATTAGATTCTGCTGGACTTTTGTTGAACTAGATCCCCCTTTGGGGAATGCTGGATATATTCACAGGTTATAATGAGAAATATTTGATTAGAATAGATGGGGCTGGTCAACAACACTGTCTTATGCTTCATAATGTTCCTATGATATTTTAATTTTGTTTTTAAGAAGAGGTAAAGAATATCAGCTCCTTATACCACTTTGATAATAGAAACTGGAACACAAGTGCATTACAATTTACAATAGCAATTCATCTGAGATTAGCTTTTAATTATTGTCCTTATTATGGGTATGCATTGCATAAAAAGGAAAATAGGATTCTTACAGTTTCTGCACAAACATAAAATGGAATAACTTGTTCAGCATGTCCAGTCATGGTGAAATTGATGAAAATGCAAATAATTCTTAGTTTCCACCAAAAGTGAGGAAATTAGATTAGAAGTACGTCATTCAGAGAGTATTGTGTTACACAGTGTGAGTGATTAATTCAAATATTAAGGTGCATAGATCGTATCTACTGTTCTGCAGTGACCTGTATTAATATATTTATTAACTCATGTTTAAACAAGAAGTTGAAAACTTTAAACTATCTGTGACAGCACATTTATAGTTCTGGTTTGGGTTTGATTTTTTAATTATTTTGTTTAAATTCATAACACTTGATTCAGACTGATGCTCAAAGGTAAAATGTGGATTCTTTTCTGATAGTTTAGTTGGGAAACAGCATTTCACTGCTACAAGTATTCATTTGAAACTTTATAGTACTATTCCATTTCAGCTCAAGATTCTCATCAGAATGAAATTTAATAATAACACATGAACTACAGATAGTAGCTCATCAACACAGGATGTGATTTAAAATTAATCTCCCTTTATTTTGCTCTTTTCTGTGCTCACTGGACTATATAATTACTTTTAAAAGATTTTGAAGGAAATACACTAAATCATTTGCATGATTAAGCACAAAGTAGTAAAATACTACAAGTTTTAGAAAATGCATTGAGTAGCCATAGAAGCTTTTTTTTTTCATACTGATTATCTTAGTTAAAAAAACCAACATCAATATATTACTTTATAAAAGTACAAGACTTGAGAAAGATGTGTTCATATGACTACATCAGTGAACAAGGGAAGGGCTACAGATATAATTTTTCTGGATTTATGTAAAGCCTTTCACAGGAGTTCCCCACAATATCCTTCTATCTAAATTGGACAAAGATTCAGTCAGTGGACTATTAGATGGATAAGAAAGTGATTGGACAGTCCCATCCAGAGGGTAGTGGTCAATGTCTCAGACTCCGAGTAGCTTTGGAACCAGGTTCCTTTTCAGTATTGGAACCAGTGTTATTTAATATCCTCCTTAATGACACAGATGAGGGCATTGAGTACATCCTCAGCAAATCTGCAGATGACAGCAAGCTGAGTGGTATGGGTGACACATCTGAAGGATGGCATCCGTCTAGAGGCACCTGGATGAGCTTGAGAAGTGGCCCATGAGAACATCCTGAAGTTTGGTAAGACCAAGTTCAAGGTGCTGCACTACATGTAGGGGTGGGCTGGGATATGAACAAATCGAGAGCAGCCCTGCTGAGAAGGACTTGGGATGCTGGTGGATGAGAGGCTGGAGCAATGTGCACTCACAGGCCAAAAAGCCAGCTGTATCCAGGGATGCATCAAGAGCAGTGTGGGGAGGTGAAGTGATTCTGTTCCTCTACTCTGTTCTGGTGAAACCTCATCCAGAGTCCTGTGCCCCACTTTGGGTGTCTCAGCACAAGAAAACCATGAACTTGTTGGAGGAAATCCAGAGGAGGAACCAAAATGTTCTGAGATATTCTCCTATGAGGAAAGGCTGATAGAACTGTGTTTGTTAAGCCTGGGAGAAAGAAAGCTTCATTCTGACCTAACTGTGGCCTTCCACTGACTGAAGGGAGCCTACAAGAAATGTGGAGAGGAATAGGACAAGGGAGAACAGATTCAAAAGACAGTAGGTTTAGACTAGATGCTAGGAGGAAGTTCTTTGTTGTAAGGGTGGTGAAGGATTAGGACAAATTAGGACAGAGAAGCTGATGATGCCTCATACCTGGCTTTGTTCAAGGTCAGCCTTGATGGGGCTCTAAGCAACCTGGTCTAGTAGAAAATGTCCCTACCCATGGAGAGGGGCTGAAACTATATTATCTTAAAGGTCCCTTTCAACCCAAACCATTCCATGATTTTATGGTTTCACAAGAAACACAACCTTAAATGTGTAAGTACCAAAGCAGCATCAAAAATGCAACATTTGCCCAAGGGATGAAGCTGTTTAAAAAGTGCTGCCATGGTGTTCAAAATTGCAAATAAATGAAAAAGAATATTTCAAGTAATATGTAATAACAAGATATTAATTAATTATATAGAATATGTATAGTAATTATTAAACAAATAAATGTATTTTTAAAAATTTTTGTGGTCTACTTTCCAATATTCTTTTGTCAGCAGCGCCAGGTGGCGCTACAATACAGTATTCTATGCTCAAAAAATTCCCAGTGCTGAGATGTTCAGATTTCTTCTAATTTTTATTCTATAGCTCAAGTAGAAGCATTAGTACTCTGGGCAACAGTGTTTGCATTCAATTAAAAAAAAAAAAAAAAAAAAAATGCAAGTGTTTAATCATGTCTGCTCAATACCTGTCTTTCTATAAGTGTCAGTTATAGCTTGAATATTCCTAAAATTAACATCATAATTTTTTTCTTTTTTCTTTTTTTTTTTCCTAAACCCCAAAGATTGCATATTTGCTATTCTCTAACAGAAGAAATACCAATCTGAGAAGGAAATGCATACATATCAATCTGCATCCATTTATAAAGTACTCTAGATAAGTTTTTTTAACCAAAAAAGATTATAATAATCATGTATAATAATTATCAAAACAATAATTTATTGTACTTTTTATTTTTACATTCTATATTCCTATATACAATATACTTCTAACTGTTATGAATTACTCCACAATCAATTTTTTTCTTAGATTTCAGTTCACTAAAGAACTTGAAGATACTCGAATAAATTTCTCCATCCCCAGCAAATTGTGCTGAAGAATGAGAAGTTAAGGGAATGCCAGGTATTTATCTTTAGTAGCTTTCAGCATCACATTTTAAGTCAATGAAAACATAACTCCTTCACTATGTCTAGTAATTTGGTAGCCCACTAATACATTATTGCCTTTTTAACAGGGTTTGGAGTTTGTGAGACTGCTGGGCAGAAGCTTGACAGGCTTCCTCTGTCTGAAAGAGTCTTGAGCTGCCTGGAGTTTGTGTTTGTTCAGTTTTCTTTTGTTTTGTTTCTAAACTTGCTTTAGCTGTAAAATTTACCTGTGTTCAGGTATATATGACCAGGTTTTATGCCTTTCTTTATCTTTGTATGGTGCAACCACAGATTTATATCCATAGCAGAATAAAAAGAATCTAGTATGTGCATAATGAGCTACTTCCCACTAACATGATGCAATACAGAGAAATACAGACCTGGTGCTGGAACGACAGCAAAGTCCTTGACAAATGCAGACAGCAGGATGTTGTGAAGAAGACTACAGTGTGACTATGATAAAAGATTCAGCACAGTCTTAGTACTGGAGATCCTGCTGTTGTGAAAAACTCACCCTTAAAGACATACAGGCCTGGACAGAATCAGGTTCCAGAGGTAAAAAGAAGAGCTATCTAACACAGGTGCAATGTACCTTATAGTATAGTTTGAAATATAATGTGTATAATACTGAACTGTGGTATGAGAGCTGTAAAAGTGTGTTGGAAACATTACAAATAACCAGAGATGAAACACAAATGACAGAGACTAAAAAAAACCCCCCATATTCTTGCCAGTGAAGCACTACAGATTGTGACACTAACACATGACACCAGAGACCTCAGGACAATGAGAAACAGGAAAATACACGATGTCTGATAAGGCTTAAATTACATTTTCATTGATGCAATGATGGTGCCAACTGTGCTAACAGAGTAAGCTATATTGTGGGAGTAGAGCACTTCTCTTGGAACTTCATCCTACAATTCAATCAACACTGAAGTTTTTATAAGCATTACATTCACAGAAGGAGATTATTTGCAAGGCTGCTCTACATCTGCAGATCAAGTTTCATATAGAATTTCATAAAATAGAACCCAAGAGCTAGCAGAGGGCTACCACTACTGCATTGTGTCTATTTCCCTTTTTAAATTAAGGCTGCTCTTTAGATCAATTTAGGCCTCAATATAAGGGAAGATAGCTCAATTTCTACAAAACATGTCGGAAAAGTAAGAGAAGTAATAAATTTGATATATATGACTGAGTGGTCTAAGCACTTCTAGACTCTTTCTTCAATTCAGTAGTACCTTGTGTTGCAATAGCTTTTTGTGAAAGTGCTATAAGCACTTTTCTATGTTTCTAGCAATATAGTTGAAGAAGTATTTCAAACCCTACAGTTTCTTTCTAAGAAGTGATTTATCTTCTAGATTGCAGACGAAGTATTCACTAAGTTCTAAAGTTATTTTGTTTCCATTGTAACACACTGCTAAGGTAGATCTGTCAAATAAAAATGGCTCAGATGAAAGGTAAATATTCTAGAAATGTGTATTCATAACAATTAAAGCTGATGATACCAGTAGTTTCCATGCCATGCCAGATATCCTAGTAGCACTAAACTGGTATTTTAATGTTATTTGAATACATAAGAAACTGATCTGCTTCTGCCTGAAGAATTTAATACTGAACAATAAAGTCCATGCAAAATGCTGTTGCCTCTTTTTCTACAAAGCTCTTATTTAATAGATGAAACATCATTCAAAGGTGACATGGTGATATTTGTGCTTTTGTTAGTGTAGGTGCCAGGAGGTCAGGTTTAGATATGCCTTTCAGTCAAGCCTAGATTTATCTTGTGTTTGCCTGAACTTTCAGTGCAATCAATGAGATAGGAAAACAGATAATTAAGAGTAGGGGGAAAAAAACCAACAAAACCATGGTGGTCTGGAAGCTCATAACTTGACATAAATATTGTGAACAACAAGTGTCTGCCAGTGATTTTTGTTAAATAAAAGAGAAGGTAGTGCCATTTGATGAAAAGTACTTAAAACAGCATTCCACATATGAATACATGAATTCTAAGTGTAAAGCTACAGCCTGGCATTTTTTATGAGTCAGAGAAATTAATTTAAACCTTGACAATTAAGTCAATTAAGTTACCTTATTAACATTACTTTAAATATGAGGTATTTAAGAGAGTTAAAGAAAACAAACAAAGCCCCAATCTAAACAAAACACAAAAACCCACATCTGAATTTTGGAACCACTTAGAATGATTTTTTCCTTCCCACTGTGGATAGAAGCAAAAATCACTATCATTCCATTCATACAGCAAGTTAATTATAGCATAATATACATTAATTTACAATATTTTTGTGGTTTTAAAGGAGTCATAACATTATGCAGCATATGATAATGTAATATTTATTTCTGGGATCTACAAACAATAACGTGTCTAGATGCAATCATTTTCACAATTATTTCCACCCAATCAAGAGCTTAGCTCAGCTTCATCTATGACTGATATGCCTACCTGTTATGTATCAACTAAGCAATCACACTTAGAGCAACCAGAAACTGCACGTTTAGTTACTACATAAAATCAAATATACTGTGTGAACAGGAGAATGAGTTTCTGGCTGAGTCAGGAGTTTATAGCATATACTGGGCCTTATAGCCATTATATACTAACCTTATAACCATTTATAATTTTTTATTTTTTTTAGAGTTTACACAGTTGTTAATTCTGCCAGCACTTACACTTATTTTGCAAATGATTTGTCAATTGACATTTTCCTTTATATTTATGGAGCTCCATGCTAAATGTGAGTGATATTTTACTCACAATAAATGAGAGACTGAATTATTTCCTTCAATGAAAGCTCATTAATATGTGAGAGAAACTGTGACAATAAAATAATAGAAATGCTTAATAAATTGTTTATTTGATACATAGTTGACTAAAGAGTTGTCCTCTAGTGAAAGGTTGTATTATAACCAAACTAAGTTAGCCTAAGGTCTGCCCCTGCTTATCCTGTCTTGGTACAAAACAAAACTTTCAGTTTCTAGAGAAAATTTTATTATCAGTTGCATATGATTGTGATCTAGCACAATCTGAGAACTCAAATATTGCTAAAGACCAAGCCTGATTAGTACTGCTTAAAGGCCACCAGAAGAATAAACCAAAGAAATTTTTGGCCACAAAACTTTGAAGAGTCTTTAGCCACAATTCACTTTTAAAAACTAATTTCATTTTATATATTTGTTCAAATTTCACTCAGCCCTTTCTTGCATTTCCAACAAACTGCAGTTTTTATTCTTCTTCTGCTAGACAGAGACCTCATACAACTGTGGAGCTGCTGGGTTGTCTTCTGCTCTTTCCTCTTCATCTGCCTGGAATTTTCAGCCCTGACATCAAACACAGATGTCACAGGATAGATAAGGCTCTTTCTTTGTTCACAAGATTCCTAGCAAATTATAAGTTTTGCATCTCTAAACCATTCACTCATGAAAACATATTTTTTTGTGAATCAGAAAATCAGCAGTTCAAAATAATTTTCACAGTTTTTTCCAACAGAAACACATGCAAACACTATTGGGCACAACACAGCCTTGTGTAAAATGTGGCCAACAATCTCCTGGGAGGCATCAGGCAGAGCACTGAAAACAGGTCAAGGGAGGTGTTTTTTCCCCTCTGCTAGCCCCAGTGAGTCATAAATGAGTGTTTGGTCCAGTGCTGGGCTGACCAGTGCAAGAGAGATAAAGACAATACTACATTGAGTCCAGTGATGGGCCACAAAATGGATTAAGGGAACTACAGCATCTGAAATACAAGCAGTTGAAAGACTTCGGGTTATCCAGCCTGCAAAAAATTACCCTGGGGGCAGGACAAGCAACAGAAGCAGACTTTTCTTCAGGGGTGCCCAGAGACACAAGAAGAAGAAATAGGTATAAATTGAAGCATAAGAAATTCTCTTTAAAACTAAGAAAAAAGTGTTCATTTTCAATGTGTGGGTGACCAGCTTGGAACAGGATGACCAGAAGCACTTTAGAGCCTCCATCCCTGCAAATACTCAAAAGCACCTGGAGACAGCCCTCACAAACCTGTTCTAGCTGTCAGAAGGGGGAGTGGACTAGAAGTTCTAACAGGTGTGTGAGTATAATTAATTTGTGGTTTCAAATAGATTTTCACTCAGGAAAAAAGTCCTGTTTTTAGAGTATGTCTACACTAGTAGTTTGGCACACAATATATACATTTTTGAGAGGAAAAAGCCTATTTAATAAATTGTAGGGAGCACTTATATATTGTGGGAGATACTGAAAGCCTTCAAGGGAAATCAAGCAGAACTTGATCACAAGTTTTTCATGTAGTGCATTGCTGATAGGGACACAGGATTAGTGTAATCCAATAGCTAGAAATAAGGAAACACAGCAACATAGTAGCAAACAACTCTTACAGAATCAGATGTTTCTAGACTTTGAGGTAGTATAAAATATTTAAATATGCAAGTTAGTTTTAAAAAGTATACTTTACCTGATAGCCAAATGTGTTATTTTGTGACCCATGCCTTGGGACTCCTGGATTTTCACATGCTGTACGAGTAGGTTCTAAAAAATTGCAATATATTAAACACAAAACAAAATACAGTGTTTTCATTAAATACATGAATGTATGACAAAATTAAGCTTGTTCAGTTACATGCAACAAGGCAATCACAAAAACAAAAATAAAGTGATTTGATTCTTAAACAGTATAGAATAACACCATGATAATTCAAAATAACTGATAATCTTAGATTGATCTAGCAAGAAAAGGAATAATAAACATTAAAAGAAATTTCAATATATGTACATAATCATACCTATGCATCGAGGAGAAGAACCACTCCATGTTCCATCTGCTTGGCAAATCCTGGTGCTAGAGCCAACCAAAATAAAAGGAGGGTTGCAGCTGAAAGAGACTTCTGATTGATAGATGAAGCTTTTGCCTTCTCTTTTTCCTTGAGCAGGTACTCCAGGGTCACCACAAAACTTTGCTGTGAAAAAAGACATTACAGAAATGGAATATGGCATTTATTAAAAAAAAAAAAAAAAAAAAAAAAAAGAAACAAAACAACACTTAGCTGAACTAAGTGAAGAAATTGCTTCAAATATTGTATTTATTTTAGTAAAATCAGATCAAATATGGAAACATTTAATAGGAATTCAGAAAGACTAAATATATAATATTTAATTTGCCAGATTGTTGTACTTCTGATGGTTGTTCAAAATGACTACATAGTGTGCTTGGTCAGTACCTGACTCTTAATAAATCAAGTTGACAACTTATTTTATTAAAGGCCAAATATCCACAATTCACCTGTGCCCCAAACCACATCAATCTTCAAACCTTTAGAGAGCAATCAAAGAGTGTATCAAACTTTCATGTCAATGTTCCCTCCTCTCCTGCTTTCTTGCCACCTACCCAGTGCTCAATATTTTTGTATGATTGAAGGACTTAGCAGATAGAGTCCTACTTCCTCATTCTTCACTGAAAGGTAAGATTTATTATGTATGTAAGTACAGTACTTGAAAGTTAAATCAGTTAACAATAAAGAAACACACAAAAAAAGAAAACATAATAAAGAAACTTCTGTAGCAATCTAAAAGTCAGATACTAATAGACTGTTATTAGACATGATAAATTTCACTCATAAAAAGATGCTCTTACATAGATATTTTTTACCTTATTCCTATCATTTAAAGATTCCTTAAGTCTATAGCATAACTGAGCAAATGCACTGCTAGCAAATTTACTGGCCTTCTTCTGCAGTATGAAGTACTGAATATTGTCAGAAGCTGGATTTTGAATAATTGACCCAGGAAATTAAATCAGCTATGGCAAACCCTGTGTTATCAGACTATATTATTCCTTGACACACTATTCCAGTATTGTGTAGTCTAATTTCACATCAGACAGAAAATAGTGTAATAATAATAATAATAGTAATAACCCCTAACTTGTACATGTTCAATACTAAATAGACATGCTGTACAGTGGAATTTTGTGCTCCATCTTTCTCATCTACAAGCATAATTTAAATTACATTTCTCAAAGTAGTCTTCAAAATGCATTTGTAATGTTTCTGTCTTTGTCACCCACATTTTAAGCTTTCCAAAGGACCTGCTAATGAAATTTTGCTGCTCTTTGCTTCTTTCTACAGACACTGACTGTATGGTAAATCCATGCACACCAACATGGTGGAGAAAAAAGGTTTAATCTGTAACATACCAGAAATGTATGCAATTTCATCATTTTAGGTGGCAGGGAACTGTGTGCAGAATTATGAATTCTGGAAAGATCTATGGATTTGGGGCAGTGCCACACAGTGTATTTCATTGGTGACTGACAGATCATGGTTGTTACGCCTTCACTATAATATTCTGTTTTAATTTGAGAATATACAAAACACAAATTTTTAACACAGGGACTTGAAATCATCTCACAACAGTTTTTTGCACCAACAAACTAACAACAACTCTAAAGGGAAAAACAATTCTCACATCCAAAATTGAGGTTTTGGTAAATTAATTCTTTTTTTTTCTGTTTAAACCAAGCAAACTCCACCACTTAGTTATCCAAGCTGACCTAGTCATTGAATATTTACTGAATATCTTCCTCTTATATCAGTAAGTGTGGAAACTAGGCATCCCAGTAAACACACAGCAGTTTCCCTCTGATATTAGAATAAACTAAAGCTGCAGTGAACTGGAAGTTTTATGAGTGTTTCCACTATCAATGGAAATATTTTACTAAAGATTCTGAGAGCTTTTAACAGAATAGGACCATGGAGTTCTGGCACTGAGACTGTGAGGCTAGTTTCGTTTTTAGAAGAAATTTAACTGATTAACAGCACATTTCTTGTCAATTCTGATTGCAGCAATGAGAACACCTGCCCAGGTAGAGAAGATGAACAGCCTGATGACTGAGCTTCTGGAGGAGGTGTTTGGACTCAGGAGCATCAGACAAAGAGATTGACTTGTGGCATCACATTCAACCATCCCTGAGATGGATATGCCAGCCAACCATGATACAGGAAACAAAGCATCCCCGACCCTCTCACCACCAGGCAGAAGTGGGGGATCTGAGAGAGGAGGGGAAATGGAAGTAGGTTACTGCTTATGGGACAGTCAAATTCCTTCCTAACCTGTCTCATATTCCCAGGAGCCCTAATAGTGTGAGGCCCTGGAATTAGATGGACTCACAACTTGAGATGCAGATGAAGGTTGTTCTGGAACTGGAGGGCAAAATAAACTACCCCCTGCATCATGACCACCTCTGTCAAATAAAAAGAGCAGTGGCTTTCCACTGAGGGAATTTCCTCTGAGGGAATCCAAGGACCCAATACTCCAAGTGGACCTTACTCATGGAGAAGCCTGCTGCCTCTCTGGAGCCTGGGACATTACTGGAAAACTCCAGTCTGGTACAGTGCTCTGTTTATTAACTGCTGTTCTTTATGTCCACAGCAATGAGGTAGCAAAGAGAAGTCCAAGGGTAACCAGAAGAGATTTCAGGCCTTAGCACAATTGTTTCAAGGATCAGAAGGACATCTTGAATTTTCTTTGTATCAGGGAAAAATACTGAAAGGAACAGGCAGATCCAACTGATCAACAGATGGCTCTGAGGATGGTGTCATCAGAGGCACTTTGGGGTTTTTGATCACATTATGGTCTTTACAACGCCAGATCAGTCAGCTGACTGTCTCTTTTCAGTAGAGAAAATATATTTTTGTGCAGGGGTTAGAAGGGCTGACCAGTTTTAAACTACACTGGAAGAGGGAAAGGAAAAAAATCAGGTTCATCTATGATAAGCAATGGGAAGGCTTGCCAGAGTTTATTAGTGAGATTCTTCAGTCTTCTCCTTAAGGACCTAGAAGTCTTGACTCGGCTCTTGAAATATTACATCCTTGGCACAAGGAAAAGCTGGTGGGAGCAGCCCTGTCACTGGTGTGCCAGTATGAAAGGTTACACATTTTTCAGGAGGGATAGTAGGGCAAGTGAGGTAGGGGATGATGAGGCAGGGGAGAGGGGTTTACTCTTTGCTACGTGTCCTGGTTCAGGAATGGTACTGCCCAATTCAGGGCCCCTGAGATTCCCCAAAAGCACCCTACTGCTCCCTTTCACTCCCCTAGGTTTTCCCCTCCTCCTTCCTGGGGCTGGGGCTGGAATTGCAGGACAAAAGGCAGAGATAATGGGTTGAAATAACACCAAGTTACTGGCAAGAGCAATGAGATAAGAAAACAAACAGTTAACAACAACAATATTAATCACAAAAGTTGATCAAAAGAGAGGATTATTTACTTGCAAAATATTTACTTCAAATGACCACAGACATTTTTCTGACTGGAAGGAAGCCTTTCTTCTCAGAACCAAGAGTCCTTTCCCTCACCCCATGAGGTGTTATAGAATAATGCCTGGGACTTAGCCCTGTCCCCTCCCAGCTACTGCAAAAAATTAACTGTGTCCTGGCCAACACCAGGATATTATGGCACTTTAAGAGCCTTTGGTAAGGATTAAGGGACAAAAAAAGTGGATGTGTTATGGGAGTCTCTTATAGGACAGTCAGGATGTCGACATTGGCAAATTATTATTCAGTGAACTAAGGGAGACCTCTAAATCAAATTCTGTTGTCTTTTGGAGAGATTTCAGCTTGCCAGCTGCTAACTGTGAACACCATAGAGCTGGTACAAACATCCAGAAGATTTCTAAATCACTTGGGCTCAAAGATATACAAAGTGTGTTTGCTGGTGACACTAAATTGGGAGAATCTGTTGACTCACTTGAAGGCATCTGTGCCCTGTGGATACACCCAGACAGATCAGAGGACTGGGCAATTACCAACGATATGAACTTCAACATGAGAAACAGTTGATCCCCCTGGGATGGGACAACCCTGGATGAACATCCAGAATGGGAAATTACTGGGAGAGCAGCACTGCAGAAAGGATCCTGGAGGTGCTGGTCCATGGCAAGTTGACAATCAGCCAGCAGTGCCCTGGCAGCCAGGAGGGCCAACCCTGTCCTGGGAGGCAGCAGACCTGGGAGGAGCAGAGAGAGCATCACCAGCCAGGCAAGGGAGGGATTGTCCTGATCTGCTCTGCACTGGCACAGCCTGGGGGCAGTTCTGAGTGCCACAATATAAGGATATAAAGTAATCAGAGAATATCCAAAAGAGGGCAACAAAGACAATTAAAGGCCTTGACAGGAAGCCACATAAGGGAGTGTCTGAAGTCACTTGATTTGTTCAGCCTAGAGGAGAAGAGACTGTGGCAAGATCTCATTGTGGTCTTCTTCATGAGGTGAAACAAAATGACAGGCACTGATATCTTCTGTGTGGTAACCAGTGACAAAATTCAAGGGAATGATACAAAAATGTGTCAGGGAGGTTTAGGGTGTGTATCAAGAAAAAGGCTTTTTACCCAGAGGGTTGTTGGGCTCTGGAACAGGTTCAGGAAAGTACCAGGGTCACAGCTGCAAGCCTGACAGAGTTTCAGAAACCTTTGGACAATGCTCTCAGGTACCTGAGTAAAGCTCTTTGGGTTGTTCTGTGCTGGGCCAGCAGTTGAACTTCAATAGTCTTTATGGTTCTCTTCCAATTTACTACATTCTGTGATAATTCTTTGATTATAAGTTGCATCTGCAGTTGGGAATTTTTGGCATAGGTCTACATTTTTGTCATCTATTGCCAAGGTTATGAAACTAGCAGTCCTGTACTGAAATTACTGCATGAGTAATTAAGCAAAACAAATTTACTGGGTCATAGATGACAAATACTCAACCAAGGACATGGTTGTATTCCATTCTGAATAATTACTCTATGTCATAACTGTACCTTGCATATCTTCAGCTCTATGGAATCAAGCTAGGAACTAAATTTCTGATGTCAAGAACTGCTTATTGTGAATGACTTTCATCAGCTCCCTCTCATTTCTGCCAGATGGCAACTAACTTAAGCTCTTTGACAAGCTCTGGCTGCCAATTGCTTTCTCTTGCAAGCCAATGTGTAACCATTGCACATCAACAACATTCAGTTAAGGTAATAGGCATGAAATAGCCTTAAATTCCCAGGCAGTTGCATTCTGTGCTAAATACACCTTTTGGGAAGCTTAATGGTAGAGCCCACTTTTGCAGAGTATACTGCAATATTGAATATTCAAATTTTAAAAATCATAAGTAGCTTGTGATATCCAAAATTGAATGAAGGACATCATATTTCAATGAAGAAAAAAATAATGAAAATATTTTTTCATAGTCTCTGGTGTTCACAGTATAGTGGACTCTAGAAGAGCTCTACATAGAGAATTTAAGCAACAAATAATGGTCTTGTTCTTTTTCTTCCATAAAAAATGCCTTTCTTCCTGTTCCACCTCTAGCGCACAGAGTTTCAGCAGCAGTCAGAAACTTGATGATTTGAGAATATAATTGGGGGGAAAAAAGGGAAAGAAAAGATGATCTATATAATATGCTTTCATGGTACTGGGATATAGCCAAATAATGAAAAATTTTGACAGGAAAAGATGAAAAATGAGAAAAAGAAATAGTAAAAGAAGAGAGAAGTGCATTTTGAAACATTTAGCAAGCTACCTGGCAAGCACAACTACTTGGCAAGTTCAAATTAAATTTCAGAGACTGTAAAGCCAGGAATAAGATATTATCCTCCTTGTGCTAGACTCCTTTTTGAAGACCATTGTGAATTGGTATAATTATTCTACAAATAACTACAAAACCTCCTTCTTCAGTGCAATCAATTGAATATCTCTCAGAAGAATGGCAATCACTTTTAATGAATGGGATTGGATACTGTCATGAAATTTCTAGCAATGCAAAAATCCATCAATGTTATTTATAACTTTCATATTAATAAAATTTACTGCATAAATTATATAGGTTAATTTACTGCAGGGTGAAAAATAGTTAACTTTCACAGAATCACCCAGGGTCTAATCAACATTACAGCTAGAAAAAAAAAAATGTAAATAAAAGAGATTATAATGCAAGTTACCCTATCACTTATGTAGCTCAATCTGAAAGCCAATACAGCAACTTTAATCTTGAATTGCCTTGTAAGATGTTGTATACATTGCCTGTAGTATTTTTTTTTTTTTTTTTTGTGTTTGCATCTAAGGACTCTTGTATGCTCACATACAGAGATTCCTATGTCCTTCTTATTTCACTACTAACATTAAAATTTTGGAAAATTTTAGAAATTTTTAGAAGGATTGTAATTGTTCCAGGTTTGAAATGAATTGAGCCACTGGGGGAGGGAGAGGAAAAAAAAAAGTGAAGACTTTAAAGAGGAAAAAAACATTACAGTTAAACAGCAAAATACAGACAATAAGGTGAATGCATACGTAAGCATTGAGGTACTTCACCACTCCATGTTCCATTCCCAACGCAAGTCAAAACAGCAGGAAAAGAGAGTTCATATCCTGGAGAGCAGACATAGCTAATGCTAAATCCCCAGTCCAAGTTTGTTCCTTCCAACCTTCCATTAGAGATCTGCGGAGGAGTTGGGCAGGTAACAGCTGCAATAATATTCAAAATAATTAGGCCCAGCTGCTGCAAATATCCCTGGTGTACACAATTACTAGAAGAACCATATGGGCTAATTTCACCTTTTTTTAGAGGACAATACAGTCAGGACATGCTATCATTCTCACTGTATTCTTGCCATATTTCCTGAAGTTAGTATGTCTGGTTTCCTTCATTTAGGAGGCAGTGGATGATTGATGAAGTGTCTTAAATAAACCAGGATGCTGCATCAAACCAAATAGGAAGGCTACCTAAAAATCACTATGGAAACTACGGCATGTATGACATTTAAGATATGTCTGGTAATATACTACAAATATATATATATATTTTGTCTGTTATGACAACATAGAGTACAACCATTTTCTAGTGTGTCAATAATCAAATATTTTCCTCCTGTTGACCAACCTAGGCATTTGCTAGATGTTAATGCTAGGGATGAAATTCCAGGACAACTGTTGCAAAATATTTCTTGAAATTCTGTTTCTAAGTACCACAGCTTGATTACTATTTGCTTTGCGAGTAGTTCATCACCAAAAAACATCTAGTTGCTAGCAAGAGGGAGAAAATGTAAGAATTTGCAATTCCTTGAAACTGTTAGTATTGCTATCTCTAGGAAGGGCAACAAGAAGTATTACAGTATATTCTGTAATTGCCAGGCCTTCTAGGAGAAAATACAAACATCTTCCATTTAGCTGTAGGCAAGAGGACTGAAAAACTGCATGGGAAGGCAGAAGAAATAAAGATGCAACTGTTGTGATGAAGATGAAAGTGTTATTCACTGAATAGTGGTGTAGTAACAGACAATTGCTAATTGAAAGTTTAAGGGGAAAAGGTATTAAAGAAATTAAATTAAGGAAAACCTGAACCAAAAAGAGAAAGGATGAAATTTAGACTGAATTGATAGAATGAATGAGACAGACGAGGGTAAACTGTGCTAGCAAAAGAGAAAGAAAGCAAAAAAATCTAATACTATTTAATTTGGTGAAGTCAGTTGGGATAAATGAGAATATGAGATTAAATACTGAGCAGAGAACACACAGGTCACAACAATAGAGGAAATTAAATGCTGCACCCATAACCTTTAAACTAATGTTTGGAACAGCTGTCATCTGTCATAGTCCTTTTAAAAGAGTCTGTGTATTTTTACTTCTAAGGTGACTAATAAGGGAGGAAATACTGGTGAATAATTGGGAAAGGAGAGAAGAAGTAGAAGAAAATAGATGTAACATCAGAATTTTAGGGTGAGAAAAACAAAACAAAACAACATCCATCAACAAGCCAGAATGCTTCTCTTTTCTGGTCAGAAAGTTATGCTTAAATATGTACCACAACATTCTCAGTTTAAGAACTACAAGTATATTACAAATGCAAGTCTGCAAAAAAGACAATGTTAGAATATTTGAATATTTAGTTGCAGATGAACATGCATCCTTTTCCAACTTGGCATAGCAGAGCAGTATTTATATCTTGTCTTTCAATGGCACAGTGACAATTATGCATGTATTTTCTGCCCAGTTCATTTTCCAATTATTTTAACTAAATAGTACCAAAGGACCATGGCACTTCATTCTGACAGCAAAAATTATTTTTTATACATTTTACACTACTGAATATTATACATTATACATTATATGTTATACATTACATATTATGCATTATACATTATATATTATATATTATATATATATATATAATTTTAATTATACTATTAACTTGTCTAATGTATATATACAAACCGAAGTAGAATGAAATTCTGAGAACACTATAGATTATACACAGTATTATTAATTAGCATTTACAAAAATATGTATGACCCAAAACCAGAAAGACTCAAAAACTAGAAGTTAAAACTGACAGTAAAATTTTTCTTTGTATGATTCTGCTTGAATCAAATCAGAGTTAGATCTCCTTGTCCCAGTTAGGCATCAGGTGTCCTGTAGACCATGAGAATTTGAGGCTGAAAATACTTGTTCTGTCTTATGATCTTCTAGCTGTTGATTTACAGCCACTCTTGGAGACAGACTCTTGGTCAATATGCCCACTGTGTCCATTCTTCAGTTCTTAAAATAATTTTTTAATTGAGACTTAGGCTATCTATGAGCACAATGCAAATAGGGGGGAAAAAAGTGAAATATCAAGAGGATTTCAATGTTTGACATCCTTAAGAATGAGTCAGAAAAATAACTTAAAATTTGACATTGTCAAAGGTAAATTAGAATCAAACTGCACTAGGTAAAATATTGCAGGAACTGTGTTCAGTGAGAAAATTAATTGTAAACATGGTGGAGATTTGAAATTAATTTGATTTAATTTGACAAATGAATTTATGGGGAGGAAATGAGTGCTGCTTAGCAGGTATGTTACTTTGCTTCCTTAAAATGAAACAGAAGGAAGATGGATAAGAACAAAGTAAGTCCAAATGTAACTAACTAAGTTTTAAAATAATAGAGATCAGACACACTTAGTGTGAACCCAGAAAGAAAACACCAAATGATAATGCTGCTTTTCTACAGATGTAGTATCAAGAACAGAGAAAAAAATTACTCTAGAGAGAAGTTGTTTTAGGGTTTACCAAGTGAGTCTCTCAGAGAAAATATTTTTGATGAGACAGATAAGTTTGTCTTTCCATTACGTTCAGATTTTTTTTCTGTTAAAATTTTAACAAGGTACATTAAAAAACTCAAACCCAACAACAACAACAACAACGACCAAAACCCCAAAAAAACATGAAAACAAGGTGTGCAATTTGAAGAAGAGAAAGAAGGAATATCTTGAGATTAATCCTTTTAGTTTCCACAGTAGAGAAAATAACATAAATCAGAAAAATCTTTGTTGGGAAAATCGCAGGAACAATTTGGTCTTTTCAAAGCAAGGTGCTTAAAGGTCTAATAAAGGAGCGATCAAGAAAAAAAAATCTCAGTATTATAGACAGAGTAATTCTGATGAATTTGCCTTTGATAAAGTTCATTTTGTATATATTTATATCTTTCCTAGATGTGTCTTTTACATATTTGAGTGTTCTGTTTGTAAAAGCAGGGACATATATATGGTTACTTTCTTATGACATGCTAACTGCAGTTAACAAATCGAAACCATCATTTCATATTGGATAGTTCAAAGCAAAGTCATAAAGTATTATACAGAACTATAAAAAATGTTCATTATACCATGCTTATAGAGATATAAAAAGGAAAAGAAGCAAAAGATTAAGTCATTGTCTCTGCAACCAAATAAATAAATTCAATGTATTCATACTAAAAGTAAGTTTTGATTTCTGTGGAAATACACAATAAATTAGCAATTTACAATAAACAGTGTAGGTAAGCATCCTAGAAGAAGTAACTGACAAGAAAAATAAATGTTGTACCTTTGCATGTTGGGATTACTCCACTCCATGTGCCATTGCTAGTACAAGTGCGAATTAGGGAGCTATTTGCTTCCATTGTATAACCAGGCTGGCACATATAAGTAACATTTTGTCCAACAACATAATCATCACCATATCTCATGCCATTGGCTGGGACTCCTGGATCTCCACAACTGATAACTGCAAGTAAATAGATGAGGAACATATTTTAAAATCTAATTGAGATTTAGCAATATGTGAGGGAAAAAAACATGATGAAACTAGGCATTGATTGGGGAAAAAAAGGGGAAGGAAAAATTAGCATAAATCTTATCTTCACCAAGAGAAGATAAAAATATGCTGTCCTAATTAGCTGCCAAGAATATGTGGAGCTATATAACACTTATATTTGGGGAACATAAATACTTTTGTTCAACAGTAGTAGTAAAGGTCTGTACAATTTTGATTGACAAAATTTCAAGATTACAAAATGAAAAAAACCAAAAAAAAGAAAAAAAGCAAGAAATAATCCATATGCCACTATCAACCTTTGATACGCTAAAACTTTCCTATCTATTCAGTTTCATTATTTAAAAAAGTATACGCCTATTGCTTATTTTACTTTTCTAGGGTATTCTGAAAGGAAACAAAATCCGGAAAATTTAAAATATATTCCTGCAAAAGCCTCCCATTTTATAAATTCTCTCATAGCTATGTAGATAAACAAGTAAGAATATTCAGGTGATCCCCAAACATGGACTATAGCTTACACAAAAACTAGGTCTAGCACTGTAATGTGTAGGAATGCTTGTAAAACCTCTAATGTCTTCTAGTGTCAGGAGATTATTCCATTTCCTAATGAAGTAAAATATTCATAAGGAGTTAATATAAAGTTTTATATAATTGTAATCTGAGAATAGTGTTAAAACAGGTAAGTTTCCCTCAGACCTGGTCAATTGGATCTATCAATTTCTGGAACAGTTTTTAGAGCAAGAAATCTAGAGAACACTAGTGGCAATGCTAAAAAGTGATTGTTTCAGGAAAAAAAAAGGTAAAAATCTAGTTCATACAAAATACAGCATCCCATGTGTTTTATGGTTTGTTTTATAGTAAATCTGAAAACCACCCTACAGCCTTGCTATTTCCTCTGGAAGAGTGTGAGAAGCAGTTTCCTGACCAATTCTAACTCAGTGCCAAAGCACAGCTGATGTCAATGTCACCCTTTCTGGATCTCCAAAAGACCAAAATCCATCACTACATATTTTTGGTGTAGCCCCCTTGACCTAATAACTTGGGACCTAAGAATCCAAGATTTATGTATAGTATACATTCTCTACAGTGTACCATGGTCTGAATGAGTAGATACTAATTACACAGCATGTATCAAATCTTAACATGTCCCATGCAATCACTGTGTGGATACAGAAGAGACTAGAAAAAATACCACAGGGCTATCTGGGTTAGTGTAAAGGTAACTAATGTACTAGCAAAGAAAACTGGAGATCAGCCTATATTAGTTTACCTAGTAATACAATAAATTCAAATTATTTAAAAATTAAAAAGCCATAAATTTTTCATGGTCACTTTTCATATAACATAGAACTGGGAAAGACAGGACTGTTTCTCTTATTTACACAAGTACTTTCAAATACTCTGAAACTTTCTTTATTTGAAATATTCCATTTATTATCCTTAATGTGCAAATTTTACTAAAATAATTCACAATACTTTTACAGATATACTATTGTTTTGACTGAATCAAAATATAAAGGTAATGCCCAGGGTGACCCTGGCCAGCCAGGGTGGCCTTCAGAGAGACCTGTGCTGTGCCACACAGATCTCTTGCCCTGGCACAGCTCATGGCAATGAGGTGCTGCAGGCAGACCTCATTCAGGGAGCACACCTTGCTGACTGCACAGCCTGGCTTTTTATTTACCAGAGCAACAGGAAGCTCTCGTGAGAACATTATTTCTGTTTGACTGCAGAAATCTAACGTTGCCTCTTTCTGAGGAAATCCTGTAATAGCTTGTAATGGTCTAGTCTGTGTGACACTGCACATGGGCCAGTCCTGTTTGATGGTACACTGCCCAGGGCTCCCAGCCTGTAAAGGAGCATAAAATTACCAATACTGTTCTTTTCTTACTGTGTCAGCTCTAAACCCCAGCATTTTCAGTGATGTGAAAGAAGGAGCTGCCATAAGTATGGACAGGCTGTAAATTTTGATAACATCTTGACTAAACAAAAGTGGTAGATCCTGAATCTCCCTCTCTTAATTTTACTATGATACTTCCTCTGTCGACATATTTCAAGGTAAAATCTCATGCTTCTACCTGAGTAATGTCTTGAGAAGACTGCTTTGGCATATATTTCAGTAAAATGTTACTCTAAAATACATGAAAAAATATAGATGCAGTTGACATCACAAACCACCTTTATTTTTGGTACAAGTAATCTGCATCTCATTCAAATTTGTAAAATAATAAATTAAAAAAAACACTGGGCTCTCTCTCAGGCTTTATGATTACAAAAATCCATTAAAGATGGATTTAAAAACACAAGACATTTTATCACCGAGTTTTGGCTTCTATTTGGGTTGCTGTAAATGTGTTCAAAATTTAAAAACCAGTTTGCTATACCTCTGATGAGGATGTGTTTCTTCAAAATGATAGGCAGTCTCATGCATCACATAAATGTAAAATTTTCATAATTGCTACTAAAAGATGAACTAGGACACGTAATAAAGAAGGAACAGATGGGCTTGAAAATAAAGTGTTGCAAAATGCTTATTATGAATGTTAGAGATGCTGAAATAGCTTCTGTTAGTTGGGTAGCCAAAGGAGTTTTAAGGTTAATGAAGAGGCCAAACAGAAGATGCTATGTCAAAACAGGACAAAATTTTTCACCTTGGAATCACTACTAAAAGAACCCTCAAGTGTTCATTACAAGGTTTTTATTATCTACCCTCTAGAAGAACAGAATTTTGTACTGCTAGTTTTTCAAGAAGAAGTTAAGCAATTAAAATAAAAATGTCTGGATATGTCATATCACAAAACATAAACAAGATTGAATACATATATTGGCAACAAATTCAACTGGTAGATCATGTAACCATACAATTCCCTTAAATTGAAACAGCAGTCTATATATTTATCTACACTCTGCCTTTATTCTTCACATTTGCATAGCACAATATTTTTTAAAAGTATTTAGCATGCAAAATTATGTAGGAAGTAGTGCTACAAAAAACTGAAAATGTATTGGTGTGAGACTTCTATATTTTATTTATTCATTACTTTCAGAGGAGAGGAAAAACAAAGACTATTCATTAGAAATGTGCCTTACTCGTGCAGTTTGGTAAGGATCCAGACCATGTTCCATTGGCAGTGCATTGTCTTACAGATGATCCAGAAAGTATGTATCCTTCCATGCATGAATAAATTACTGAATTAGAGAATGTAGTTCCGTCAATACGAAGCACTTTTCCATTAGCAGTTGTTCCTGGATTACCACACTGTACGGCTATAAAGGAAAATGTGAAATATTTTCAAAACATAGTAAAGACTATTTCTGAAATAGAAAAATTGGAACAGGAGCAGTCCTTCTGCCAGCAGTGTTATTTGGTAGAAATCCATTCTTTTGTCCTTAAAAGTGTAAGTTTTGCCACCTACTGATAAGGTAAATTGTACAGTAAAAAATCTGTGTGCATGAATTACTGTTTTTTCCCCTTTGGTTTGTAGAGAAACAAAACCTACAAATTTAGCTTTATAATCTGCAGTAGTGAAAAGACAGTTTAGCTGCAAAAACAAACTTCCAATTATAAGAAAATGTCTGATCTACAATTATAATTGTAGATTTAATTTGAATCATGCATTTCTAGCGTCACTGAAATATTCTTCCTAATTCAAAGCACTGAATGGAGTCAACTCTTACTTCACAGGCAGGTGGAACTCTGATGTTTCCCAGTTTCTTAATGTTCAACTTGGGAATTTGAATGTGTCTTTATGTGATTACATCTAACCTATATGACCTAAACTAGAATGATACACCTGTGCTGCAATACCCACACCTACATATATCTGTGAAGCATCTTTATCATTTCAAGAAAGAAATATCATCAAAACCATCTTAAAATGTATAAGAACTGATTTATTTCTGCAATCAATGAGGTCAAAGAAAAATAGCAGATGTTATAGTTGGGCAAAGCAAATCCCTTTTGATATCATAAATATAAAACATTTTTATACACACACACATAAGTTTTTCAATGCAGTGTGAAGTTGACAGTCATTCAGCAGAAAGGATATTACAAAACCAGTTTATTAAACAAATTTTTAAAATTAAATTACTCTTTCATACAGATAACACAGTCAACAGCAATAAAGCAGAAAAAAAGAATGCAGGCTCTCAAATTATTTTCTTCTTTTTGAGGCACTTTGTTTTGCAAAAGAATCTCTTGGGAATTATTTCCTATGCTGATGCAAGGTAATTTAGACAATAAATGATTCTTCAGAAATATCCTGTTATAGGTTTCTTTTATGATAATTTGTCTACTTTGAAATTTCCAGAATTATTTTTTACAAAAACACTTTTTCAGCATTTTGTTTTCTATTGAAAAATAACAATGTCAACAGTATTATTAAATGAAATTTTAAGTTAACCATTCATACATAGATGTATAAATCTAGAAAAATACTGACACTGATATTTTCCTAAAGCTGGGGTCTTTTGTCTGAAATTCAGGTGTACTAATGGTTGTGATTAAAGGTCAGGTTATGCCAATATTTTTAAGTTAAACAATATTAACAGGAAAAATGAGTTCTAGAGATTTATCTATTTTTTTTCCCTCTATACCTGTAAACATGCAGTTTCAGGGGTGCCAGGAACTGGTTTCAGGTTTGTCACCAGATGCCAAGCCACTGCTATAGTGTAAAAACTTGTTTGAAAAAATTTATGAGTCCAAAATTGCTGCATCCCATTCCCAACACAAAGCTGGCAGTGCAAAATTGTTTTTTGTGATCAACAGTACTACAAACACAGTTTAAGAATTGAGTGTATCCTTGATTTACCTTTGCATTCAGGTTGTCTTCCTGTCCAGCTTCCATTTGCCAAACATGTTCTTTCCTCTGAGCCATGGAGGATATATCCAATATCACAGCTGAAATGTATCGTGCTTTTAATTCTAAAACTGTTCTCTTCCCTAGATCCATGGCCTGGGATACCTGGATCACCACAAGAACCAGCTGTATCACCTAGATTTTAGAGTACAAAGATTAGAAGAAGTATGCATTTATAATGCATGTCTCTTTAAATAAGTTATATATGTACATATATGATTTTTTAAAATCCCAGTATATACCAGTGGGTGTGAGTGCCTATACTTGCAAAATTACTTGATCCTCCACTATTTTTTTTTTACTTATTTTATAGAAATACAGAAAAAGAATTATAATTTTCTCAAATTCCTGCAATAACATGGTAAAAATTTGCTAACAGAATTATCAAATAAAATAGGGGGAAAAAGACAAGCACAAAACCTTGGTAATTTTTCACTTTGAAATAAAGAATCCTGAGGAAAACCAAGGTCCTTACTGCAAAGATAATTTTCTTGTTTGTGTATAGCCAGTGTTTATAAAATATTTCTTAGTTTTAAATCACTAGAGCTGGAACAGGTTTACCATTGAATGTAATTTCTAGTCAACAGTGTTCTGTGTCCTACACATGAAGCATTTTCCTGAATTCTAGAAATGTTGAAACATCACTTCAAAACTGTCTGATGGCTAAGATCTCCCTCAGACATAAATATTTCAGAAAATACTAAGACAGAGGGTTAATGGTAAATATGTTTATATATAAAAAATAATAATGTTACATGCTATCTGTTGCATATAAATGTTAGAATAATCAGCACAGTAATAATGATAACAATAAAAAATAATAATAGTATCTAAGATTATACATTTAAATCTTGACCTGTGGTTAGAACTTTCAGGAAGTTCTAGGTAACACACTATATGAACATCAGCTCATTTGGATGAATATTTTAATATTTACTTAGGATCATCTACTTCATTTTTCTATGCAAAAAGAGATGAAGGTTTATTATATTATTGAGTTTCAATACTGAAGAGTTGAATTCTAGAATTCTTGGAGCTTCACTGTTATGGTTTTTCTGCATAGCCCATTTTTTTTTCCCCCTAAAACTTGCAAATAAAATGAATGTCTTCTAGACAAAATATGTCAAAATATAGATATTTTCGAGAGAATATCTGCATTACTTTGTAGTCAGTCACACTATTTTAAATAAAGATGAAATATTTCAAGAATCAGATATAAAAAAACTAAAATGTAAATAATCTGTTATGCAGAATAGCCTATTACTATTTACTTTTCCATGGTTTAAATAGAAGTAAAGTTCAAATAGAAGTAAAAAGAGCAATTTTTACATAGCAATAATAAAGAAATTTTCAAACTCTAAATATGCAGAAGACCAAAAGTGACAAACTCACTAAAGAGGAATTCTATGGGAAATTAAGACTCTGAAGCCTCATATGCAGAGAAAAGCAAGTGTTCTGCTGGCTTAGCTGGCAGTGTATAGTCTAAAAAATGCTTTTGGGAGTGAAGGGTTGGACACAACTCTTAAATGACAAGAGTACATACAGAAATGAACAGTGAAGGAAGAAAAGTAAAACTAGCTTGCTTTGATTGAAATGGCTTAGTCCATTACGTCTAAGAACTACATGCTACTATGTATTTAAATTATTTCAGAAATAACAAATATACCCAACTAAGTAAAAGGGCTGCTGTCTGGTTCAAAATCCCAGACTGAGAAGTCAGACTGTTCTCTGTTTACTCATTTCATTATGTGACACAGATCACTAAAGCAGATTGCCTGCCCTGTTCCAAATTATAGCAAAAAAATTTTATAAGTTTTCAAAGTAATTTATGCCCCAGATACATTGGTAATTTAACAGCATTCTAGTTTGAGAAAAGTCTGGTTCATATTTTTGAAAAAATTTAAAAATAAATCCTACATTAACTGTGTTTTTTGTTCTTTTGGGAATCTGTATCTTACATTTTCCAGTAGTATTTAGTTAGACTTTGACAAAATTGGAACAGGGCCTACTCATTACTCTACAATTGTAAAGTCTCTACAATAACAGCTCAGTTTTTGGCAAGTTACTTAACAATATACTTAAAAGAATTGTATGATGAAAAAATGAAAACAGGTTATTTGCTATGAAATAGAAATCGCGTATTCCTCTTGTAAGTGAAATCATGCATTCTTTTCTAATGCCTAATTATTACTGTGGATTATTAGACATTTATTTCAGGAAGGTTAACCACCAGCTCTTCTGATTGAAGGTTACAGAAATAATTTTTCTAAATGGTTAGTCACATTGGATGTGATGGAATCAAAGAATCACAGGATAAGCTGAGATGGAAGTGACCCACAAGGACCATCGAGTCCAGCTCCCAGCCCTGCACAGCACATCCCCAGAGTCACACCCTGTGCCTGAGAGAACTGTCCAAACACTTCTTGGTGCTGTGACCACTGCCCTGGGGAGCTGTTCCAGTGCCCCAAACACTTTCTGGGTGAAGAACCTTTTCCTGATATCCAACCTAAACCTCCCCTGGCACAGCTTCAGGCCATTCCCTGGGTCCTGTCACTGCCACCACAGAGTAGGGGGTCAGTGCCAGCTCCTCCTCTTCCCCTCATGAGGAAACTGCAGACTGTGATGAAGTCTAAGAAAACATATTTTTATTACCTCATGCAGACTCAACTAAATTATTTTTATAGTTAGTTATAAGCCATCCTTCACTCACATGTGTAACAAATTTTCAGTTGACATTTAATCTTGAAATTGAGGATATTTAGATTATTTCCAACTATTGTCACACGTATGAGGAATTCTACATTGCAACAAATTTCTAACTCCATCTGATATGCATATGATGATTGAAAACTGTTTCTGAATGCCAGTGTATATCAATGGGACATGACAATTCCTTCTAGCTCAATGTCATGTGACAAGAAACTGTCATGAGAGTTATGTTACAAAATTTAGAATTTAGTTACCTTATGTTCACTGATCTAGCATTTCCTTTTTTAATTCTTTTTCATATGTTAAAAGGTCAAGTAAGCTATGTCTTTTCTCAGTTATACATTCTATATTATATATTATGAATAATAGAAACAAACATGCAAAATTTAATGCTTTAATATGCATTACAATGAAGAAATTTATTTAAAAGCTAATAATGAAAGCTGATGGTTTTACATATTTTAGATTCAAAATGCAGAAATTCTGTGTAATGAACTGAAAATTATTTTATAATGAGCAAGCATTTCGAATATAAACTTTGAAAACAAAATTTCAAAATTTTACTAAGAATTATAGTTTGATACAGTACAGTTAAATAAAATATGTGTTTGTATTCTCTACAATTTGATTCATTATGATTGACATTTAAAGTTGCCTATGTCAAGGAAATTTTTCTTCACATATTAAGAAAAATTAATTAGATCTGATTAGAGACACCATTACATCTGATTAAACACACCACATTATTATGTCCAGGTAGAAAAACAATAATTAGGAAAAAAAGAAAAGTCACATACCTCCCTCATAATATCCCAAGATATTTCATCACTTTTAATTTAATAGGACAAATACTATAGCATAATCCTATTTTCAGTAGGGATGCTTTGATTTTTCATCTGTATTTTTTAAGCTGAAGTCCTTCATATTTTTGTCTATTTCTTAAATTATATTTACAATACATAATTTAAATTTTAATTTTTTTTCTTATTAATAATATGATAAACTACAATAAATAGCCTAAGATTTTATCTAAAGAGGATTTTTTTCCCCAAACAAACATGGATTCATGCTAGCTGTAAAAACACTTTTTTTACTAAGATTGGCAAAAAAAACCTGTTCAAGTTTGCAAATATATTAATATATCAATATTTATTAAATAAGATTATTTCACATTCAAGTTTGATTTCTAGTGCATCCTTAAAAATTAAAGATCAGAAGAACTTGATCTTTGTTCTAATTGTGGTAAATTTCCTTCAGCTTTATATAGAAAAGCTCTATATAGAAAGTTTAAGGATTAAATTAGGTGTACATTTTTCTAGGTTTTGTCACATTCTAGGTTCCTGAGTTTGCAGAAGGTTCAGAAAAATTCTTCCAACAGTTTAGAATTAAATGCAATATTTTAACCAAGAAGCTCTATTTTAGTATTTCATATTAATTTTCAACTACTTCTGTGCCATGGGCTGTAAAATTTCATATTATGAAACTGCAGCTGATAATCAGTTTATAACTGAAACCACTGAAGAGATGAGGGCTTGAGAAGAAAAAAAAGAAGAAAAACAACAAAAAGGGTTTTGAATATGTGAGACCTCCACCTGGACTACTGTATCCATGTCTGAGGTTTCCAATACAACAGGAACATCAGGAGCAAAAACCTCTTAGAGCAGGTCCAGAGGAAATTATAAATATGATCAGGGGGCTGGAACACCTCTGCTGTGCCAAAAGGCTGAGAGAATTTGGGCTTCTCAACCTGAAGAAATGAAGGCTTCCAGGAGACCTTATTGTGGCCTTTCAATACATAAAATACAGAAGAAAGACATAGAGTGGCTTTTTATCATGGTCTGTAGTGACAGGAGAAGAGGGGACAATTTTAAACTGAAAGAGGCTAAGTTTAGAGTTGGCATAAAGCAGACATTTCTTACGATGTGTGGAGTGAGTCACTGGAACAGGCTGCCCAAAGAACTTGTGGATGCAACACCCCTGGAAGTGATCAAGGTCAGGTTGAACAGGAGTTTGAGTAACCTGATCTAGTTGAACACATCCCTTCTCATTGCTATAAGGGAAGACCAGATGATATTTGGGGGCCCCTTCCACTACAAACCATTCTATCATGCTAGTGGAAAATGTGCCTACCTATAACTGGATGTTGGACTGGATGATTTGCAAAGGTCCTGACTTCCACCACTCTGTGATTCTATTATTTATGAATACAGCAAAGAACCTTGTATTTTAAATATGAAACACAGTCTGTTTTGCATATCAGTTATTTTTCACTTCTGGTTTTGCTATTGATCTCATCCAAGAAGAACATGTCACTTACTTTCTTCTTATTTTCTGCCATTAAACGTGTCTAAGTTCTCTGAATTACATCGGTTTAAATAACATTCAAACCCTTCTGATTTTTTTCAATTAAATAATGAAACATAAGTCGGACAAGAAAGAACTTCTACCAGTATTTACTGAGAACTGAAACTGATAACATGATTAACATTTATCTCAGTATTTTTTTACATAGTCTGCAATAACAAAAGTGATTTAATCAAATCCCAAATTAGTGTGTGACTTGGATTTCTGTTTTTCACTTATCATTGCTCTTAAAGTGAGTCAAACTGAAGTTGTGAACCACAATATTCCTAAGCAGTAAGTTTTTCAGAAAACATATCTTGACTTCAGTGATGGCTAAACTGTTACAAGGATTAGATGGCAATCCCTCAAAAACTGAGCATCCCGTCTTGAAATCGTGTGGAGTTCACCTGGCCTTATTATACAGATGTATATATTACACAATCAAGTTATATCTGAGGTGTCATCAAGCCAGTAGACATTTTGTAAGTTAAAAGTAAAAAATGTAAGAAAATTAACCCATCATTATGAAGAGACAACATTGCAAGATTTCACTGTGGAAATTAACACTCTTGCCAGAAATAACATAAAAAATATTTTCAAAATAAACTGGTTTTGTTAACAGTCAACTGTCAACAGTCAACTGAATGTGAAGTTTCTTTTTCATATTAAGTGCCACCAAGAAAGTCAACTTCTTCCAGATTATTTTCTTGCTAATACTTTATGCTTATTTTCATTTTACTTTTTTTTCACTTCTACTGAGATGGTAATTCAGTTTTATACATGATTTTACAGATATTTAAATGGCCTTCTGAAGAAAACAAAAATCTATTTAAAACAACTTCAGATATAGTCACTAATTCACATACATTACCTGAGCAGTGAGGGAGAGACCCACTCCAGTGTCCATTTAGCTGACATGTACGAGATGACTGCCCTAAGAGTGAGCGTCTCCCTGTGCAGCTGTAATGAACAGTAGAACCAAACGTGTATTTATCCCCAGACAGAACTGCGTTTGGAGGAACTCCAGGATGCCCACAGTCAATCACTACAATGCATAATTATTGGAGATAAAAGAAGGTTATTATCACTGATCGAACAATTTTTACTTTTCATTTCCATTACCGTGCACGCAAACTTTGTGAAGAGATTAGCATTCTTAGGGTTTGGGGGAAGGAGGAAGATAATGGGATTAGGATGCAAAATATGCTTTAGAACACACAAAAAAAAGAGATATTTTAAATACATATATTGATGTTCAAAACCATTCATTCACTAAGTTGATCTTTATGGCATGAACAAATGCACACGCCTTGTATTCTTCAGGAAAAAATTTACAGGAACATAGTATCTGCCAAAGTCATTGCTGTGGTAGGGAATATGCAGAACTTCATCTCTCTTTTAATAATTCAGAGCAAGGAGTCAATTTAAAAACAAACTAAATAAATCAAGTTTGGGAAATGCACAGTTGAAATTCATAAATTAAATCCACTATATGCACAAACTGAATCTAGACCTGATGTTTGATTTCTTTTTATCTTACATCTGTCCATGGTATGTAGATTATCTTGGACAGAGATAGTTGTATTTATGCACCAAGAAACCCACAAATTAGAGCTGCAAATATCAGTGTAGTAGAACCAGCTGCTGAATCATAAAGCTGCAGTTTTTATCAAAACTTCACTGTATTAAATACTATTTTCTACAGGAACTTTCTATTAAAGAAAAATCTAGGTCAGAAGCCCAATCAGGGTTGAGGATGTGTTCAATTCCATGGCATTTCAGATACAAGCAAGAGTACAATGATTGTACTATATAGCATAAGACCAAAATCATATGCGACAATTTGTCTTTCTTAAATGATTTTTTTTTGTCTTTAAGCTTTAATTTATGTATATATTGATTTGCATTTAATTACATGTTCTCCCAAAGGTCCAACTTCCATGGTGCAGAACCTTCCTGACAGGATCACAAAGGAATGTGGTAAGTTACCTAGAGTGTGGCTGACCCCTGTGACCGTTCTGCAGGCTTTGAGCACTTTGAGTAAAATGGCCAGAATAATCAACTTTACATAACAAGAACTTGCTGTCAGCATGTTATTTTTTTAATCAATTGCTTCTAACTAAAATTTACTATCACTTATGGATGACTGCTGAGCATGAAAATGTAGAACATAAAAAGGCATGTTGGTGCTGTCTTCACCTTTTACTTGTGAAGAACATTCACACTTTTTCAGAGTATTTTATTATCTGTAGTGTTCTTGATTGATTCTTTTGCCCTATTCATACAGAACACAGTTAAATTCATACAAATCTTACAGTTTCCACCTTTGGGCTTTCCTATACACAATTTTCTGTTTATATTTATGTCTAGAAGCTTTGAATTCCTAATAATTGAATTTAAAAATTATAGCACTCTTAATAGTACTCTTACTTTGATTATGCATGCTACAAAATTTAATTTGATATTAACGTTTTTTTGGGCTGGAATTTCATATGAAAAGTTGATTGAGTTTATTTATTTATTTTTTTTAATTCTAACTAATTTCTTCTTTTCTATTTTACCACCTTCATTTAAAAAAAAACCCCTTCTCTATAGCTAATTTAAATTGATTCTTTTTAGTTTAAACCATTACTTTTTGTGCTATCAATACATGCCATTGTAAAAAGTCCCATTCCAGCAATAATTTGCAAAACATTCCAGAGGCTGTTAAAAAAGACTCTTAAAAAGTTTTGATAAGATTACAATTACTAAATATCACCAATACTACTTAGGTAGAATTAATTGACCTCTCTATAAAAATGACACAAATAAAGCAGAAAATGCCCTTTCAAAAGTACATATAGCACTTTTACTCCCAAAGCCCTTTTAAAAGAAGAATAAAGGCTGTAGTATTAAATTGCTTGTGACAATTCAGATAAAAATGACTAAGAGATTAAAATGCAAATTTAGAAAGAAGAAATCTTTGCAACTTTACCTTTAAATTCATTCCTATTTGGAGATATTTTACTCTTAAGCAATATTTCTCTTTTTGAAATGGAAATGTTGCCTTTAAATTCAACGTGAAGCCAACAGACACTTTAACTGTGACTTGCAATCAAGCTACTTATCTCATCAAAGAAAGGGACAAGTTCCATAACTGAAATTTTTTGCTGAAAAAGCTTTTAGCTTTTTTTTTTTTTTTAAGCTAAAAAGTTTATTTTTTCTTATTTTTAGAGAGGTAATAGAACTATTGAAGCTATTTGAGAACAAATGACTACAGTATTGCAAATATCAATCCATGATTCCTGAATAAGGAACCTTTAGCCTATTTTCCCTTTAACCTCTGGAAAAGAAGCCTTTTTCAGTGAAAATGTTGATCCTAAATGAAACCCTTCTCACAGACTAATAGAGAACCAAGGAAGTCAATTGCCCCAGCCAATCAAATGTCTAAGAAACATCTCTGGCTATATCTGCATCACAATTAGAAAGTTGTTCATGACAAATCAGAATAAAAATAGCCTACTTGTGTTGATCCACTTGCCTTAGTGAAAAGTTTGCTTGTGAGCATGTTCAGATACCTGTATTAGTGTGGTAAACTGAGGACATTGTCCAGAGGACATCTTAGGTGTTCTACAGTGCTGTTACTGGGGAATTCACTGGACAGGTTTTGACCTTGTATCCCTGCTATCAGGGATTATTACACAGGAGCACTCAGAGAGGTCTGTTTGGCTGTTGTATTTCACAAGTATTCTATGTTATTTGCTACATACAAGAACAATATAACTGCTACTTCAGCAGCTACTGAAACCTTCCATCAGTACTGCACACACACAAATGTATATAAATGTGATTACTGTAACTGCTGTCATGACACTGATGAAAATGTTGTGTAAAATAATACCTTGTCTAGTCGACATTCTTTGTAGTAGCAAACTCATTATCTACTTACTAATGCATTCAGGTAGAGGTTTGTCCCACTGGCCATTTGGTTGACAAATTAAAACTGAAGAGCCAAATAAAAAATATCCAGGATTGCAGTCATAAAATACCACTGTGCCATACGTGAAATTTCCATGTTCGATTTTACTTTCTCTTATAGAATTTGCAGGAATTCCAGGATCAGAACAATTGACCACTAAAAAGAAAAAGAGCACAGACTTGAGAGCCATACTAATACAGTCTCCTAAAATGGTCTCCTCTTCTATGTGTAAGAAATATTCAGTGTGTTGCTATCCTGGTTTTATATACCCTAACTTTTTTATATAATAGTAGTGAATTAGGAAGAAGAACTGAAACGATGAGACACTAAAGCCAGAAGATATCAAACCCAGAGCAAATAAAATGAAATGCTTCTCTATAGTGTGATGATACCATAAAATTATTAGCCACTAAAAGTTACTGAACATACCAATAAAATCAATTTATATTCCTGGCTTGACACACACTATTGTCCAGAAATAAAAACGTATTTTGGAGCTAGACGTGACTTTGGTCTAACACACAGAGAAATACAAATATACTTCTGTTCCCATACTAACATTTTGATAATGGATCACCTTTAGGACAGATGTTTTGAGCAAGAGGGCACAAATTCAGTAAGGTAAGATTGTGGTGAATTTGACAAAATAAGAACATATCCTAAAAACTGGGTATGAGCTTTTAAAAAGAGAGTTTAACTTTAATGGTTAAGAATAGTAATGCATTTTTTGAGTCCTTAGCACTTTAAAATTTATATTTTTTAAATTTTCTGAATATGGATTTTGTCCCCCTTTTTGTGTCTCATAGCTATCTGAGATCAGTATAATATTCATTTTGGGGGTCATGAAGATTATTTTAAGAGTTTTTATGTGGTTTCCCATTCAAGGAAACACATCATCTCTTATTCAAACTTACTCCAGAAAACCAAAGTTCCCATAAAAACTATTATCCCTATATCCTTATAATCAATTGCATGTTTATATACATTCACTTGCATACATCTGTGTGCAAATCTATATATCTACATTCAGTTGGAATTTCCTGTGCATCAGTTCCTACCCATTGTCTCTCATGCTTTTACTAGGAAGAGCCTGGCTTCATTCTCTTGACACCCTCCCTTCAGACACTGATAGTGATGAAGCCCCTCTCAGCCACGTCTTCTCAAGGCTGAACAGGCCCAGCTCCCTCAGCCTGTCCTTGTAAGAGAGATGCTCCAGTCCCTTATCCACCTTTGTAGCCTTCCTCTGGACACACTCCAGGCTCCCCAGGTGTGCCTCTCTAGGGCTGAGTAGGGCAGGATCACCTCCCTTGACCTGCTGGCACTGCCCTTCCTGATGCTCCCCAGGACAGCAGTGACCTTCCTGGCCACACAGGCACTCTGCTGGGCTTGTGGTCAGTTTGTTGTCCACCAGGACCCCCAGGTCCTTCTCTGCAGAGCTGCTTCCCAGCAGGTCACCCCCAGCCTGTACTGGTGCATGGGGTTACTCTTCCCCATAGGTGCAGGATCCTGCATTCACATTTGTTGAATTTCAGAGGTAAATGTGAATGGATGTCTGTACATGAAATTATCAAAATATGCTGAAAAGCTCTGTAATCTGCAAAGGAAAAATGGTATTGCCAGATGCAGTTCAAGATTTGAATTTTTCCTACGTAAATTTCTTAATGTAGTAATTTTATGGCTCATGTCCTCTCTAGCCACTATTCTAAATGTTGTAGTCTGCTTGTGTGCTTCTTCTACAAGGTCTCAAATATTGGTACCACAAGCCTAGAAAACATACATTTTGCAAGGACAGAAATAGCTTTTTGATTGTATGTCACTTTTTTAACAGTAAAGGACAGAATGATTTGTTAGCTACATTGATGGTCAATATTGATTTTTTTTTTCTTCCTGGAGGAAAGCCTGAGCTACATTTCTGCTTTTTTTTTTTTTTTTTTTCCCCAGTAAGGATCCTTGAAGTCCAGCTCATGACCCTGCACAGGACAGCCCTAGAATCACACAATGAGCCTGAGAATGTTGTCCCTGTTCATGTTACTAAGCATACACTTAAAGTAATGAAAAGAATTTATTAATTATTCAGGAGTAGTGAGCACCTGAAAAAAAAATACAAGGAACTTTGACCATTTCAATAGTTTCAGGACTGTGTAAAATTTCACAGAGTAACCTGATCGACTTATGCCTACATGCCAATAAGTTGTCAGCACTTTGGCACAATACCTGCAGTATGAGAATACCAAGGTGACTGATAGCAACTGGATTGAAAATGAGATTAAAGAGGTACTCTAAATATACAGTACATGCTTAGTATTGTAAATTTGGAAAATACTATCTTCTCATCAACAAAGAATTCCTTGGAAATTTAAGTTCTGTAAACTACTTGGCTGTATCTCTTAGGGGAAGTGTTCAAATAAAAGTGGAGAACACCTATTGAAAAGAAAATACAGTCCATAAAGCTTCTATAAAAACAAATGATTTAGTTTATGCACAGATAAAAATCAATAGAGGCTGCAGAGAAGATGTTGAAAAACAACCATTAGAATTTCTGCATATGTACGTGCAGATTACAGCAAAGAGTTAATTTTTCTAAATAAAATCAATTATTTAAAAAGCACATAAGTGATTTTAAAAAGACAGGGGTGACAAAACCTTCCTAAAACTTCTTATGAAAACTCAAACTGGACTAATTTCATAGTATTACTTTTCTAACTGAAAGAATTGTACATATAATATCTAGAAGCATTGAGAAACAACAAAAATGGACAATATTAATGAATTAGAATAGCAATTATCAAAGTCAAGATGCTCAGTGGAGAAGCAATGGAAAAATAAAAGAAAAATAAAAAAGTAGGTTTTCTTATGTGTCTCTTAGAACTGTGTTAGCTAAAAATGCAGAGAAAATTATTCCAGGATCTAAGTTCTTATTTATCTCCCCACAGTTTTGCTTAAGCAACTTGTAGAAGCAATTTTTAAAAAAGGAATAAATGTACAGACACATAAGAAAGTTTCTCTGTAACCGTTATCCTGGCAACTAGAGTGCAAGAAGTCATAGAATAACAAATAGTCTTTAATAATAAGATTATTATGTTAGTCAATCAGTCTGTTGGTGAGAGAGGAATCACTTTGTCTTGTGATCCTTTACCCTCTGTTTATTTTTCAGCCTTAATTTTACAACATTTAGGTAGAATCCTGTACATGCTGCTTTCTTACCTTTGCATATTGGAGGTGAGTGGCTCCACTGCCTGTTAGCTTGGCACTGAGCTTTGGTTGGTCCTTGCATAACATACCCAGTATTACATGAAAATGTCACAACATCATTGAAGTTGAAACCATTTCCACTTGTTCGTCCATAAATAGGACTACCAGGGTGACCACAGCTGACAGCTGGCATAGCACCAGTCAAAAAACCCCAAAAAACAGAACAAGATGTTATCACTTTTCATTACTTAATATGCAACAGATAATTATTATATAATGGTATTTTCAAGTTTTGATATCATAAGATACTGTGTACTTTCCGTGATGTATTCATATTCAAGAACTTACTTAAATTTTTAAATGAACTGAATAGAACTTGACATGCAATAATGAAAGCAAATGAGGAAAACTGTTCTGAAGAAGCAGGAGAAAAGCAAGTACTAGATTTTCATTATGTACAGTCTGAAGTGGAAATGAAATATTTCCCTTCCTTAGTTCCTCAGGTATTATTTCTTATAAATTTGTCTTAGTGTCAACTCAATATTTTATCTTTGTGGCCTAAATAGCAGGCCTTAGTGGAGCTATAAATTTCTGACTATTTTTTGAAAAAACCCCAGAACTATTGGCACAGTGAAATTTTTCTTATGTTTATATAAAAACTGTCAACAGAAGGTAAAGTTTATTTTCTGCACCCACAAAAACCAGACCAAAAAAAAAGTAAGGAAAATGGGACATAGAATAATATTTACAGAATTATCCAAAACCACTTTTTAAAACACTTTCTTCTTTTTTGTAACAAACCATTGGTAATAAAAAGGTTAATCAGTAATTAAAAATAAAAATTAAATGTAAGACATCATAGAATAAAAGAATTAACATTGTGTGCTTTGACTTGGCATTAAGAGAAATTCTACTATAAAGGTATAGCTACAAGATATTTGGAAGCCAATTAATACAGTTTCAATACACCAATATTACTAAACCTGAAAATTTTGGTAATTTAGAAAATTTTAGAAAAATACCAAATTTTCCTAAATTAAATACATAATTTTTTGCTATTACTTAAAAGTCTTTCATGTGATGACTTGACACACTTATCATGCAAAAGAAACCTCATTAACAAAACACAATATTCACTCAGAAGATCCCCAAAATCACAAATTAAAGTAATGGGATCTCTGTGAGAAAAAATAATAAGAAAATATGATTTGGTATAGAAAGCATTTTAATCTGCAGTTTTGACATCTCACTTCAACAATGTTTACTTATCTAACTAAAATCAAAACTATCTAACTATAACCAAAAGAAAATATACATTAAACATTTCCAAAACCTGTGGTGCCATGCTTACTTACGCACACAGGATGGGAGCTGTCCAGACCAGTTGTGGTCCTGCTGGCAGATCCGTACAGAGGAGCCAATCAGCCGAAACCCAGGACTGCACTGGTAAACAACTGTGTCTCTGTAGCCATAATTTTCTCCTATTACTTGTCCATTTACTATAAGATCTGGGATACCACAGTGACCAGCTAGATTTATTTATAGTGAAGAAAAGAAAAAAAATTTTAAAACTCAGTAAACATGCCATAGAAATTTAAAATAAACCTCCTTAACTAAAACAAAGAAATACTGAATATCTTTCCAGGTGTTATGCTGATCTAATTCAAAGATTTATTTTTATCAGCTTGGTGAAAATTGAAATCATGCACTTGTATAGGTATAACTATGCACATAAAAAATTTACAAAAAAACGATATAGCAAAGAGATTAAATGTCATATATATAATCAAATTTCCATTTAAAATATGAAAAATTCCTTTTATTGTAACATGTCAAAAATATGTATTATTTACCTTAGTTTTACTTTGTTTATGATTAAATTAGTAAGGTAACATTAAAGCATCATACATTTAACTAAATAGAAAAATACCACATAAAAATAATACAAATATTATAGATATCAGTCCATGTGGACATTGTAATATAGCCTTCATAAAATTATTAACTTGAAAAATTAATTGCTGGAATTTGACTTTCTGTAACATTTTTCATTTTTTCTTTCCTTCCCAGTTGAATCCCAAAGAGATTAACATTCTTTGGTTGAAGGTAGTCAGCACAATGGTCTCCAAATCTTACAGCAATCACATGGAAACCAAAAATCTTACTATGCCTAGGCCTAATCTTCTATTCTGTATTCTCAAAATATGAGAAATATTGTATTTTTCATTATGAAAGTCAAAAAGAGACATTTAGTCTACAGAGAGGCTGAGAAAAAAAAAACAAAAAAACAAACTATGTTAAGTTACTATTTTTCGTAATGAATTCTGGAAAATGGGCACTGTGATTCAGCAAAAAATGTGGTAATGGGAAAGTCTTCTAAGAATTGTTGACTTCATAAAGATTGTGACATTTGGTAGAGAATTCACTGCAAAAAGAAGAGTAAGACGAGCAAAAAAGCCATGAGCAGTGTTTCAGCTAGTTCTTTGTGGGGACAAAAAAATACCAGCCACCCAAACTCCTATGCTCTCTTTTTGTTTTCTAATTTTCCTCAAATAGCCCCCACAAACAACTCTCCAAAGCATGGTTCATTCATTTGGGGCAAGAAATTTCCTAAAAAAGAAAAAAAAAATCCTTCATTTTCTTACATCTTGAACTTTATATTTATTTCATTGTATGAATCATGATAAAACAATCAGAATTTATAGTATTGTTAGTATATGAACCTCCACATATATTGATGACTGCAATTTGACTTCTGTGCAGTCACAGAAGGAGTCTAAATCTGCTACTATTCAAGGCTATATTATCCTTTGTTTGTCCCCTCCCCGTTTCCCTTAGTCTTATCTAAAAAATAGGCATAAATGAAATTTATGTCCTAGGATAAGATGGCTAATGCATTTTTTAAAAATTTGTCAGAGTATTTCTTGATTTTCCAAGAAGTTCATAGTCCATTCTGCATGTAGCAGACATTTTTGAGCATGCTCCAAAGGAACTAATTCCCTATCCTATAATATTCCTGACTATAAACAGGACTAGCCAGATGAGGAATAAAAACTGAGCTGTAAAAGATTAGTTTCTATCAAAAGTGCAACCAGTCAGTCTGCAGTGATTCAGATCATGCCCAAGGAAATATTTTTGTAGTTGTATTTAATTAAAATATATGTCTTGGTTCTTAATTAAAAATTTAATGTTGCTTTATGGCAGAGTGGAAACAAAATACTTCACCAGAAAGGTCAATCTCTGTTTCCTGTGCAGAGAGAATAAAACTGAAGCAATTTAACATGTGAGGTAACTAAGATCACAGTGCAGTTTCTCCAGCTGTGCATGGACTTTACAAAACCCATACAGCTTCAACAGGTGAAAATTCATTACAAATCATCTGTATGCCTTCCAGTAATGTCCCAGTCTTGCTCCAGAAAATTTAAAATCATTTAAAAATCCCATTCTCTTACCCAACTTCTTTTCATTACCATAAACCTCTCAGACCCCAGTTTTGAATTATTTTGACTTATTTTTTCTTATTTTCTTTTGACTTTCTTCAACATCTACTATATACAAGGAGAGGGGTAGTGGATTCTGATTACCTGAAATTCAGCAAAGTATTCAATACCATTTCCCACAGTCTTTTCCTGCACAAAAGGGTAAGAAACAGATTGGGTGGTTGGTCTTCAAGATGGGCAGGGAATGGGTCAACAGGCTGCACTAAAAGGCTGGGGATCAATGGTTTTCACTCAGGCTGGAAGCCTATCACAACAGGATTCCCTAAGGACCAGTAATGATCTTGAGTATCTTCATAAATTATAAGAATGATAGGATTGAAAGCAGCCTCACCAAGTTTGCTGATGACACCAGACTGGTGGTGAGGCAGATGTGGGAAGGAAGAGACATCTTACAGAGACCTGGGCAGGCTGGAGGAGCAAGTGGGAAATAACTGAATGAGGTTAACAAAAACACCTGTGAGGTTCTGCCCCTGGGATGACAGAACCAAGGAGCCCAGAACAAGCCATGATCTGTGTGAGTGGGGAGCAGTGTCACTGAAAGGCACCTGGGGGTCCTGGGTGACAAGAAGCTGACTGTGAATCAGCAGTGTGTGGCTGCAACAGAGAAAGCAAAATGGATCCTGGGCTGCATCTGCACAAACATTATTAGCAGAGGTAGGGATGTGATCACCTCACTCTACTCAGTGCTTGCCAAGCTGCACATGAAAGATGCAGAAAGATTCAGATAGACTGCAAAGGAGGTCATGAAAATAATCAAAGGGCTGAAAAAACCTTTCATAGGAACTATGAGGAAAGGCTGAAGGCATTAGTTCCTGAAGAAGAGAAGTCTCAGGCAGCAGGGGCAAGGGGATGGGGCAGCTCATCACAGCGTTCCAGTACTTTGAGGGTGCTTACAGAAATAATGGAGGCTCCCTCTCCACATGGAGTCACACAGAGAGGACAAAGGACAAGCTGCAAGCTGCACTGGGAAAGATTTCATCATGATGTAACAAAGAATTGTTTTGAGAGTAAGAACAGGTATTACCTGGAACAATCGATTCAGGGATGTGATGGGATCTACATCACTGGATGTTTTCAAAATGTGAATAAACAGGTTGCTAGATAATCCCACCTCAGCCCCCTTTGCCATGAAATGTTGGATGTTTTTTTAAATTCCCTTCTAACTTGGGCTGTTCTATGATTCTGTTACTTCAGATCCCTCTGCCTTGATTATTTTCTTCCCACTCTGTATAACAGTTATATCTTGGGAGCACTAACTATATTGCATGACCAATTGTGAATTTCCCACTACTAGTAATGAAAGCTATTTTTAAAAGAGTAGAGACTACTTCTATCCCTATGTAAGATTTCTAAACTGAAAGATAAAACTGAATTCATTAAAAATATTACAAAGCTGTATATAAAATTGTAGTTCTGCCATAACAGAATTATAAATCAATTGGTGACAGTATGAAGGAAGTAAATATCATTTAAAAACATGATATACCAGACTTGTGACACATTTTTAATATCTTAAAAATAGGTTTAAAAAAGGAGAAAACAACTTGGAGGTTTGCAGGATTTTTGCCAGTTTTTACTCTGCTTTTCAGAGGAAGTTTAGAGTAAACGAGGGATATAAAAAAATAAACATTAAAAGCAAACCAAACAATACAAGAGGGGAAAAATCTAAAACCAAAACAATCCAATACCCCAAAATGATGGGTTCAGCATTATTTGTTTTATTTTTAAAGAAAATAATTGACAACTGTCATGTAGATGCATGTGGTAAGCAGTTCACTATGTTTGCTATGAAAAGTATGTATAATGGTGTACATAGTTCCTGTTAAGAGAACATAAGAGGACCCTACTGGAGTTTTAATTGGTTCATGCAGATGAGTAAATTCCCTAAGATCCAAAAAAGTTAAAGATTCATTAATATTTTCCAGAACTTTTACTCTCTACTTTGAAATCGTTTTTCAGGACTTTCATTTATACTCTTATTATAAGGGTTTTGTGCCAAATAAGTATATTCTAATATCCTTCTAGTAAATAGCTGACTTCACACTAAGTTAGGATTCTAGACTACTTTTGGCTAAGCTTTGTTTCATGACTGTTTTCATGACATCTTTGTCCATTGTCAATCTCTCTATTTTTGTGCTGCACCATAAAACCAGTTGTAGTCCCATTTTTTCAATGACATAGATGTAAATGACATTTGTAGCAGTTCTATGAATCCAGATGAGACCCACGGGTCTTAATGTAACTTCTCTTGTAATACTGAATCAAAAGGTACCACTTTTGCAAAGACAACTGAAAATTACAAAAAAAAAAAAAAAGTATTTAAGAGACTAAATGTGAAGGTTTTACTCAGTAGTAGATTTGAGATGAGAAATAAGAAATACAACACTCCAATATCCAGTCTAGCAAAACTTGAGAAGAATAATTGCATGAAATATTATTATAAAACAAAATTAGTCAAAGATTGGGAATGAAGGATATTAATAACCTGTGAGGACCAAATAAATTACCAAATTTGACATGAAATCCTGCTCTAGCAATGAAGAATGAGCATAATAACTTGGTGTCAAAACCTTTGAAACCATAGCTGTAAATGAGATTTCTTTTCTGCAGGTTTTTCTATGAGATGAAAAGAACAGGAATAAATGAATACAGAATCTTTACATTAAATAACAAAAAAAGTATCTATGCTTATTTTACTTGTCAGTTGTGTCAAATATGAGCACAGTAGTGAAACAAATCTACATACCAATGTATTATTGAAAACAGAGATTTATGTTATTTATTATTCAACAAAGTTAATTAACCTGTCAAGATGACCTCAACTGAACAGAAAGAATTATTTCCTGGCTTTTTTTTTTTTACCTTCTTTACAGGGCTTGCACTTCATAAAAAGATATAAGAAAGCACAGCCCTGGACAAAACAGAGCTTGGGGCATTTCTATTGCTATTTTCAGAAGAGCCTCATCTTGACAGCTGCTCAAGCTGTACTAAAACTGTTCAGGATGAATGGTAAAGTTATTTTAAATCTTTTTTAATCCATGGCCCACAGAGGGAAGTTCTCTGCTGAATTCCTTGAACAGCTGAATAATTCTTTAAAGATGAAACATCATATACCTAATTTGAAAGTCTAGTTATTATTATACAGTAGCACTGAAGAACAAAGAGAAGCATATGGCTAAATCCAGATATATTAATTCAGTAACACTGGAGATACAGAATCCCCCTCAATTAAAATACCAAGAGTTCAAAAAAAGATATTTAAGAACAGTGAAGATGAAGGAGTTAGTTGTTTGTATAACATTCTAGAAGTTTCAAGTATGAAAATAGTGGCAGAGAGGTTACATTTCAGAGATTGCATAGACACAGAAACTTTTCAGTAACTGAAAGCTGTTTGAGAAAATATAAAAAATACCACAGATAGATTAATGCACTGAACATCCTTTGCTGTTAGCTGACATGGGTGCTTTGCCTCAGATGGCATGTCTGCTATTCTTTTAATTCCATGGACAACAATGCTCTGTGTAGAGCTGATGGATAACTGGTTTTTCCTTCACAAATAACAAGCTGCCAACAGTGATCATTAGCATATTAAAACAGTATTTTTTTATGAAAGAAAAAAAAAAAAAGAGTTGAGTAAAACTGGGATAAATATTCCCCAGCTAACACATCAAAGGTTGTGTTCACATTAGAATTTTGGTTCAGATCTTCCTTCTAACTCTTAAATGTGCCGAGTGGTTTTACTATGAACAAATTAACTTCCTTTCAAAGGAAGAACACTGAGAAGCTCAATTGGGTGCACAAAATGTGCTCCATCTCCTTTTGAAGAAAAAGTAGTCAAAATTATTGGCAGATCTTTTTGACAACTTAGAACCATATGAATAATGATGGCATTTAGGCCAGAGGACTAGACCAGATAGAGACCAAGGAAAATGCTCTGAACCATATGTAATGCAAATGTAGATAATTCAGAATCAATTATTTGTTTCATGATCTGCTCAGTCTGATGGATTGTTTTTTTTTTAATTCAGACAAAGACACAGTATGTAGAATGTAGCCTTTCTCTTAGGGGAAGAACTGAGAGGCATTCCTGATATTATTGTTAGGAAGTGCAAATGTTGGCATTTAATTTACACACTAACATAAACAGCTCTTTTGTTCTATCCATCTGCTATTACTCTTTTCTAATACTAGCTCCTTTAGTAGTACCCATGTATGGGAACCACACTTCCTTATATCTTGTTAAGCAAATACACTTCATTCTTTATATTTGCATTTTTATTCATAGGGACACTTCATAAAGGTGTTCTCCAAATTAACTGAATTAACATCATTTAATCATGCCACAATTAACAACAAAATACGAGATTTTACAGACCTTTAAAAATTTAATAATATTTCATAATTTACCTTTATTTGAGATTTAATACTAATATGCAGAACTGAACAAAACTATTGTTCTGAAAGTTGCTGGGTCTATCCCATATGAAATTACAGAAATTACTGTAAGGGAGAGAATACTAACAGATCTATTTTATCAGGATGTTTAGATGTTGTGAGGAATTGAGAAAGAAGAAGGAATTAAGTGCTAGGTGTTGAACAGTGAGATGAAGAGGTTAGAGTCAAGTTAAAGAGATGTGAAGACATGGAGTTAGCTCACCAATGGACAAAAAAGAGATGTGTGCATAAGATATCTTTTCTCTTAGTTTAATTATTGATTAAAAATCATATTTTTGCTGTCTTTTAATGTAGTCTTCATTGATGAGATGTCTAAACAACTCTTAAAATTACTATCAGTCATGTAACTACCACAACTGAAAGCAGCTCAGTTCTTCTTCAAAGAGAAGTATGGAACTTTGCACATTGACATTAATAATGAGTAAGGTCCTACAAAGAAATCAGAATACTTTGCAATAATCTAAGAAAAGAGCTGCTCCATTATATATAAGAATTGTATTAAAAGAAACACTTTTCAAAGAATGCTCTACTTTTCTTTGATAATTTTACTTTTCAAGTGTTTTTGACTAAGCAGTCTAAAATGTTAACTAAAAGTGTGTAAAATATTTTATAAGGCAAAAAATACCCACAAAATATGCTTTAGAAATAAATATATATATATATATATTAAAAAAAAAAAAAAAAGAGGAAAAAGTAGTCCTGATCCTAAAATCGTGATGTGTAAAAGTAATGTTCTGATAAAGCTTCTCCTTTGACCTAATCAAAATATTTGAAAACAGTGCTAATGAGGAAAGGGGAAAAAAATTAGTGTTAGAGAAATCTTAGGAAATATTTTCTACCATTCATATACTAGTTAATTCTAAAGTTTACCTGATAGTACTATAGAATTATTAAAGTAGACCTTATCCACTTCTACTCTAGGAAATGCCCAGTTTACTAAACATTTGATAACAGGCATTAAAATAAATACACTAAAAAAAAAAAAAAGGTATGATAATATATGTTTTTATGATGAATGTTATTCCTGACTTTAAATTAAAGCAAAAAAAAAAGTCATAAATAAAAGAAATAATGCAAAATATAAAATTTTTAATATGTAAACTGTAAATATGCTAAGTTTTCATGTAAACAGACAAAAGAATAATAAATTTCTTGTTGAGTATCTAAGTACTTTTCCAAGAGGAAAATGTGTAACAAAATCACAGATTTGTCAGTCTCTTTTTATAAGTAGGATATTCAGTAAAAATTCCATATTCCATGTTTCTGAATGTTTCTCACGATTTATTACATAGACAGTTTTAGTGTTACCTGTACAGAAAAAGATCAAACATAATAAATTGAGAGACAGTTTGTAACCTAGGAGACACAACAGTCATGATTCTAGTATTTGCTTGTTATTTTATTCAAAAAGACTAAAGTGATTTTTTTTCACAATAAAATGTCCTGAAACATTTAGCTTTTTAAACTTTGACAATAGAATTACTTCAGAAGCTCTATTCTGTTTCATTTGTTTTTTTCAATTTGAACATTGTTTCTTCTCATCAACAATGCAGAATAAGCACCAAGAAGCCAATATCCTAGGATTGTAATAATGTGATTACTCATGAAGTATTACTTTGTCATTTAGGTATTATTTAAAGAAAAAAAAATGAGATTGAGAAAGGAAAGCAGTTGTGTTAAGTGTTCTAATTTTTGCTACAGATTAATTATCCATAAATTACCCATCTTTTAGTAAAGAAGCCAGAATGAGAAAAGAAAGGCAAAAAAGAGCTGTGAAACCTATCATCATATTCTCACACTATTATGGCTGTCCTCAAAATCATGCACTACTGTTCACAGTATCATGGAATAACATAACTTGGATTTTAGTCAATATTTTTGATTTAAAGCTTATCTCAGTTCTAATGCTCATCTATATCTGATTATATAGAGATGCAGATACTTAGATTCTTGTTTATTCCACTTTTCATAAATATTTTAAATTACACATACCTGGAATTAAAATCAGGCTATCTAACACAACAATTAAATGTAATTATTTCTGTAGCACTTTCAGAAACAAAGTAATTACATTTTTAAACAAAATATTTGAAAAAGGTATTATGTAATCCTGTAGAATTTCATGTGTGTAATCTAAGTGTATGCCTAAGGGCATCCTCAAAAGTTAAAACAGAAATACATTGGTAATCACTTCAGTTCAAGACCAACTACATTTTTCAGAAAGTGAAAGTGAAAAGGTTGTAAGATAAATGATAAAAAATGTTTACAACTGAAAGCACAAAAACATTAGAAGTACATAGTGAAATTTACTGATAAGTAGCACAAAAATTCATTTCTTGACCCATTAAAATACCCACTCTGTAGGTCTTCCTGCTGTATTTGATCTCCTTTCTCCTACATTCTAATACTTCTTTAATGTCCTCTATTTCCTCCCCTTACCTCCACTAACATTCTCAAAAATATTTCTTATTTCTGATTTGTCATTAGCTGAGCTCATCCCTCTATCTTAAGTCCCAAATTACTCATGGAAGAAACAAGAATTGAACTGGATTATTCTGAGTCTGCAGGGAGCTCATTCCTTCACAGTGATGTAACACAGTAGGCAGCGTTGTTGCAAGAGAAATTTTGGCAGCTGTCCCTCCCTCCCTTTTATAAATTTGCTCTGTCACTAGCTTTCTTTTTTTGTTGTTGTTGGTTTTTTTTCTTTTTTTCAGCATAGTATACATTTTTTGCATGATACATATGATGTATATTCTAATTTTTCTGAGTAATACTTGTTTTCATGCTGTCTTCAGGAATTTGCTATAGTAAACCTTTAAAGATATGCATTATAAGATTAACTGTAATGCTATTAGTCTGATATAATAGGTGTGGTTTAGATTACTGTTTTCTCCTCTAGTTATATAGTTGTTTTCTTAACTGTTTATTATTACTGGACATTATACTGTATGAACTGAATAATAATGAATCTCTTCTAAGAAGTAGGGGTCCACTTTTAATTTGCAAGTAAAGATTATGTAACTTGTTACTATTATTAAATTATATTACGATTTTATTTCTACAGGCAAATGAAGGAGTCATTCAATTAATTCTGTGCTGATCTTCACTTGTCATAAAGTTTTTTTGATAAAATTCTTAAATGCAAGTATTTTTCCACTGTGCTAGTCATAAATAGCAAACAATTTATCTGGTTTTAGATTAATATTTCTATGAAGAAAATTTTTACATTGCATCAAACTTCGACACTTGTAAATTCTGCAGAAAAATGAGTAAAAATGAAAACAAGCAGGCAAGCAAGAAAAAAAGCAGAACATTTTGATTATGCATGTACAATGGTGGTTCAAAAATTTAGATTTAGAACATCTTGTAATTGCTGACAATTTAGAAGATGAAAAATATTAAAATTAAGGTCTTATTTTTCCTCTGTTAAATGGTTTCCATTGTTAAAATGAAACAAAAGCAAAGCTTCCATCCCTCTCTGCTGTATGTCAGGGAGTATTCCAGTTGCATACTTGTAGCTTGATAAGCAACATTTTAGCTCATTCATAAGTCATTCACTTAAGTAAACATTAGCAAATAATGCTGTTTTACAGAAGAAAAATTATTTGGGAAAAAGTAGTTTAAAAAGGTGAATGGCAGTCTGTACAATGCAACAAACACCTATATTTAATGCATATACTAGTTCAGTTTTGTGAAAATATCAGATTATGAATATTCTGGTAGTTATTCATGCCTCTACAAAGAGCAAGAAACAACAGGACAAATATTTCATTCTAAATCAGAATGCTAACATACTTTTGATTTCAACTGAAATTAAAATTTTTGGTTAAATATAGAGTTAAAACCTAAGTCTCTACAGTAAATACAGTAATGCAAGGTACACATGATAATGAATCAGAAATGTTTCATGTGTTCATTTTATTCATAAATAATTCAGGCAACGATGTCAGAATACATTAAATAAGAGAAGATGCTTAACCTTGTACAAGCAAAGGGTCTCAAATTCTGCAAAAAGTGTCTTGATAGTGGCTTTCTCTCAGAAATAAGGCTGCAGTGGTCCTGTCAAAATTTCCACAAACTTTTTTTTTTCCTCCTTCTGTACCTTTTCAAGAATGCTGTTTAATTCTATGACACAACCACTTAGTTCAGACCTATCATGCAGGTATTTTACTGAGGATATATATTAGATCTGACACATATGGAATCAATCTGTCTTGTTGTTTATGCATAGTTCTACTTTAAATACATATACAAACACACAGTAACACAGATTTTTGCATTTTTTGACGATATTAACATTTTTGAAAATATAAACATTGTTCTAATTTAATGAGAAAAGCAATGCAGCCCAACCACAAAGATGCAGAGCTCTCTTCAGTGTATCTGCTGATAGAAAGACAAGCAGATCTTGTCTGCTTCTCTGAAAAGATGCTTAATTTTGTCTCCTAGAGAGAAAGAAAATGGACAACTCATGACAGTAGTATCCATACCTAAACATCTGGTCTCAATTCCTCTCCAGAGTCCAGATGACAGACACTCCCTCACTGCAGAGCCAACTAGCATGTATCCTGAGTCACAAGTAAATATAGCTGTAGATCCATATGTGATTTGAGTTCCAATCTTATTCCCATTTGGAGGTGTAGGAAGTTCTCCACAGGAAATAACTTCATGGTAAAACAAAAACAAAACACAAGTGTGAAGCTGACAAACACAAATACAATAATGCCTATCAACCAACAATACTTATCGAATAGTCTATCAGATAAATATATTTCATACCTTGAAATATTTTGAAGAAATCTGTAGAAAGCATAGATTAAAAACCTGTAAGCAAAAACTATTCCTTCCCCTAAAAATATACTTAAGAGAGGGGGAAGAAAAATTAAAATAATTTCTATAAAGTTAAGAAAAAAATCCACTCAGAACATTATTAAATGCTTTTTAATTACCTTGGTTTTATCAAGTACTTTCTGTGTATTGGAACATCACAATTGCTATTAGATTTAGTTATTCTTCCTTGGGAAGGGGCCGTTTTGATCTTCTAGGTCATAATTAAATCCTTACCCTAGCATTTACACATTACATTTTTATAAAAAGTGAATTATATTGATGGAATTTCTTGATATTTATTTATAATTGAAAGCATATTTTCAATCAAAATAATATATTTCTTTGTCAATTTTCTATTAATAATTAACAAAAACAATTTATGAGTAGTAAATAAGAAGCTGAAATTAGGTAGCACACTTTATGCCTAGAAGAAAATAAGTAATAATATTTCAAACAAAGCTTCTCAAAATATAGCTAAAAGTAGATAGTCTATTAAAGCAAAAAAAGATGCAAATATAAATTTAGTATGTAGAATATATATACACAGAGATATAGATACAGACATATTCACAGTATTTTTAATACTAGCAGAGATGAAATATTGCAACTGACTTTTAAAAGTTCTCTAAATTATATGTTAGATTTTTGGTCATAAAGAACTCAAAATAAAGGTTAACTTTCAGTATAATTAATGTGTCTTTGAAATTGTATTCTTAAACCACTTTTTTTTTCATATATATTTTCAATAAGTTATAAATGCATTTTAAGCCATAGTAACCTGGTTTATCTACAGACCTTTTAGATATTTTTGTATTTATACATAAACATGCAGATAATCACATTTCTGATACAGGATCCAAAATCACAGTTGTATACTTCTCTATCTAGAGAGTGCATCACACCCTGTTCCATAAAGGGAAAGAGTTTTGCTGCTTCAAAGTGTAACCAAACCATAGTTTTGGGAAAGAGATGTCTAAATGTAATTTTTTTAAGAAATGTGCTTCTCATAGCTGTAGAGGAAGGAAACACAATGATAGCTACATCTTTAGTTGGTTTAAATATCTGAATATCCATTGTTTTTTTAATTAACTATTGCTGGTTATCAGCATACCAGCTAATGGTTGGAATGATGTGGATATATGCAAATGCACACTACATGGTAACTATCTGTAAGGAGAGATTATTTTCTTTATCAAGTGTGCAGACAGGACACAAAGGATTTGCATTTTTCAAGATTTTACAGCATCCCTGATCTAAAATAAACCTATAGGAAAATATTTTCATTGTACCTTTACAAATTTAGGGACCTTTAAACTCCAGAAAAGTGCCTACAGATATGTTCTTGTCCCTAAATCTAATGTATTCTATTTGTAAACAACAACCATTAGGATACCCAGGAATTCCAACCAAGAAACATTTTTTTCTAATTAACTGTTTTGAAGACTAAATTATTAAATATCTAATTCACCCAGTAAAATATTTTTTTCTTGAAATCTGTTCAGCATGAGCAGATACAGCAAGTACTCACTTTGGCAGTAAGGCCGCTCATTTCTCCAACTCCAGGTGCCATTAGCAAGACACTCAATAGATGCTGGTCCCAAACCATAATACCCAGGATCACAGCTGAAAACTACTTTTGTTTTATACTCATAGTGTGAACCATTCACTATTCTCCATCTTCCATGTTCCAGGGTGAAAGAATTGATGCTTGGACATGTGACAACTTCCGAAATAACAAAAAGACATAGTTAATTGTGGCTTAGTACAGGCAAATGGAGAAAATCTGTACCATTTCTAACCAAAAAAAAAAAAAAGTATTTTAAACACAGTGACATAATCTTTGAAAACTAAGGCTGTATGTGAAATTCGCTGTGGTTACTGGGTATTAGTTAATTAATAATCATCCAGAAAGAGAAGCGCTTGTGTGTGCAGAGTGATGCAGTTTGTGTAGATAGGAGCTATACCATGGTTGAATTCACTATAGGTGGAGCTTCTGTGACATTTTATATCAAGTATCAGAATCTTTACTAAAATTTTAAGTACATTTAAATGGAGAAATTATTTTGCTATCCAGGTAAACTATGAGATATGAAAGACTATGAGAGGCTGTACATTGGTGACAGAAAAAAAAAAACCAAATCCATATCCAAGTTGTTATTTCAACAGTCATATATTTTTGTCTCATTTCTTAATTCTAAGTGTTCTTCATCCAGAAATGGAACAAAAGCATTCTACAACACTAATAGAATAAAAATTAGTATAAGGTGCATAACTATATTCCCACTTTGCCTTTTCTCTATTTTAATAATTTCTTTGGAAAGAGGTAAATTAATGACAGAGTGAAATTTTCAAGAACAGGAAGAAAATAAAAGGAGAAAGGAGAAATCCTTGAAAAATATTCCAGTTTTAATTTGCTTCCATTTCCAACATGTATTGGGTGAGATAATACAAATCCTAATGTGCATGAGACACTGACATCCCTGTATCTTTCAATCACCTGGGTTTTCATATCCCATTTATAACTGCTGATAGCCACTTCATTTTAGGAGACAAATGCAGTTTTCTCTGGAGTGATGTTCTGAGTTTAGCTGGTTTAGGACTATAATGATGGGATGAATATAAATAATAGGCATCAGTTTAAAACAATTATCACAGGTTTTGCAATTCTGGATAGTAAAAAGAGTTTTTGTTAACATATGAATTGTGCAGCTCTGCCTGAAGAGATTACTTTGCCAGAAAAATTCTGCAACCATTAACTTCGATTTAACTGTAAATTAATTATTATTTTGATTGTATTCTATCAGCTCTATCATGTTTATTCTGCTTATGCTGTTAAGTTTCAGCATGTCTCATTTACATATGCTTCATATATGTATTTCATAATAATTCAATGCCAGCAATAACTCATAGATTAAAGTAACCTGAAGATGAAAGTTTAACTCATGTTAAGATTTGTGCCCTGGATAAATAAACAAAATGCACAGACGGGTTTTGACTCAGCAGAGACTTTTGACATGTTACTCACCCACGCAGCGAGGTGTTTTATTGTGATTGCTCCAGGTGCCATCGGGCTGGCAGACTGCAGTGGTGAGCTCTTTGGCTGATAGCCTGTATCCATCATTGCAAAAATAAGTAACGCGGGTGCCAACTAAGTAATCCGTAGTTAATATCCCACCATTTAGTGGAGCTTTAGGAATTCCACAAGATATTGCTGAGTAAAGAGAAAGACAAAGATTTTTATGTCTCAAATAAAAGTTTCCACTGGCCTCAGGGAGCTTAAGCACTGTAAAATCACTAGTCTTAAATTCATAACAAATAATTTTAAACTCATTAGTGTGTTTTAAGCATGCAAATAAATTATCTTAAAATTTTAGGGAATCGAATCCAATGGAGCTTTTGCATTTTGATGGAGGAAGTAAAAAATAAGAACAGTGGTTCATGACTATGCAGCTAATGATTCAAAGTGCAGATGAAAATAAAATAAAGGGAATAGAAAATATCTGGGGAAAAAATATGACCAGCTTGGTTGAATTAATAAGGCATCAGTCTGAGAAAAACTAATTTGGTTTATATTCAGATTTCTTCCATCAAGTGTACTTTGTGACCTCTGGTAAATCACTAAAATTACCTTCCAACATTCTATTTTTACCACCTAGAAAGCAGAAATAAAATACCCTTTTGAAAATATTGAATCATAGAATCATAAAATGGCCTGGGTTGAAAGGGGTCTTAAAGATCTAGTTCCAGTCCCTCTGCAATGGGAAAGAACATAATTTACTAGATGAGGCTGCTTAAAGCCCAGTCCATCCTGGATCTGAGCACTTCCAGGGATGGGGCATCTACAGCTCCTCTGGGCAACCAACCTGTTCCAGTGCCTCACCACCTCCACAGTAAGGAATTCCCTCCTGATGTGTAATTTGAATTGATCCTCTTTCATTTTAAAGCCATTTCCATCTATCCTATCACTGCATACCCTTGTAAAAAGTCCCTCTCCAGGTTTCCTGTAGGCCTCTTTGGGCCCTGGCCTTTGTCATCCATGACTTGGGAAGTGAGACTGAAGCACTTGTCAGCAAAGAGTCAAAACCTCTGCTGAGTCCTCAGCTGTCCATGTCCCAGGTAACAAGGTCTCCTGTATCCTTCTGGAGAGGGCCCACAATTTGCTTAGTCTTCATTTTATCACCAATATATCTGTCCTCACTTCCACTCTGTCTAGGCTTTGTTTTTATTTTGTTTTATCCAGGAGCTCCTTGCTCATCCAGGCTGTTGTCCTGACGTTTCTAGCTGACTTTCCCTCTAATAACATTTCTGAGGGTGCAACATTCCTGAGCTTGGAAGAAGTGATCCATTGACTATCAACCACTTATCTTGGTCCACTCTTAAATCTAAGGCTTTGTTCCATGGTACTCTACCAAGCAAATCCCTGAAGTGGCCAAATTCTGCTCTTCTGAAGTCAAGGCTAGCTAGCATCCTGCTTTCTCTCTGCTCTAAGGATTTTGTACTCTATAATTTCACAGTCACTTCACCCTTCAGCTTTACATTCCTCATCAGCCCATTTGCTGCTGAGAAAAAGATCCAGCATAGCACCTCTCCTTGCTGGTCCCTCTATCTCTTACAGAAGAAAGTTGAAAAATGCAAATAAAAGTACAAGCTACTACTTTATTTTTTTTTTCTTTAACAAAAATAATGTACCAAGAGGAGATATGGCTCTAAATAATGCTCTGTCTGTTTTGGGAATAAAAGTAAAAACTAACCCTTTTGCACATTCTAAATCCATATATCTAATGTAGGTCAGATTTAAAAAAAAAAAAAAAAAAAAAAAAAAGTGAAAAAAAAGGGCTTAGTCATTTAAGTCTGAAGTACCTTACTTTGAAGTCAAATCTTGAGCCCTAAGAAAGTACCTATCATGCCTACACAGGAAGGTTAATCCTCTCAGACTATGTATAAATACTTGTAAAAAAAAAGAATGCAATCTATTTTTGCCCCTACTGGGAGCTGATCTGACATAAAACTGATTTGCTTCATAAGCAATATAACAACTGTGTGGCACAGTACCAAAGCTAATAATCACAGCTAAGACACAGGTAAAGTACCAATCCTATAACTTGTAGAAAAGAGGTGTAAGAATAAATATCAAATTATTCTTGCATTGCCATAAAAAACCTCTTGCATATGTCATGAAAATTTAAGGAAAAAGAAAAGCCAAAGATCACAGTACAGACACACTCTGCTGAAAAGATCACAGAAAACTATTTCTAATTTGCTATCATCCTGTCTTGGCAAATATAAGAACAGATGCCTAATGACTGTCATAGTACCTGTTGGGAACTAGAGAAAAAACACACATTTTGAAGAAAATAAGAAAATCAGTATTAAGAAATTGAAGACTCCAAGAAATTATAATTGACTTCAAAGCTCTAGAGGGTATGAGGACATGATCACAGCGAGATAAAAAGTGACAACTTACTGAAACGAGAATGTCCATCTTCCTACATTTTATCAAACATCTGATAAAACTACAATTTCACTTGCCTTCACCAAAGAAAGAAACAACTTCTATGACAAAAAAATGAAACATGTGACCACGCTTATTACTTCTTAAATTCCTCAACAGCTTGGATTGCAGATTAGGCAAATCTATCCATTCCAAGATGAGAACTAGTATAACCAAGGTATAACCAAATAACACTCTTTTCTGCATAATTACCCTAGCTTAACCTCTTCCCTCAAAAGCATGTTAATGATAATAAGAACTTTGAGACAATTGCAAGAGATGCCTGAACAATGTCCACTGTCTTACATCAGGGCCAGCATTCAGCAGTGCATAAAATTAATATCCATTTGCAAAATATTTGTAACATGTAAACAGCATTGATTATAATCCTAAGCATCAACAAATTCTACAATATTACTTATTCACGTAACACACATAATTCACTTTATGTCTCTTTTAAGAATCAGTAAAATATATTCCAGATATATTTTAGCTGCAATTTGAGATGTTCTGTATCTACCAATGAGATTAATTACTCCTTCAGTATTCAAAAATCTCCATTAGGGACTTGATAAATTTTGAGTTATATTATCCATGTTAACAGTCAATCTTGTGGCACAAGAAAAATATATCCCTTCCTTAACCTTAAATTTTTAAGAAACAAGATTCCAACCAGCAATGCTTACTAACAGACTTTTATAGAAACAACAGATCTCCCAAGGGTCACCCAATGACATTTTTGTTTACAGCAGTTTTGAGCTGAATTTCACATTTGTGGAAACTTGCACAGAAAAGTTGCCCAGAAAAGCTGTGGTTGCCCCATCCCTGGAAGTGTTCAAGGACAGGTTGGACTGTCTTTAAGCAACCTGGTCAAGTGAACAGTGTTCCTGCCCATCCCAGTGAGATTGGAATCTTCCAAGTAAATCCTTGTATGATTCTATGAATATTATCTTTTAGTAAGGGGAAAACATGAAAATAACAAGAAAAGTTATTGACACGTCAGATACTTTGAAAGGAAAAAATGACAATAGGAACTATTTAAAATTCCCTAAAAATAGATATATCACAGAAATGTTTGGTCACTATATGTCAGCTTGGGCAATATTGTTAATCAAACTGAAACATTAAAATTTATTCTTTTTTCACAAACTTCAGAACATAGTTCCAGTTCCAAAGATATACATAAAAAATATACACAGTCCTTGGAAAAACTTAGTTATATCAGCTCTCAAAGAACACCAGCATTTCAGAAATTATTATTATATTATTATTATTAGAATTAAGTGCTTAAATATTCTTCACTAAATGGTAAAGCACTATTTTATATATGCCAGTCTTATTAGCTCCTCTTGAAATATCATTTCTTAAAACTACATTTATTTTAACAAGCTTGAAAAATTTTGGCGCAGAAGTGTGACTACGAAATATTTCCCTGGCGTTCATTCTAAGTCAGCAAACCGATGGCTTACATTAGAAAGCTTCTTGGAGTATATATTTGTTTATATAGAAGGATTTACCTTGACAGGCAGGGACTGGAACATCCCACGAGTAGTAGCCGTGCGGAGATTTCCTGCACACGGCGGTGCTCTTGCCGATGAGCCGAAAGCCGCGGTCGCACGCCCAGCGCACCATGCTGTTGAGCTGCCCGCCCGTCTGGCTGACAATGAACCCGTGCGGGGGCGACTCCGGGGTGCTGCAGTAGAGAGCTTCAAACACAAACACTGCATGAATGAAATGTGCTTTTAGAACGCAGGGAACGATTCTTGAGAAGTTCTTGTGGAACTCAGTGGGCGTCTGATTGGACATGGGGAAACCATTTCTAAAAGTTGTATTTTATGTACTGGCAACACACGCATCGATGATTTCACAAAATATAACGGTGATAAAAATAAAGTATTATAAGGTCTTTATTTTTTTTGAGGCTCCCAAAACCCAAATCTTGCAGAGTTATAGTTCACCTTTATGACTGGCTATAGCTTTGGGGTTTGGTTGTTTTTGGTTTGGTTTTTTTTTTTTTGTTTTTTACCATCTTCTTTTTAAATCAAATAAACTACTGAACTTTATTATATGAACTTTAATTGTATACATTTCAGTAGTGTAAACATTTTTGAAGGAAGGAAACAACCAGTACATCCTGAACATAACTATTTTTAAATAGTCCTTTCTTTCTGGTCCTAAATAAGTTCTTTCGTTTAAGTTCAGTGATATATTGAACTAAAGTTAAGTAAAACATTTTAAATACATTTTTATTATATTTATGGCTATCACCATAAATCGGAGGCAAATTACTGAATGTGCTTTTAGTTGTTGATTTATTTAGAGCACATTAAGTCTTACAGAAGTCTTATCTAGAGACTATGAGAAAAAATCATAACTCATTATAAGTGAAAAAATATGTCTAAGAGTTACAGTTTATATAATCTGAAATTATTTATGTACTTTCCAAACTCTGACATTAAATACTGGCTATTTACTATGTTTCTTTTATTTCCCTTGTTCACTGAGTACTAAGCAATTTAGTTTTGTGCATCTTGTCATAGGAGCGTACCAGAAGGCTCTTAAAATCTGGTAACCACTTTAAGATGAATTTTGTTTGTATAAAAGTTTAACTTGGTCTCTGATTAATTTGATTAATGGCTGCTAGCCATAAAGGCTGTTTTCCCTTTTTGTAGGAAAGAAAACTGTGCTTGAAGTTTTCCTTTAAAATTGCTTCCTTTATGCTTTGAAGAAACATTGATAACTTGATATTTATTTTTTCAGCCAAATGGAGAACTGGTGCTTCACTCGCTCTTTAAACCTTTCCATTTCTCATGACTTACTTCAAGTTAGAATTTTTCTCACATTAAAGTTTCCTCTGACCAGAATGGAGTAATATGGCTGTTGGTTTAAAACAAATATTTATTAAACATATTAAAGGAAAAAGAAGATTCAGAACTACTGCTATATCTTTCAGACCACATACTATGAAAGTGTCCTCTTCCTTACACTAAATGTCTCCTGACTTACACTTTCCTGAAAGAACCAAAGATAGAGAGATCTCTACTTTAGTGTGTAAGAACATACCAGTATTTTCTGTGTGAAACAGATCACTAGAAAATACATCCTGTCTGCCTCTCAACAGTTCCCTTACTGCCTGTAAGGAAAGACTCTGAAGAATTTTCTCTTCTTTCTCTTTTAAAAGATCCAAAAGGGACTATGGGAAATGAAAATCAGTACCATATATTATTTCATGTCTAGTAAACAGTGAGTTTTACCTAATTAACAGACATTTTAAATCTGAGAAAACTGCCCTTTCCTAAAGGGAAAGATTATACTGATATGGTTTCACAGTATATATGATTTTAATTATTTTTCTTCAATTGTGAAGTAGCAAAAAATTAAGTCAGAAAAAAAAAAAAACAGCAGAAAGAATTCTTTCTTTATTTGTTATTTCTTTATCCACCTTGTGAAGTGAAACAGCTTTATGCCAATAACTTCTTTAATATCTACACATACTATCCTTAGTACTTTTCTTTGTGTGCATTTCATATCTTTGGTCATCATAAAAAAAATCAAATATAGATCTTGTGCAATTGCTGTAAAATGGAATGAATCTACTTAGTTTGACTAATTGATATAATTTTCCAGTAAAAAAAAAATTAGATAATAATTCTGTAAAAGTAATTTAACTAAAATTCAACTTTGTCAGGTACCATCTCAACACACTATTCATAAATATGCTAATTTGAATTAATAGCACATAAAATACTGACTTTTTCACATACTAATTTATCTCTTTTAATGTTGATTGCTGCTTCAGTTGAACCTTAAATTACAGAGTTCAACGCTTCAGGGTTTTCTGCTTCATAGCTGTTCACTCCTGCCTTGTTAAAATGCTTTCCCTTGTCCCACCAAAATTTTTAACACTGAAATGTATAAAGACCTAGTTAGAAAAGCACCCCAGTATGAAGAGGCACACAAGTGCAAACAAATAGGGCAGAGAAGGGGGAAGCTGCTTCTTTTATTTTTAATACTGGCTTATGCCATTTTAAAGCCCCGTCTTTTATTAATTCTATACAGAGCACGTGTGAGGGGGTTTTTACCTCACAAGATGAGGGCTACCAGGTTCATCTATATAGAATACATTGGATTTCCTTTCAGTTTGGTTAATTAAGGATACTAGACATATCTTATATTACCCTTTTCACATAAACAAATGCTCCACATTAAAATTTTATGCACATTACAGAAAGTCACATTTGCATACCTATATATCTTATCCTGAAACCCTTTTTATTGGTGCCATGATCTGCTGACCACCGGAGAAATACTTCATGGCCATTGCTGGTTATATTTAGAGAAGATGAATAGTCCCCGCTGAGAGATATGAGCAATGGGCTATGACTATTTGGTCCTTGGTACAAAGAAAGGAAAAAAGGAGGAAAAATGGAGTTACAAAGTTTAAAATAACATACAATGAACCATACATATACAGTTAATATACATGCAAAACATTCTTCAATAAATGGCAAATTAATTTGAATTTAAAAATTGAAAAATGTTGTAACTGGAAGCTATGTATATATATATATATTTCTGCTGAAAACAAAAATTATGTCGAAGTGTAACATGCAATACAATTTTAAAATAAAGTAATCCAGCAGTTCTTTTTGTCATAAAAAATTGAAGTAATTGCTTAAGATTTTTTATACTGAAAAATTATGATGTGCATAAACAATAGTAATTAAACAGAAGCAATATAAAAACAATGATAAAGACAAGGTATCATCTAAAGTTATGCATCCTATAGTTACCATCAAAAACCTCAAGGATATCAAATTCCTTTTCTGTCTGGAAGAATTCAAAGAACATGCTGATATTATAGCCCTTTTCCACAGTAATGGTCCACGCACACATCTGGAGGTTTGGGTAGCTGTCAGGATATCCAGGGCTCAGTATAACACCTGTTGAATCCAGACGCATTTCATTGGCTGGACAGAGCACTGTGAAACAGAAACATTGGAAAAGAAATCTAAAGCCCATTATTTCTATTTCATGTGATTGACGAGATTTTCCCGAGTTTAAAAGAACTGCATTACTCATTCTATTTCCTTAATTTGAACAATATGGTGATTTAAAATATGATGAAGGCATTTAATTTTGAATTTATCTGGATTCACTAGGTCTACAATAGGTCAATTATTTCATTAAATAGAAATAGTTGACCAATAACATTACCATGTTACTGGAAGTTTTTTTCAAAAAATGTGTTTGCTTCATGATATATGAACAAATGCCTCCAGTATATTCAGAATCTTACACTGCAAAACAAGAGCTTTGAAATATTTTTATATTGACAACTAACTCCTACATGAAAATTAGTTAGTCCGAGTTACCCAAGAAAATTTTAGTTTTCTCAAGAACACTGGAAATAATATCGTCTCATTAATTACAAAAACCAGGCTTTATATTGAAAAAGATATTGGACTATGAAGAGAGAAGAAGAACACAGAAAAGCAGAGAAAAAAAGAGTACTTTTCTTCATTAAAAATCTTTGTAAGAATCATAGAATATTTAGATTGGAAGTGACCTTTGAAGGTCGTCTTGTCCAACCCTTTGCAAATGCATCCAAACTTGAAAAATTGTATGTGCCCATATATTTGAAAAATATTTGTATCTCAATTTACCATCTAGTTGCTAAACTTCAAAAGTTGTTTCTCATGTCTTGTGCTTGTTTCAATTACTCAAGAAGAGATGGAATACAGCACCTCCACCCCACTTAACAAAACTCATATAACTGGAATCTGGCTGTCAAACTACAGTGCTGTGGCAGTTGTGACACATATCTCAAGAAAATGAACAAAGTAATCCTCTCAGCTCTATATGTACATACAGACCCATATTTATATAAAAACGTGTGACAGGAAGAGCGTAACAGTAATCTGGCTGCACTCATTTATTTGCAGCTGGTTTTGCCATGCAAAGTCCTTAATTTCAGGATTTTCAGCTAAACATCCCTCAGGAATTTTATAGAGATCTTAAAGACTTGTTTCTGTTAAACAGATTCCCTTGGGGATTGGATAGCTAAGTTTTATGTGAATCAGAGGAAATGTATCTGATTCAAGACATATATTGCTGCTTAAATTCTTCTCAGCAGCATTCTCCAGAATTTACTTATGGGTAATTTTGAATGTTGGTATCAATTTATTTCAACACAAAAATTAAAGAAAAATTCAATCAAATATGACTTTACACTGGTTAAAACATATATGCACAGGGTTAAAGCATCAGGAATTAACAGCATGAATTTCAAAAGAAACCATATGCTCTACACAGTGAAAAGAACTAGTAAAGGAGAGCTAATACAAACCAACAGAAGAACTGAGACTTTTCCTTCAAAGTGATTCTTAGTGTGTTATATTCTGCACAATGAAGCATGGTAGCTTATCCATAGGCCAATACCATATAGTAAAATCATGAAAATAATTTTTAACACAATTTGAGACACATCTTTGGAATTTTTATTTTCTGACTCTAACTCTGAAGATCATGTTAATTGCATTCTGTTTTAGCAAAAATTATAAGATCCTTGATTTAATATTTAGCATTGAAACCAAACTTTGGCATTCATATCTGACATAGAAGATTAACTATGGTTAACTGAAATCATCATTCCTGAGTTTTTGTCTTGGGACTTGCACTGAATACAAATATGCCTTCAGCAACACACACTGAAAGAATGCCTCAGGATCAGCACATAAGTCTCTATTTTCCCTACCTAATATTACATCATTTTAACATTTAAAGCAATGCCTGGAGGTTACTATGGTTTTCCACCTATTAAATGCAATACCTCTGCCAAGTAAGGATTTAATTAAAATTGGGGTGTTGGAAGCTATTTCTAGACACATTTGTATCTAACTAAATGCCTGGATTTTCAAATTTTATCAGTGCAGAAGTTCTTATGAAGCTCACATTTCAATTTCACTTTGCATTTTTAGGAACCAGACTTATTGCTGTGAGTGATTTTGACTTCTGCATAATTTTGTCCATAAAATCAGGGGGAAACAGCTTAGATCCTTTCAGCTTTCCAGGAATGGAGGAAAAGGGTATATTTATACAATATTTTTTTTAACTCTCAGCTGAAACCTTAGGTGAATATTATAGTAATAATAAATTCCTAAAAATTAACATTCTGATCTTTAATTCCTTAACATGTATATTGTGCACCATTTTGCAACTTTAGAAATTTTTAAGAAATACTAAAATATTAAAGTTTTACTTGTAAATGCAGTAATCATGATTAATTCAATATTGCCAAATAAATCATCATGAGTGTTTTATAGATATGCTAACAAATTAAAATTACTGGAAAATGACACATGAAAACATCAGATTGCTGGAAAAAAACAGATGTCACTATTTTTCATATAATACAAATGTAAATTAAACGCACTTATTTTGACTGATTTGGGAAAAGATTTTAATCCTGCCATGGATGTTAGAATACTAAGCTTAGGAACAGATGGAAACAAAGGAATATCACAGAAACTAGCAGAATTCAAAATAGCTTATGTTAACATAACTTATACTTTTATGAGGCTGTGCTGTTTTGATTTGGTTTTTTTTTTTCTTGAAAAACCTTCATCATATGTGTGTATAACTGTAGGTTCTTATTTACCCTTCAGATATAAATGGAAGAATTAGCTGGAAAACATAAACTGATCCCCATCACTGAAACTTCAAAGAGATTCCATTTTTTTAATGAAGTATGTGCAAGGCCTATCTTCATTTGTTCCTTAATCAGTATAGTATGAAAGAAAAATCTCACTTTTTTTTTTTAATTATGGAAAAATTATATTCTAGCATAACATACCACATTTCAGCTTAATAAAGACTGTTTTAAAGTGTGATGTTAGGGGCTGGCAGGTCTGTAAACATTTTAACCTTAACAATGGGATGGCATTATCTCTCTGTTCACAGTTCTCAATAAGAGGAAAAACGAACAAACACATTCACACACACAGACATACAGAAAACATGGTTTTTAGAATACATTGAATAAAAAAATGATGTACTTAAAAATGCACTGAAAAAATATTTCGTGAGCTTGTTCACCCAAATCCACGCTATGTTAATTTATCATTTTTGAAAATTCCCATATAGATTTTCCTACTATTATGTTGTTGAGAAAATGAGTCTCATTATTTACCAGACTCCCCACAAAAAAAAAAAAAAAAAAAAAAAAAAAAAAGGAATTGTACAACTATTTTCACAAAGTAGAAGAGCCACCCTTTAAACTTGTGAAGTTCATGAAAAGACTACTAATTATTTTGCATTAATATCTGACATATATGGAATAAACCAAAGAATGATATATTGGGATACAAAGAGTGATATATTGGGATAAATCATCAAAAGTCTAAAATAGTTCCATTATGCTGTCCTATGTAAAGAGATGTTTTTATTTAAGGACCCACCAATTAACTGATCTGGCAGTAGGAAAATAAAAAAGAAAAAAAACCTTGACAAGTAGGTGGTGCTCCATCCATTTGAAGCCTCTCCCCTAGTCGGCATGTCAGAATCTCATTACCAACCAGAGTAAAGCCTGGTTGACACTGGTACCTTATTATGTCTCCTGTTCAGAAAAACAACAGAGGGCAAAGCACAAACAAACAAACAAAAGAAGCATTAAACAGCAATTAACTGCAACATTCATCTTTGAAAACATTATTGATTAATGAAGTTTCTTACCACCATAATATACAATGGGCTAAATGACCTCTGGCATAAACAACTTTGATTAGTCTAAGAAATGTGGTAAATGAGCTCTGTGTTGCACACTGTGCTGCATCTATCACTTCTTTCCACCACATTATTTGTTAGATAGTTTGCTAAGTTGTCTGGGTTTGACTGATGCTATGTGAACCAAATGTCCACAAAGCTTTAAGCAATTTATAGGATAACCATTATGGAACTAAATAAAGGTCTAAGATCAAGTCAGTAATTCATACAATCCTGAGGGGAAAAACATTAAATAGAAAATGGATTTCTTAATGCTCTCTGGATTTGAAACTCTGAGAATAAAAAATTGTCATTTTTTTAATTAAGAAACCAAAAATTCATATAGTTTTATGGACCAATAAAAGTAAAAACTTGCATATCCCAACAATTCTCTTTGACCTGTATTACAAAGAAAAGACAATCAAAAAAGTAATTTCTCTTTTTAACCTATGTAAAGAATCATATATTGGTGCATATACTAAAATAAATTATTTTCTTCACATGAGCAAAACTAGCTGACAAGACATCTGAAATCAGATCACATAAATCATGTTCCTTTGAAATATAGGTGGCTAAGTCATATTATTGAGAGGTCTCAGAAAGTCAGAATGTCATTCCCTTCTCTAATCCTCATAACTTTTACAAATTTGATTTTACTTTTTAGATCACAGAACCTTAATTCTGGCATAGAATTCTATATAGATAGAAACCTATATAGCATGGCCACATGTTTTCTTATGGGTTTTGTTTGTTTGTTTCAGTGTAATACAATGTTTTATACATTATTTTATATTAAAATGTATTATATTAAACAGTATGAAAAATGTATTTTAAAATTAAGTCAATTACGAAGAGTTATTGTATTACTTATATGTAATCTCTGAAACATAGATAGGATTCAAGATACATAGCAAAAAGAAATTTCTTAAAAATGCAATTTCAAATAAAAATCTAAAATATTACAAGTATGCTTTCCATTCTGAAAAACACCTTGTGCACAGCAAGTTTATTTCATAAACAAATTTTGTTTGTTTGTTTGCTTTAATATTACCTATTTCGAATTCATCATCTTCAGCTAGAATTTCAGCATTTGGTATATTTGCTGGAGGCTGGCAGACACGGAGCTGATAGGCTATAAACAGGAACAAAGCACAGTTGACATTCTCAAACATAGTTATCATAGCTATGAAATAGCTGATTTAATATCCACATTAGCAGGATAAACATAAAAACTCAATTTATTTTGAAACTTTCAAAATAATCAAAAGAAAGGAAATGAAAACATTGTAAGTTGTGTCTGCATTCTCAATTAGTTATTCAGTCTTAGTGATGAAAACCTCTTCATAAATAGCATAAGAAGTTTAGAAGTGTTTTGCCAATTTTCTCACTTGAGCAATCCCAGTCAAAAAGCAAATATTTTTGTAGTTTTCAATCATTGTTCTTCTGGTTTTTCTTTTGTTTGTTTTTTTTTTTTTTTTTTTTTTTTTTTGTTTTTGTTTTTTTTTTTTTTTTGTTTTTGTTTTTGTTTTTGCTTTTTGTTTTTTTTATAATACAATTTTACTTTTGTACTCTTCTGTGTCTGAAACCTTGTAATAAATACAAGTTTTGGAATCTCAAAAATTCTGCACAGAGGCAGCCTAAGTAATGGACAGAAGCATTTTGAATGTGAAGTTTCCTAATAAATAAACAGTTGTAGAGCACACAGCATCTGCAGATAGTGTCAGAGAATAATCCTGCTTTTAAAAGTCTCATTTGAAGTTTCACAAAATAATTTTCTGAGACTTAGCACATGATGCAACAGCCAGGCAAGATAGACATGTGAAATAAATAAAAAGATAAGTAGCAAGTGTATGCAGAAGATGAACAGACTGATTTTTTCCCCAAAGAATCAATGAAAATGGGCCCATGTTTGGAAAGAGACTAAATGCAATTTGATCTAAACATAATTAGGAAAGAAATCTGACAAAAGAAATCATTTTGACATATTTTTATTTACAGTTGAGTCTTCCCTGTCTTAAAATGCACATATAGGTGAAGTATGCTCGGTTTTCAATAATATTACATTTTCATGCAGCATTGGTTTATAGCATTTCTCTTTAGCACAAAATACTTAGGGCAGAGGACAGTTCAGTTTCAGTAATACACATTCTTGGGTTTTTTTGTGTGATTAGATCCTTTAGTACTCTAATTGGTTAAACTTTTGAAAATCACAAAATTTATACAGTAAAACAGACCTTTTGTTACTAATGAGTCATCTTTTTTGATATCTTTCTATTACACTCCTTTTCTTCAATCATGTAATGAAGATCTACTTAAATTAGTGAGTCAGAAAGCCTTAGAAAAATGCATTTTAAAATAAAACACACCAATTAAACATGAACCAGCTGTGCTGTTTGCATCTTAAGAAAAATAATAATAAAAATCATGCACATAATTAAAAACTGATTAAATAAAGAAGTCATATAATATATCTCAAATGTCTCTCATTTTAGGGTTAACAGGAGTATCATTAATTTTAATCTCAAAATATTTGTTTCAAATAAATTTGACTCCTTGCCTTTGACTCCTTGATTGCCTTTCCATTATTACTATAATTTTTGTTCAGCTGATATGAAGGATCATAGACTCCAAGATACAGAGAGATTTATTTATCTTGACAATGTTAGTGCAAAAATCGTTTTAAGTTTCTTTATAAGTAATCTTTGTGCTGCTCAGCTTGAATCTTTATTGAACATTAGGGCCCACACCTGTGGTATGACAATTTTCACAACAAAAGAAACTAGTAAAAGGAGATCTATAGAGACACTTTAATACTAGCAAATTACTAGAGCAGAAGAAATAGCCTCAAGTTATTCCCCATGAGATAGGATATTAGTAAAAATGTGTTAACTAAAAAGGTTGCCAAGCATTGGAACAGGCTACCCAGGGAAGTGGTGGAGTCACCATTCCTGGAGGTATTTACAAGACAGGTAATGTGCTATTTATGAACAAGATTTAGTGGTAGAATTGGCAGTGTTGGGCTTACAGTTCGACTTGATAATCTAAAAAGGTCTTTTCCAATATGAATAATTCCATGATTCCATAAACATTTTAGCATATGTTTGGTTATATACTGATATACTAGTAGATATCAATGCATACGGACTCATTAATTAATACAAAATGTCATTTAGTCCTTTTCAAGTTGATACATGCAATTTAGGTGCCAAGATTTGGAATGGAAATTTTGATCAGTCTCTGCCTAACCCTGCTGGAGTCTCTACTTCATAATCAATTGATGGTGTTTTTTCTTCATTGTACATTTTATGTATTTTTCTGTTTTGTTTTGCTTAGCTTAAAGTTCTTTAATCCCATCCATTCTGTCTAGCTTTATTTACCACTGTCTTTAATAAGTCAAAAAGAAAGTCTTCTAGTCATAAAAGCTGACCAGGATCCAGAAAACAGAATGTAGTCTGCCAATGTTTCCTAGGATGTTCAATCCAATGGGCATTCACAAAGCACCTAAACCCACCCTTACTTCTCAGTGTTTCCTTGTAATTATAGCAATGCAAAAGACACTTGGCCACAGAGGGTCTGGACAACAACAAAAAGAGGAAGAATTCAGTGAATTAATTCAAACACATTTTCATTCAATCAGTATTTAATTCAAGGGCTGATTAATGTTAACTACACTATGTAGTTCACTATCATTGAACTACATATAGTGTAGTAAATAATAGGTATAGCTCACTATCATTGGTATCTCTAAAAAAAAACCACTTACTTCAAAGTATCCAAATGTCAAAAAATAAATTTAATGTCCTCCAAAAACATTTAGGTTTCAAAGGAATTTTAGAAGCATTGTGAAAAAAAGTATGTGTACCTTGAGCTTTAAGGTCTTGAGGCTGCCTTCTTTGTTAATGTCTCATCATAGTGCAGTCTTTGTATTTTTATTTGACTAATAGTGAATTTGATATCTGGTCAAGAAAATAACTTATTTTCATCATTCCTATTAGTCTTTCATATGTATGCATTACCCAAGTAGTTGTCAATCATATTAATAATAGCAAGTCTTAGAAAAAACAACTGACTTTTTTCATGCCTTGTTGTCCTCCAGTGACCAGCATAAACAGGGAAAAAGTTTAATTTGTCACACTTACCATGATAACTAAGTACAAAGAAGCCACTGGTAGTAAAGTCACTGTGGAACTTTATCAGAATCTGATTGGAAGTGCTATAGACTGATTCTAATGCAGTGTTGCCACTAAATTGTCCAATTTGAGGGGAAGTTTGGTCTGGTCCATCCCTAAGAGAAACAAACAGATTAATTTTTTTTCTTTTTTTTGGTCTAAAAAAAATTAATAATTTATCAAAATTTGAAATGAATGCAGTAAATTTTCGCTAGATTATACTAAAAGACATGAGATAGTTAAAATAAGATTAAACAGACATCAAGGGCTGAAAACCTTTTCATAACCTGTATGTGGACAGAATACTAATGAATACCTCAACCACCTTTTGAAAGTCACATCCTTATTTTCTAAAAAAAAGTTGCAGCCAACTCAAAGCTGCTGAATTTGTGATTGCACTTTATCTACTTGTCACAACCTCTGATCACATTTGTGTATCTATAATTTCAAATGTGGCTATCAGAAAATAAATAAAACTAATTCTGTTCATGTCCCCCAGTCTTTTAAATCTGATAATTTCTAGGAAAATAAGAGACAAATAGTGTTGTTATAATTAATTAATAGAAAAATTTGAAAACACAAGATTGAATATTTGCTTTAGCAAAAATAAACTCTAAATGCTTATAGACTATATATACATTTATATATATATATATACATGATTCCTCTTGAAAACTGCATGTTGACATTAATAAATGCACTTTTTATTTGCAATGCTATTCTGTTACTTTTAGATATGCTCTAATGTAAGCATTTTTTAACCTAGCTTTCATTTTAATGCTATCATTAATAGTTTACAGTATGTATGGATAAATAAGAATTGATTTAAAGATTATTTTTATGAGTGATTCAGAGTTTTCTCAATCAATTGGTTTTTATTAACATAATATATTTTAAAACAAAATAATTTCAAAATAAAAATATGGATTTTTTTTTTTTAATTTTTTAGCAATATATTTGTCCAAATTATGGCACATTGAACCTTTCCTTTCTGTTTTAGCAGGGAAATTGTAGCAAATCAATAAGCTTTGAAGCACTTGAATAGTGAATAAAATGGGTTTTTTTGCATTGGAAACTGCTATAAAATTTTTGATTTGTGTTGTAAATAAATAGTATCTCAGAAGTGGTATAAGCTACATACTCAAATAGTCATCATATATATAATACAAACGTGGACAAATGAGGACTAAAGTCATCAAATGTATTCAAATGTGTGGTGGAGGGATTAATGTGATAGGCTGCTGCTGAGGGTCATCATGCAGAGCCATGACAGACATGGACTCAAGTACAGAGAGAATATAATTTGTTTACAGTTATTGCTAGCTCAATGCTTTTTGTCATAGCCAAATGCAAATAGAGACTCTTGTTTTATGTACTCTTAAGAACAAAAGATGCCAGCTTGGAAGACATAAATGAAATGTTGTCTCACTTTAGTTTCTAGTACTCCTTTCTAAACAGTCATATAATAATCTGAAACTCCTTATTGCTCCTTTCTTAAGTATTATTTCTCTTGATGAGCTTTTATATCATACAAACTGACAAACACTATTATTGTTTTCGATTTCTTATCTAGAGAGACTAGTCCATTGGAGAACATGGACTGGTGAACTCAGTCATTTCTCCTAGAGGGAACACCAGTTTGAAGGGGAGGATCACAACTATATTCTTTTAAATTCATGTTTGGTTGCATACTTTCACATGAAGATTAAATACATATCAAAAGTGTTTTCTTACCAGACAGTTATGAAATCATATATTGGCTCTGTTTGGAGAACTGTGAAATTGATGTAGATTCCATTCCCAGGTGGTACTCTTACAAGCCAGAAGCAGTCTTGAAAGTTTGGATACTCATCAGGGTATCCTGGAGAGTATATGGTGCCATTCATTGCAGTTATGTTTCCTCCACACAAAGCTATAAAAAAAGACACTTTTTAAAAACAGACAGTAAATGCTTTTTGCATTCTACTTAGTCTATATTAAAGCCCTAGTTTTGAACACATTTGGTACACTATAACTTCATTGCATATGACTGTTCCTGTGCAAAAAAAACCGATTTTATTCAGCTTTGTGCAGAATCAGAAGTCTGTTTCGACAGTATTGATCAATTATAAGAGAAAAAAAAATTGATATCACAAATACCATCAGAACTGGAATTAAATAAATATATACATATAAGGTGAAATTCCCTGCACAACTGAAAATTACTTTGTTAGGGCTTTCTGTAAATTCCAGCTACAAATTAACAACAATTTCATTCATTGTTTTCATGTGTGGTCACAAGAAGATAGCCAACCACAATAAACACATGAAAGAATGCACAGAAAAGGTTGAGGGATGGGAGAAGATTAGAGGGGAACTTCAAAATTAAAGCATTGTGTCCAACAGTATGAGTAGTAATGTTGAATTTCTGGATATAAATTCTGGTAGATAAAGTAGGAATCCTCTCTGTAATTCATGTTGAAGGGTACTAGAGTACTAATTTTAGACATCATACAGTGCAAGAGTGACCATACAGATTCTGGACTTTCAGACCTATGTATTTCTGGAAAACTATTAGTCCAAATCAGATGATTTTCTCCGTACAGATTTCAGATATATGTTGAATAAGACACCACACAGTTGTTATAGAAGAGAAATGTTACACAAGCCTAGTTTTGGAAAAGTGAACAAAGCTTAAAACTGTATAATTTGCCTTGTTTTGCATATATTTATTTTTCTCGCTTCACTCTGCAAAGTGCAAAATATATTTGGCAAGATAGAGTTTTTAAAATATGTTTAAAAATCTTGAACCAGAGCAGCTTGTGGGAAATACAGGTTTGATATATAGGAATTATGCATAATTTGTATTTAGCTAAAGCATGTGTTATGGTTTATGTTTATACACTGTGGTGCTGAACTGTAAGAAAATCTCCACAGTGATATTTCAACCATTCAGACTCAACAGTTTGGGCACTGCTTTTCTTCAGCTTTGAACTTAAAGGCTCAAGGGGGTTGGAGAAGTATAGACAGAAATGGTTTTGCAGTCAGGTCTTAGTGGAGTGAAGATATGGTCTGATGACTGTCAGGCAATAAGATTTCTTGGAAAAGGATAGGGAAAAGAATCCAAAGAGATTAAAGCAAAGGAGATGAGTTTGGAAGAGTAAGAGAGTGTTTGATGATGCTGAGAACTGGTTAAACGAATATTAGGTGCATAGGGATGCAAGAAGAGAACAAAACTGAAATGAAACAGAAAAAAAAAAAAACCCAAAAAAAACCCAGAAAGCAAGTTTAGACATATTTAATTCAGATTGTCTGCTTCAAGAAGTCTGAGGAATTCAAAAAGCAGTGGTATATCTTGTCTTACAATAAAGACATTAAAGCAACTACAAATTTAAGACATGCTGTGTATTTCTAGTACTAGGTATACACAAAAAAGTCAACTTCATTTTAATGCTTTTGAACACAAAGCCTTTATCTCAAATCAAATCAAGCAGAACTAGAAGATAAATCCTTATGCTTTTGCTGCAACAATAAAGAATAAAAAATATAAAAACAAAACTCAAAAAATATCTATAGCATATACAAATGTCACAAATCCTATACTAAAAATACCACTGTAAGTGTCTGCACAAAACCCCATGTATATGAAGAAATTTGTCTAGGAGCTGAGTAATGTGGACAGTCTGTAACCATGCAGCCAACATGAATCTTAGATCTTTATTATCAAGCTGGTGGAGTTTTTGTATCTTCATTTTTCATATCAAATAAAGTAGAAACAAAGAACATTCAGAAACTTCACCAAGTTTGATACTTGGAGAAACAACATGGTTTGGACATCTTAGAATTTACTAATTAAATTATTGTTTCCAGTAAGGTATTTCAAAGAAACAGAATCACTCCACTGAAAAAATTGTTTTGATTGTGAGGCACAGAAAACAGCCAGAACTAACTAACAGGAAAAGCAAAGTGTTTAACAGTGAAGACATGAACTATAAAGACATTACTATTCCACAGGATCAGAAAAAGGGTGGTGAAACTTAATTATTATGAACTAACTTTTCCCCCTTAAAAAAAAAAAAATTAAAAAAAGATAGTGTAGGTGTCATCTCTCTTTTATATGATAAGGCTTCCCTTTTCTGATTTCAGTATCAGTTAGGTCCTAATTTAGCTACCACATCCCTCATAAATTCCTAAGGCTCACTGAATCCAGCAGGAATTTTGTATAATGAGGCTTCTCATTTAAGTACCTAAATTTGGATATGCGGTGCAAAATATAATGAAAAAAATCCAGAAAACTGTGGATCTTTTTATTTTCTATTTAGATGGTTGCATTTTGCTTTGGATTTTTTTGGGGGTGGGGTGTTTTGTTATTGTTGGGGGCTTTTATTTGGGCATTTCTCTCCTACATGATAGAGAGGATTCCATTCTCAGTGCTGACTTTTAGCATTCAATATCGAGGCAAGTTAAGCTTTTAAGTGGAGAATTGATCTTCTTTGGCTTGCTGCTTTCAGTCAGGTTCCTTTCAGCATAGCTAGGGAAGGGATAAACACTTCTACAGAATCATCACAGTCATTCTGTCTCCCTAAAATTGAAGCTGTATGCAAGTCACAGTTCCTTGAACCTTCTTATTTATTTCAAGCACAAGTAAAAGAAACAAATATAAAGGTTAAAAAAATGTAATTTCAAAAAAAATACATTCAGAAGAATCATATGTACAAACAATTTCACAGAGCACTGGCTGGAGGACAATTTCACTCTAGACCACCTTTAACATTTCTTTCTAACTGATAAGAAAGAATGCAAGTGGCCAGAATTGGCAAATTCAATGAACCCTGTTTTAGAATTTAGTCTAGAGATTTTACTGCATTGCCTCACCTAGATTAAAAGCAGTATGGGTCTCTACATTCCAGACTTTAAGCCTAACCTCCCAAAAATAAACTTATTATTCCAGATAAATTTTCAGAAATTTCATATTACAAAACATTTCAGCTTCTCTGCTAAAATTTTAATGTGCAAAATTGAGTCCTTCCTTTGCAAAGACCACACTAAAAAAACAGGCCTCCATAAATCAAGAAGCTGAAATGCCTTCAGTTAACAGTCTTAGGAAGACTTTCAAATGCTGAAGGGTTTATAGGTCTCCTGTACATACCTTCACATCTGGGGAGAGGATGATTCCAGTTGCGGCTGATGCCATGAAGACAAGTCAGAGCTGAATTTCCAATCAACGTGTAGCCAGGAAAACACTCAAATGAAATAGTCTGTCCCACAGTAAAGTCATTTCCAATAACAAAACCATTACGAAATGGTCGAGGATCAGGACAGCTTTGTAACTGATATGCTGAAATAAATAACAGTAACGGTGGAAAAATCAGTAAAATAAAAATTCTGATTATCTGAAAAATAAGAGTTTTTAAGGAGAATAAAATTAAAATGTATGGACAGCCCATATTTTGGGAACTAAAACTATATGATGGTGATGATCAAATAATTAATTTTTCACCTGGAGAAGTACAGTAAACCAGCTGTGCTTCTGTGCCAATAAATAACATTTCTTTTTGCTGTTTGAAGATACTGTACTGAGATAGATGAAGTGCTTTTCTGATCCAATAAGAATTGTCAAGTTTTACATTCTTATGTTTAAGGAGAAGGAGAAATAACTATGTCTACGCTCTTTTTTTTTAATTTATTTTTATTTTTATTTTTTTTATTTCCCAGAAGAATTAAAAGGCTCTATAATGAACTGAAATATCAAAGACTTTAAAGAGAAGAAGTAAAATTTGAAAACAAGCTTTTCTCACACATCTTGGTGATGTTTTATAAGGGGATTTGAAGTATTGTCTTATTATTAATGTGAAAACAAGCTGTGTACAGTCTGAAGTATAAGAATAATATCATGTTGTATATGTTTGAAAGAATTACTTTTGTCTTATGTGGTTAAAACACAGAAAAGAACTTTCCAGTGTTTTGGCCAATGACAGCATCTCCCAAATTATTATTGTTACTATTAATAGTATATGGTCTTATGTTTTTACTGTACCTTCCAGTTTAGGCCACAAATTGACTTTTTCTTTAAAAGCTAATTCTTTGCACAATGGCTCACTTCCAGGATGTTACACAGAGTTCAAATCAATTTGGACTTGTTACTATTAAAAGAGGAATAGGAGACTACTCTAAAGTAAAAGCTCTTTAAATCACTCTTAGGTGTTATTCATATAATGAAAACAGGTCTACTTTAAAATATATATTTGACTTTTTTTCATGAACAATGGTGAGCTAATCCCTTTTAAATGAAAATCCAATTCTATAAATAGAACCATGATCTCGTGATCTTCACCAGCTCAGAATGACCTACTTGGGTACAAAAGAACAAGAACCTTCAAGGAAATGGTGAGCTAGGAAAAGAAATGGATTTGGAGATTTTTGGGTTGGCATTAATTTACACAAGCCTACATCAATCCAGTAATACAAAAGAGTATTTAGATCTATATCTTCCAGAACTCATTAAACAAAATTAAAATTCCAGTATGTTTCCAGACATTGAATATAGATGTTTCTTTTGTAAAGGCATGCAGTGTAAATTAATATGTCAATCAGCTTCAGATATTGGCAATTATCTGTTTGCTGACATTTGACTTGATTTTAAAGAAAATATGCAATTAATTTGCTTTTTTCATCTTAATGTTTTTCATTCTTCCTTTTTATCTCAATGTTTAAAGCTTAGGGCTGAAACACATAAAATCTTTCATATTTATTTTTAGGAAACCCCAAAACCCCAAAAAATCTTTAATAGCCACCTTGTTCTCTATTAAGAATGTCCAAATCTCACCTTGATATACAATATGAAATCCTTGTTTGTTCTGTGAGTAATCACTGTGAAAGTATAAGCTGGTTTCATGAGTTGTGCTGAACAGAGAGGCTGGCAGCTGAGGGCCACTGAGTCTCCCAATAACAGTGCTAGTTTCTGTAGATCCACTCCTAACTTCTAAGTAATCGTGTATGGTCTCCGTTGAGAAATTCAAAAATTGCAAATGGACACCTGAAAAACATTGTCAGTAAATAAACACCACTAGTACCAAAACCAGGAAGGAAAATAAAGTGTGTACATCTTACACTGATAATTGCAGAAAATAACCATGAGGAAATCCATGTGCTGCCTGGCAAGTGTCTCTATATTTCCCAGTCCTGATGTGTGTGGAGCTGCACATCTAATATCTGCCAGCAAACGTTAAATTGGACTAGATGGGGAGCAGAAAGGCCTCAGGTCCAGCTCAGGGTATGGGGCAGGCAGAGCCTCTGCTGGTGCACCAAGAACTTGTGAGAGCAGAGTACATGGGGAATACATGAGTGCTGCACACACACTGTGGTACATGATGGCTTCAGTGACAGAAACTTCTGATTATTTGGTTCAGTAAGAATAGGAAGGCAGCTTACTATCCATTAGCAAGTTATCTCTCCTAACCAGGTGATGCATTACAAATTTATGTGGCATGAGAAGAAAATTCTATGTGTTGAAAAGCTATAAGGCTCTTAAACATTTTCCTGCTTATAGCACATTTCTCTATAACTTAAAACAAAGCAAAATCTATATTTTGGCTGGATCTGTGGCAACTACGGCATGCTAATGCAGTAGTTTCATTAGAAAGATGACTGAGTCCTACTGGTGTTTCTTGGAAAGACAATCAACACAATTTCTTATAAAACTGAAAGTAAAAGATAAAATGCCAGATAAATTATTGAAAGTCATAAATAGTTTTAACTCCTGAACTGCAACATGATAGTGTTTCTCACTGTCTTTTAGAACTTTCCCCCCGGATACCATGTAAAGCTTATGAATGATTTTCTGAAGCATGAAATATTTTATATGCAAGATAGGTACATAATTAAATTACTGTTACCCTGATAATTTCTGTCTTGCTTTATCTGAAGACAGTCTATAAGTGATAAGAAATCTTTTTCTTCTAAGCGTCATTCTTTGACTTTGTCAGCCTTCCAAATATTTCTTACATAGAGAATAAAGATAAATTCAATCTTTGCTCTTTCTCTATCATGATATTTTGGCTTTGCATTTGATCCTGTGAACCATATACTTGTCCAAATGTAAGCTGCCATTACTAACTGCCAGCTCACATGACCTTGCTGTCAGTTTATTCCTCTTTCACCAACTTTCTTTGATACAAATATAGAAACACATTTTCGCAAATCATCCTGCTCTCTGCATTGCACTGTCTTTCTCTTCAGGTTTCTGAACCATCTTCAAAAGATTTATCCCTTGCTCTGCCAGTAGCACCTGCCTCTATTTGTCTGAGACTTCAGCATGTTAGATTTTTTTTTGTTTTTTTTTTCCTTTTTACAGTTTGGACACCCTGCTTGAAAGAGCACTTAATATCTCTATATACGCAAATAAATGCATTGTCATTACACCATTAGCTAATATACAGTGGAGAAGCTTATGCTCTAATAATAACTTACAACTGGTAGAAAGTCTTCCTAAAAGAGTTAAACAAGTAAAAGTGTATAAAAACTTCCCATGATGGTGGTTTTGAGTTTTTCTATTTACTACACTGAAGAGTTGCACATAAGTGCCTCCACTAGATCAGTCACAGCATCACTAAAAACAGTTTTAGCCATCACTCCTTCAAATGTCTCTTTTTTTTCTTTTTTAACAGTGATTTTTTTTTTTTAATATTCAATTTAGTTTCAAATGTATCTCACTTAAAAAGGTAAAAAAAACCATAAAGCATGTTTCAGTCTGTGCATCTTTAGTTTTCTTCTAGAAAATGAAACATGTTGTTTTCTTATAGATGAACTAGAAAAGAGTTCATAAATCTATTGAATAAACTTCAGTTAGTACAAAGCAGTTCAGAACTATTGATTTTGGTGGTTAAACTTACTTATCTGAGAAATTGTTTCCAAAACATCAGTAGTTGAATCTCACACCTAATGGAAGTCAAACTAAACAGTATGTTATTAATTTAGAGTGTAAATAGCAGTCTGAAGAGTTAAATTAGAATTATTGGACACATAAGTCTGGCAGAATGCAAGCAAAGAAAACAGAATAAGGAGTCAGTATGGGAAGAGAGACAAGACAGCAGTAAAGTGAGGGAAGAGGCAGATGGCAATGCATTTGGGATAAAAAGACAGCAGGTCCTAGATGCAGTTGAACATACCATTTTATTACATTTGAAATTTAAACTATATTCCAGATTTTTGTTATTTCTTCTTTATTAGCAAATGTCTTTGGAATCATCTATCAAAATATCCTGTTCCCTTATAACTCTGAATATCTTTTTCTCCTGTGGATTTGATACAGGAAAAGTGCACCTACTACTGCCATATATATATATATAATATTTATAACTTAACAAGCTGAAGTCTATTTTGTGATTCTAGACAGCATTATGACTCATTATTAAGCACTACAAATTGTCCCATCAGGTTATCTAAAAATTCAGGTAGTGGCAGATTTAAAGTGTCAATGTTATCTCTATAAAATGCTAAGATTAAAAAAATATATATTTACTGTAATCTTGTGTGTTTTGAACAAAATGCAAACAAACAAATTGAGTTCTCTGTAGAAATCTCTATTCTAATACAATGTATTTCCTCCAGATAGATTTGGTTAAGTCAATGTTACAGAATGCTTGATATTTTTCAATATAAACAATCCATGTAGAACAATTTGCTTTCATTTAAATTGTAAGTGAATCAGTCTCGCGGGATTTCTAATCAAAAATACCACAGATTTGATTTTGAAAAGAGGAGAGAAAGAATCTGAACATATGCAGAAGACAATGCTATTTGGGATGTCACACTCACTCTGGAAGACCCAGAAATTCTGTATTGTCAAGTAAAGAAAACAGCACACCATTCAACTAGCATATAAACAAAACAAACAAACAAAAAAAAATCCTAGTGCACATGCTACGTAAAAAGTGCCACATGTTAAAAAATTAGATAGGACAACTCTACTGGCTAGCTTCGAATAAAGATTTTACAATAAAATATACATAGGATCCACCCAAAGTTGCTCAAGAGGTTAGACAATGTAATTAAAATGCTGATAATATGTGTACCAAATCATGGGGAAAAAAGAGAAGTTCTAGGACCTTGAAAAAGTCTGAATATATATTCACCTTTAAGACAACAAAAAGAACCTGGGAAATGGCAACTACAGGTTCACTGCAGTTCTTGAAATTATGGAACTTGCTTATTTGGAAGCAATTTCCAAACATATAAAAGACAAAAAGACATTTAGGACCAGTCAAACATGGATTTTCTAACAGAAAATAACAGTTAATCAACCATTATATCCTTCTATTATTAAACTGACAAAGGGAGAAAAGTGTATATATTATACTTTCACTCTGCTGTGGCATTAGACTCAGTCTATAACATTCTCATCTGAAAGCTGAACATACACCAGCTCAATGAATGGAAAGGAAGTCGGTTAAAAATTAACATAACTTTGAGGCTCCAAGGGTGATAATCAGCCATTCAGTGGTTGGCAGCCAGTAACAAGCACAATATTCTGTGGGTTGCTATGGAAGCTTACCCTGATTTATGTCTTCAGAAGAGACTTGGAAAATGAGAATGCATCCTGAGCAAGTGTGTGGGGGATACTAAGCTAGGGCTTGTGGATTATATACTAAAATGGCACAATTTTTGTCTGAAGAACTCAAAAAATCTTAAGGACTGAGTAAATAAATGCTTCTTGAAGGTTTGCACAAAGAGAGACACAAAATCCTACACCTGGAGCTCAACATCCTTATCTGTTACAGGCTGGGGATTGATTAAGTGAGTAGCAGTCCCAGTGAGATGGTTCCACCAGTTGAGGGCCTGACAATTCTACTTAGAGTGGGAAGTTTGACAGCATCCAGTGGGAGGCTTCTACATTACCTTTAAAAGAACATTTCTATGTTGCTATGAGTTTCGCCTAGGATACACAGAGAAGCTGTACGATAAAATAATTAAAATGTAGCTTTACCCTCTAAATTGACTTGGTATAAAATATTCATGGTAGCTTTTTGGGTTTTTTATTTGATTTATGACTTCACAAAAAGAGAAATCAATCCTGTAAAGTTAGAAAATTGTGCTGAATTCTAATTAAAAAATTTTGTATTTATCAGAAAATGTTTATTAATATATATTTAATGAAGAATTAATAACCTTGTAGTTCTTCTATTTTAAATCTTTCTTTTAAGATTTTGTTAACTTCAAACAAATTACAATTATTTTTGCTTTTTTGCTAGGATTAACAATATTTTTAAATCTATATTCAGTGTTTTGCACCCATTAAAAACCCAATTTTAAATACATAAAATGACACATACCAAACCCAATAGGCAGTTTTATTGTCCATGTGCAATCCAAACTGCTAGGATAGTTGCCAGGAAACCCTGGACTGAGAATCACTCCACTGAAGTCTGACATTCCACCACCACATTGTGCTAAAAAAACAAACAAACAAAAACCCAATAATATTTTTCAGTGGAATTAAATGAGCTAAAAATTAATCCATAAAATTGAAGATTCTTATAATAATATATAGGGATATATTTAACCAAATACAAAAAACATACCTTTACCACTAAATAGCTGTAAGAATGCAATTTACAAATAGGTATTTTGCAAATTTGTATCAACTCTGAATTGAGTATATTTCAACTTGGGGTATGCATGAACTCAAAATAGAACAGATTACAGAATAGCAGAATCATTTAGGTTGGAAAAGACCTCCAATATCAAGTCCAACCTGACACCAGTCTCCACCTTGCCAACCAGACTATGGCACTAAACTCCACATCCAGCCTCTTCCTGAACACCCAGGGATGCTGACTCCACCATACCCCTGGGCAGCCCATTCTGTGAAGAAATGACCTGAAATTCCTGACTATTCTTCCGTAAAGAGATTCTTCCTGATGTCCAGCCTGAATCTCCCCAGGTGCCTCTTGAGATCTGTCCTCTCACCCTGTCACTGTTGCCTGGGAGAAGAGACCAACCCCACCTGGCTCCAGCCTCCTGTCAGGCAGTGTAGAGAGGGATAAGGTCCCCCTGAACCTCTTTTTTGCCAGCCCAAACACACCCAGCTCCCTCAGCTGCTCCTCATCAGACTTGTGCTTCCACCAGCCTCATTGTCCCAGTGTTTACTCTGCAATCTGTCTACAAGAACTGTCCTTGTGACAGGCAAGCAGCTCAATCAGCTTACAGATGTGCATGCTTGTAAAGGGGCATCTGAACAATATAGGACAATGTATTATAAAAAGATAAAGTGTTTCAAGAGGCCTTTTAAAAACTGCAATTTTATCCTGTTCTAAAAATGAGATAAAATTTAAAAAAATACAAAAGTACACATACACATTCTTCCAGCAATTAAGCAAAATTCATATCTTAATTTCATTTTTGTTTTTAGACATTGCATCAGTAAATACAATTACTTAGATGTCCATATTACATTTCAAGATGGTAATTATAATAAATAGCATTTTGTTTAGCAGTTTTGTCCAAATAAAATTTGCTACAGCATTTGAAACACAAGTAAAAAAACATTACTTGCAAAGGGAAAAATATAAGGAAAAAACCCTCTAAAATTTCAGCACAGCATCACAGAATTTACCAAGTGCAATTATAGTATCAGACTTCCTAACCGTATGTAAATGCATAACAACAAAAACTGAAGACTAACTCCTGAAAAAAATTCTTACAAATATCTCAACTTTGTTGAATATTTATAAATTCTAAGCTGAGGGAGCTCAGCAACTCACAGGAGGTTTTTAACACCCCACAGGATTAAGAACAGGATTATGAGAGGCAGCTCAAGAGGATATATATTAACTGTCTTGAAGAAAAGCAAAGCAAACAAATCTTTAATGAGATCTGCAGCATCCTGCTTTCCATACATGCAAGATTACAAATCCTGATAACTTTTAGTGTTAGATAACCCAAACAAAAAGGTATTTCTAAGCAGTGAAAGAGATTACAACTATGAGTTTTACATTCCTCACACTTATTCATCATATATAAAGAGTATATTTAAATGCACTTCAGAGGTTTTATTTTGGTTTCTGACAGGTTTTCAGTCCTTTTTCCAATAATAATATGGGCATGCATATAATTTAACTTGAAAAAAAATGCATTTTCTGAAATTGGGTAGACATGCTTACGTTGAGCTCATTGGAGATGAAAATGTAATGTTATTTCTTTTTTACTATCTTCTACAATTGCCATTACTCCTCTGGGGAAGGAGTACTAAATAAATTAGCTATGTTGCAAGGGTCTCTGGAGGTATAATTCCTGAATTGATGTCATCAATAAATTGATGGTATATCTGACTAGAACACATGGAATCATATCATAGAACAGTTTGGGTTGAAAGGGACAACGTGTATTTCTTTTACTACTTGGACATTTCATAAAAGATTTGCCAACAAAAGTGTGGAGGAGCCTTTGAAAATCTCTAATTTAATTTGACCATTTTCTCATTTAATTTAGTTTCTCCAGTTCTCCCAATTCTTTCCACATTATTTTTGAGTTTTCTGGTTTTCTCATTCTGGCATATTTAAGAAAAATTATGTATGATGAACGTACCTAAACATATTGGAATGGGGTAATTCCATCTTCTTACTGGTCCAGGCATACAAGTGATATGTGAATGTCCCTAAAATGACACAATATTTGCTAATTCATATCAAAAATATACAGCATGCAGAACATTAGTATTTCAACAAAAAGAATGTATAATTTAAAACACCATCAAAATACACAAAAACAAAAAAGCATAGTAATGACATAGTTCACTGTGAATTGTATCATGCCTTCAATACAGCAGAAGTGACTCTTAGCTCATTACATGATGGAGACCATGCCATAAATATTATTTCTTATAGTATAATAGAATCTAGCTGAATTCTGTGCATGTTGCAGTGTAAACTAAGGGTTTGGAAACTATGGGTCTAACAGAAGCAATGTTTGCATATTATGTATTGACATCATTTGTTGAACATGATAAAACTGTACATACTTATAAATTATGTAAATTATGTAAGTGCTGACTTCACATCTCAAATCCATCATACACACACCCTCTGTGCTGTTCATCAGCCTCACATAATTCTAGTTGTCTTGCAGAGAAAGCAAACAAAAATGGAAAATCTTAAGACAAACTGTACTTGGGATATCTCCCAAAACCATCTAGTCAGACTGTGTAGTCAGAAAAAACATATGGAGGGAAGAAACTTTACATGTGTGTTTGCATGGTCTAATCTCCTAAATTCTTTATTTTCTATATTTTATGTTTTCTATACTTCAGCCATTTACTGTGGCCTATCTGTTCACCCACACTTGTATTTAGGGTGAGAAAATAAAGAAGAAAAGTATTTCTCAGGCTGTTTCTGAGAGTAACTGATTAAAACCAGGCAGTATAAGAAGAAAACTTCAATAGTCATTCCCATAGTTGCAATCACTGAACATGCATTTCTTCTATTCTTGAAACATTAAAAATCTGCAGGCATGACTAGGAATTCTATCTTGAAGAGGAATTTGGGATACAGGTCCCAAATCCAAACAACAGTGGAAATCTGGAACCAGACAAGACTATTTTGTTCTAGCATTACACATAGACTAGGCACTTTTTAAATTTTTTTTTTAAAATCAAATAATATAATTCAATTTCTATTTTTGATGCAGCACATATAAAACCAGTATCTACATTTTCACAGAACTATGTAAAATAAATATTTGAAATTATTGACATTTTTTAAACTTCATTTAATTAGTATGCCATCAACACATGTTACAGGTGAGACTGATATTAACGGCATTTTGCTCATTCTGGCTTATTTTGCTATTTTGCTTCAAAAGTATACATAACTCCATTAGCAATTATTCAAGTGCTCTTATATAGAAATTATTTTCTCCCTTTAAGACTTTTCTTTTTGCAGTGCTTGGGTAAATGTGACAATTTTCTGTCCTTTTGGCTCGCAAGGAGCTAGATAAATGGAAGACTGTAGAATCTGCAGACTCTTTTTGAGGAGTCTCAAGTAAAAACAATGCTCAGTTTTGGATATGATTCTATAGCATAACTGTACAAGTTTTTGAAAATATTTTCCACTTTTTTTCCTATAGGCAGACAGGTTCCTACTGATGATTTACAATCACATCATTTCCCCTGGATATACCTTTTGCTAGTGCAAGGACCTTGCAAATTTACTTGGCAAAAATACACCCTTATTTGATAAACATTTTGGAGGAAAAAACCCCAATAAATTGCTGAAAGAAAACAACAGACACTGATTTACTAAGAAAAGTTCTCTTTGTTTATTCTTGGTCCCCCTCTTTACTTACTTTCTTTTTACTTCTGTGCATAGAGAACTACTGTTAATTGCTCATCAAGTTATTTTAACTTAATTTTGGTGGCAGTTCATGGTTAAGCTGCAATTATCAAAGATACCATCAGTAATATCTGCCACCTATAACCACTAATGCAGAAGAAGCAGCAAGCCATACATTTCCGATGGAATATTTGGATAGCTCCTAATTTACTATCTGGTAGAAAAGCAAACAGTACTGTAAACTTGTGTGTACACAATTCCTGAAGAGTACAGCATCCATTTTGTACTGACAGTCTCAAACATAACCATGTTAAAGAACTGAAAGGCACCATTTGAAAATAGGAAACGTGACTTACCTGAAGAGAATAACCCTGGTCACACTGGAAAGACACCACATCTCCAACCATGTATCTGTCTCCAATTTTGATCCCATTACTTGGGGTCTGTGGTTCAGGACAGGAGTCCAAACCTATAGCTGAGAAAAATAGAGAAGTTTAGTTATTCTGATGAACATAAAATTGTTTTTTTGATTTGAATAGCACTGGGTACATACATAGGTATGCTGTGTTGACAAGCTTTAGGGTGCTTTTGGGAATCAGCAGTTGCCAGTGGACAAGTAGCATTATTTTGGAACAACTGTGTATAAGGAGAAAAAATTCTTCTTTTCTGAGTAAAGGATCAGTGTAGCAACAAACACTTCCCAACCTGCACTCTCATTTCTAAAATTCCACTATCTCCTGGCACAGACTCATGAATTTCTATCTCACTCCTAATTACAGCCTTCATAATTCAGACTAGGAGCACCTCCACTATTCTTTACCAGCATGTGTTCCAGGGGAGGCTGGACAACACTACACCAGCTGCAAAACACAGAGAAAACGTTGTAAAGTGCTCTCATTTAGAAGTGCCCTCCTTCATTCCATCCTCCACAGGTCTGACTCAATTCCTTCATTCATTTACACACACATACACACACAGAATAAATACTTGCATCAAATTTAATCTAATCTGTTATGTTTCAAGAAGTATCTATAGAGTTATAACACTAATATTTTTAATTTCTGATTGCAATAGAATAGATTAGAATAGAATGCTAAGAGATCATGTGCTTTTTTTTCATAATCATCAAAAAAACAAAGAATTATTTTCATTGCATCTACCCAGGAAGGTCCAGGAATGTAAGAAAGTGTAATCAACTGAGTTGCTTTCTTTGTCTATTGTAAGAATTAAACTCAAGCTGTGAAGTCAGGACTATTACACAATTGGGCATTAGTACACAGGATAATAGAGAAACATGATGGGATTCAATTATGGACACTTACTACTTCAGAATATTATCAAAATCTGTATGTTTTAAAACTTTCTAAAGTAACTTATCAATTCATATAAGATCCTCACTAAGTAAAAACTACCATTTGAAGAGTTAAAATTGTGCATTTTTATACAATATGAAAGACGAGAGCTAATGAATATTTTTGCTTTCAAATTCTATCTTCTGTTCTCAAACTAGAGAAGAGCCAAGAACCTGTTTTGAAAATGACTGATGGACCTGGATCGACTTTTTAGATTTCAGACATCTAGACTGCAATCCAGTCAATATACAAAGTACAAATGCAAAATAACAAGTTTGCTTGGCTTGCACAGATGATTGCTTATAATCTATTTTGAACCGTCAAACAAAGAATTAGTAGGTTTCAGTTTCCAGTTACTGAACCTTCAGTTGAAGAACATAACCTATGTGAACACCCAGGCCATGAAAAATGAAAAATTAGTTCACCTAGATGCCTTTCTCAGGCTACCTTAGCACCCAAACCACATTCACAGGTATCATCCTATTGTCTCTCACTTCAATTAATAAAATAATATTTGGGAAAAAAAATCATTCTGAACATCTAAAATATCTTTCAAGAAACTGAAACAAATTTTGACATCTTCCCAGCCAAGGACTAGATCAGAACTTGTGTCTCTGAAGTGTCATTATATTTATTGAGGTCATAAATGTACTCATAAATGTATTAATAAAGCACAGTCTCTTCATTATTTGTGGTGCATGAATAACTTCTTGAACTACATTATACTACTGTCATGGTAAAATATGTTAGATTCTTGAAGTTTCATAGCCAATGGCAACAAAAAGAGGTTTTAACATATGCATTCAATGAAAACATTCAATATTTTCTACTTTTCAGATAAGAACTGTATATAAAGAAAAATTAGCTATTTGCTATGTCTTGTCTCCAGCAGCTCCTGTTATGCTCAACACAAAAACCTACCAATGAAATTTTTGATAATACAAAACTTTAGTTAGAGAAAATGGGCAATAAATCAAAATTTTTATAGTGGTATAAAGCATATAAACATTATGGAAGTGTTTAACAAACCATTCTGTGGTGTTCTTTGTTGGCAAAGTTCAGGTGATATAATGTATTTTCAATGAAATATATTTTTGTATTTAAGATATCCAATGTAATACAAAAATTAATATTATGGATAAAATAACAATTTATGGATTCAACAGAGAAGTAAAAATATGATAGAAAAATATATATAAGAACACTATTCAGTTTCACAAATGAACACCAAATTCTTTATGTCAAAGCATCATTTACTTGATGTTAAAATATTTCTTCAACAAATAAAGTTCCTTCTGTTTTCTTTCACTTTTATATTAGCATTTGGATTTTTAAACGCTGAAAAAATAATCCCTAGTAGACAGGACAAAAAACCTTCATAAGGGACAAAAAGAGAGATTGGAAATGTAACTGAATGAAACCTTCTTAGAGAAATCTGTTGCAGAAATGAAAATGTAATAATTTTGGCAAATTGGCTGCACTTCCCCTCAGACTTGTCTCCTAGAACTGGTGAAACAGACTTGCAAGATGCACTACAAATTGAACGAAAACAATCTCCATGACAAGCTCACTTGAAAAATGCTTAATATAACTCTTTAACTTTGATGTGATTTTGCATGAGAGCCATGCACCAATACTTCAAAGACCAGGACTTTAATTTAGCTGACTCCTCATGATGTCCATGGCCAGCACGTGCTCCAATTGAATTAAATAAATTTATGAAACACTGACATTAAAATCTGGCCCTTACTTTCCATCTACTAGCTATCTTTATAAACATAATCACAGCTTTTAGAGCAGGAACTGCTGTCTGAGAGTCAAATATCACCACGACAACTGAAGAGAGCAATTCTGCACCTCTTTCTGTAGAAATTTCCTCATAAATACAGCAGTTTAGTGAGTTCTGGAATTGCAAGAAAACATCCTCTTAGTTGTAGAAAAATGCAAGAGACAAAAATGTAAAAGATACACAAGGTACAGTTTCTGTTGTCTTCCTTCCTAGCAATGGCAACAAAGTGTTGTCCCTTAGCTTTAAACTCCCATATCAAATTTGTGATTCAGTCCAGTGCAGAATTTTCCATAGTCTCTTCTTGAAAGACGATTGAATGACAGATGAAAAAAAAATAAATTCACAGGTAATAAGACTATATCTTTCATAGAGAATAGTGGAGGAGTAAGAGTCATGGATTCAAGGAGTGAAACAGCTGGTTCCCAGGACTTGAAATCCACACTAAGCAATTAAATATAAGATTTCAGGACAGCTGACCCCAACTGAACAAATTCCATACCATATGATACCATGCTCAGCATATAAAATAAGGGAAAAACTGGCTGGGAGCTGCTGCTTGTGAACTGGTTGGGTATCAGTCAGTGGGTGGTGAACAACTGCATTGTGCATCTTTTGTTTTGTATATTTGAATTTGATTGTTATTATTTTGTTTATTTATACATTATTAGTATTTTCCCTTCATTTTCTGTTCTATTAAACTGTTTTTTCCTAATCTGTTTCCTATCCTACTTCGGAGCAGGGGGAGGGAAGTGAGCAAGCAGCTTTATGGTGCTTAGTTACTGCCTGGATTAAATCATTACAGACTGTATGATGTTTTAATCACATATCTCTATCAATTGAACAAGAAAAGTTAATTAATCATTTATCTTGTAAAACAGCATATTTCACTGAGCTACTGGTTAATTGGATATCTACTGAGAGACATCAGTATTATTTGCTGAATCACAATTTTTCAACTTATACTTTGGGTTTATACACTCACACATAAAACACTATTTTTGTGCAGATTCACACATACATCCCTGTATAAATCCACACACGTATTTGATTCTTGATATGGGCCAATAGTTTAAATAGTGTAAAGTGAGCCTTTTTTTAAAGGTGGAGGTTTTATACAAGCAGAGTATTACACATATTATTTGGACATGTGGGAATACAAAGGTTTTGAAAGTGCATTTTCACTTTCACTGGATTCAGTCTCATTTTATTTCATTTTCATAACTTCCTGACATTTTTTTCTCATCTAAAGTTGTAAGCAGCGGAGAGACTATCTGCATTTCAAGGAAATGGCAGAATAATTCTACCTATAATTAATGTTTAGTTATAGACAAGAGATCAGGCAGTAATTTTGCAAGGCTGTGTTCTCCAACTGGCTAATCAGACAACCAGAGCATGGGATTTGCATATGGTAAAACTGACAAGAAATAACAGCGACACAATTATGCAGATCAGACACCAGAACCAATATAAGCAGAGGGAACCTCACAGCTGGTGATTGCCAGGATTCCTGTCAGTCATCTGAGACAAAGTCATTCAGACAGAAAGCATGTTTATAATTACTGCCTTTTCCTCTAGTGAGGTACTCAGCAATAATAAAAGCCATTTGAAATAATTCAGTGTTCTCACCAACCTGCAGGCATTTCTCAGCAGAGATGCACAGCTGCTATTTTCAGACTATTCCTTCTCTACTCTTTGCCAAGGGTGACTAAAATTTGTGTCCTCCACATACATACTGTAAAGTACATATATAATTGCATTGAGCATAATTTGTAGATTTTGGCAATGAGTGGTGGGGTGGGGAGCTGCAGGGGTGGCATCTGTAGGAAGAGACCAGGGCTGCACTGCACATAATGAATTAGGATTGTCACATGAGCATATCTGCATTTATTTCTCTCTGCTGTAGGTCAGAAAACTTTTCCAGAGAGCAAAAGCAACTTGAGGATGAAAGCAAGGCAAACTAAATTTCAGTCCTTATAGTACATTTTTCAGGCCTTAATTTGCTCACTTGGATTTCAATTAGGTTTTACTAATGACTTTGAGGTTACAATATGTAGCTCATTATGTGCAATAGAACTAAATATTTCTCTATTGTATAGCTCAGGTAGAACTGATGTCTGGAACCTGCAAGTGCTCTTTATTAATTGAAAATTTCTGAATTACCTGTATACTCAAGGTGAAATCCAGCAGCTGAAACACTGATATCAGACTGAAAATTGAGATACAGATTGTTCGATGTGCTGTTTAGAAGTGGAGGTATGGTTGTTCCTGAAAAAGAATTAAAAATATTATTGAAATGCAGAGAAAGTATAAGAAATAAAAGCAGATGTAAGGGTGTGTTTGTTTGTGTGTGTGTGTGTGTGTGTGTTTGTGTGTGTGTGTGTGTAGAAACAGGGTTAAGGAGAGAAACAGAAAAAGGAGGAGAGGGAGCAGGAGATAGGTCACATAACCAGTTCTACAATATTCTGTCATCATAGATGCTATCAAATATCTGTCTCTATAAAAGTTTTATTACATTTTCAGTGCACTGCAATATCAGAGACATGAACGATAGACAAGGAAAGGCTAATATAAATTTATATTATTTGCTTTTACCCACAAAAGGAAAAATATTCACTAGGGTCTTTTTAAAAGCCTGAGCAAATCCTGTCACCAAAATGATTCTAAACATAACAGTCACATATATCAAGCAGCTCTGAAAATACATTTCAGGACTGTTCTTAGAAATGTGATGGACTATTTAATTGTGTTTCAGCATAAGACAAGATAATACGATTACCTCTGATCTCTTAGCATACACATGTATTTAGTATAATGAAAAAAAAAAACAAAATAAAACAAGAAAAATTAAGGTAAAATAAACTGTCTTCTTTGTCTTAAATAAGGATAAAGAATGCATCCTTTTGTCATGTGCAATATCAAGAGATACCTATTTTTGAGGTCTGTATTTCTGGACCCCATTACAATTGTAAAAAAAATGGATTAAGAGAGGTCTAGTTTGGAAGCTTCTGAGTGTTATTTTATTTCTAATATTTTAAAAGATACAGGTTTATGAAAATCTGCTAAGCAATGATTAATTAAACAGAAATAATATTATCTAACTGCTAATTGTAGGGAAAACACACATACCATGGTCGAGCATGCTTACACACATAGAAACAGCTGTGTGTTTACAGCAAAGAGTTGAATCTGTGTATCATTTATTGAAAAATCTTTTCAGTCACCTGAATAACTTCCAAGCCTTGGAGCATTGTTGTCAGCACCATCATAAAAGTCTAAGGAATCCCAGTTGTGTTCTGTGGCAAAACTCACCACTTGCACCTATGAAGAAAAATGTGAGGTAAAGAACATAAACTTCTTCCACTCTATTCAAGCTCAAAGATTACTCTAAATTGTAGCCTCTGTTGCTTTCAGTCATGAGAAGTTGTCTTGCTCTCCTTGTCATAGAGAATGGAAAATCATCCTTAAGTGAACAAAATGGCAAGTATTTCTTATTTGATTGCCAATTCAAACTATAAATCCTGTAACCCTTAGTGACAACCACATATTACCTCTGCCAAGAGCCACACAGCCATGAAAATCAGATGGGTATAGAATATGATTCTCTTGTTTGGAGGACATTGAGGAGAAGATGAAACATGGTATTTTCAATGACTGCAGTTTTTTCTCTCTGTAATTGCTCCAGTGGTAAACTAGTCCCAGAGGTATGCATGATGCCTCATTTATTTTGCCATTTTAAATCTTGCCTCCAGGTAAGAGAAAACTGCTGTGTTTGGTTACCTTCATCACCAACTCAACTCCTGAGGTGAAGCAGTCACTAGCATGCTACAAACAAAAGGCAGAATAGTCACTTCACTTCTTCCAGAGGTGACAACATTCTTCCTCTCATAGGGAGATGCAAAGTGCTAAGGAGGCAAACTGCAAGAAGGAGGCTATACCTGTTCTCATACAGGGAAATCACACCTTACAAAGTAGAGAAATATCAGATTATTGTTCCTGTTTAGCAGGGGAGAGGTTCTGCTGTTAGCTTTTTGTTTTACCTGTTCACTAAAAAGCTTTAAAAGAGACAGAGGCATGATGAAACCCTAACCCCTGTCAGAAAGTCCTTATTCATTAAGTTCAAGTTTCTTTTGCCTCATTTTTTTTTTTTTTCCTCCAGAATGAAATAGTTGCAACAGAAGACATAAACACTAGTTCCAGTAAAACCAAGTAATGAAGTCATTTTTCTATGTGAAATATATGACTTGGACCTTGTTCCACATAAAATAAATGTTCAGTTTGGCTACATATTTCTTGGATGGGGGCCTCAAATACTGTATCTATTTTTGTAGGAATTGGTCAGATACTATAGCTAAAGGATTTCTTTTTCTTAAGTGAAGCAGTGAAGAGGACCTGACTATTAGCATGATTCAGATACTTGGAGACAGTAAAAATACATTCTTTTTTATTACAACTCTGGAGCAAAAGAATACCACAAGGATTAAACACCTAAATTGAAATCAGTTAATAATTTAATCACTTCATTAATGATTCTGAAAAATGCAGCCTGTGATAAGAGATAAGCACTTCCAAAAAGCAACAGTTATGGCCTAAATCAGAAGGACAGCTACTGCCTAATTTAAATCCTCTGAACTATCTCCCTGCTATAAGAAATGCACAGAAAAAAAATATCCTGTCAGGTGTCCTAGTCAGATGTTTAAATCAAGTAGTGTTCCTCAAAATCAATCTCAAAACTGATTTAGGCTATTCAATATTATTGAAATATCTGTAATTAAATTTATTTAAATGCTTTAAGAAATGGACATTTGTTCTGATTTTCTTTATTAAGCCTTTACCCACATAAAATGAGCTCTATATTTATTCATTTTCTACATTTTGAACTAGGATAGATATAGAAAAAATGTTTTCATGATTTCTTGATGTGCATTTTGCTAGGAATTTGTTCAGAAGATGCTTAGAAGTCCTAATTTAATAAATTCAACTGCCTGTGCAATAACCAGATTTCTGTCAGTTTCTTTAGTGAACTCTAGAGACATGCATGATTAAGCTTAATGGATACTTTCCTACTGTGTGTTCTATGAAGTTAAATGAGAACTCTGAAACTATTTTAAAAATAAATTCCCATGTCATGTAGAAACATAATGAAGCATCTTCACATCACAGTGAACTTTCATAAACATAGAGTAACTAGCAGAGTTTCTAGGAAAACATATATAACTTGTTATTGAAAGCAATTAATTTAATTTCACTGTGATAAAGAAGATATATAAATCTGGGGAGGGCAAAACAGAATTCTTAGGAAGGCTCTCTACTTCCCTTGGCTTATAAGGATGTATCACTGATGTATCAAAATACATTTGGAAGTCATTGTGATATCCTTTTAAATAAAAGGCTACAAGTGCATGTTTTAAAATCTTATAACTTTCAATCACTGCATAATTTAAAAGATATGCAATAAAGTCAATTTTCAGAATCATTAATGAGATAGAAAAACTGTACAGATAAATGATCTTTTCACCTTTTGCATCAGGAAAAAACAGTTCTAAATATGATGATAGCAAGCAAATAGCAAGTGCACTTACTTGAATCCCAGCTCCCTCTGGTACTGTGATCTTCCACACACAATTCAGATTGTTGTCATAAGGCTCAGGATAACCAGGAGATAAAATGGTCCCTTTGCGCTTTGTTAAAATGCCACCACAGGGCACTGAAAGGAAATGCATTAGACAAGAAAAGAAGTTGGAAGCTTCAGAAGTGAGAAGACTTTTTATAAAAGCTTATGCAATGAATGAAAACTTTTTTAATTGATGCTACTTTAAAAAATAAGTATAATATGCCTCATGAAAATAATTTTTTTTTTTTTCTCAAAACTCTTCTTTTAACTGACCAAAAAGAAATAGAATAAAATTACAATTCTGTCAGTTTCCTACCTGACAGAATCATGCTAATATTCCCCTTATTTATTTGATGTTTACAGAGTGAAATCCATTCTATTGTCTCCTGGTAATCTTACAAAAATAAAGCATTTTTTAAGACTTAGATTGAAGTTTGAAAAGCTATGTATTGTATTACTATAAAAGACAAAAAGTGACACACAAAAAAAGGTAACATTGTTCTTTCTTTCTAATATTATTTCATTTATTCTTTCTAATATTGCTCCTCTAAATAATTAATAACTCCAGTCTCAACTCCTTCACTGTTCTCTGCTTGTGTGAGTTATTCCATTATAGTCTGTGAGTCTACTGCATCAGTAAAGAATTTGCAAGATCCTTGCAAGACTACATTCATCACATCTGTGTCCACAGATTAATAAAATGTTATGCATGAAACAGGACAGACACATTAAGTACCATCAAGTATCTCTTTCGAATGTTCAACTTGAATGCATCTTGTCTATATCATTAGAGGCTCTAACAGAGACAAAGAATATTACATCTTAATCTGCATACAGATACACTGTTGGTATTTTGAAGATGAAGGAAAAGATGGATGAGATGGTTTATCAAGTCCATTAAAAGCTAATGTATCACTTCTATGCAACATCACTGAGTTCTGAAGGGATTTCAGGAGCTGCAAATATGAGGATTTAGAAAATAGATAAGATGTAACTTATCTTAATAATAAATATTGTAGCTCCATATTGTGTGGCAGAAGATTAATAGAATCTGTTTAGAACTACATGGATAAATTAAATGCTAGTGCCACTTAAAGTGTTTAAACAATTACTCATAAAAGGATGAACAGATGGAATGGTTGATGCCAGGCTGCACCTTGTGTATTGTGTTAGTTTTTGGACCCCTCATTACAAGAAAGACATTGAGATGCTGGACCAAGTCTGGAGAGGACAACAAAGCAGGCAAAGGCTCTGAGACTAAATGTCAGAGTGGCTGAGGGAGCTGGGGCTGGTCAGCCTGGAGCAAAGAACGCTCAGGGAAACCTTATCACTCTACAATCTGAAAGGAAGTTGTGGCCAGGGGAGGGTTGGGCTCTTCTCCCATGCAAGGAGCGATAAGGCAAGAGGACATTGCCTCAGACTGTGCCAGGGGAGGTTCAGACTGGACATCAGGGGAAGCTCTTCACAGGTAGAGTGGTTATGCATTCAAATGTGCTGCCCAGAGCAGTGGTGGAGTCTCCATCCCTGTAAGTGTCCAAGAAAAGACTGCATGTAGCACTTAGTGCTGTAGGTGACATGGTGGTGCTTCATCAAAGGTCAAACTCGATGACCTTGGATGTTTTTTCTGACCTTAATGATTCTAGATTAAATAATTCTATGTCTATTATGAGAATATGTTATATTAAAACACTCACTAGAATTAAGGCAATTTAATATGGTTACTTCTTCCACTTCAATTATTAAACTGTTTTAGTTTAATGCAGTTTTCACCTCATAGGTATTTTAGCACACTTATTGACACATGAATTGTCACACAAAAGGTGGCCTGTAACCCTTCCTCTGTTTAGCTTGTCTACAGACAAATGGATTTTTCTTCATAGACTAAATAATGTATTAAAATATTGATAATGTATTATGATCAGTGTCCAAAAGAATGACTTCAACACTTTGTAAAGTTGTGATATCTGAGAAAACAGGGCAATATAATTCAAGAGGAAAAGTACTAAACAATACTACTGATTTATCTGTAATCCAGGAGACTAAATGAGATACAGCTATATACTTCATCTTCCTATTGATATAGAAATTGTGGTTCTATTACCATGCCTGAAATAGTGTAAATTGGCATCATGTGTTTAAAATTCAGTCAATAATAATTTACCAATATTACCCCACTTAGCCTTGATCTCTAGCAGGATTTTGGTATTTTGGGGATGATCTTTTAATTTACTAAAAAGCACTCATACTCTATCAGGCACCATCAGCTGGTTGGCATGGCAGATGAAACATCAGCCTAATGAAAATATGTTCTTTGTTCTCTTTTCATCTACTCACCCAAACCTCTGTTTTTGTACTCTGCTGGAGTCAGTATCACAGTGGCATTTTTGCAATGGGTTATGATATTTTTAATAAATAATTCTGTTCCCTATCAGGAAAAGTAAAGTGGAGAATTTCATTGCAATTACTAGATTCCCAGTTGGTCTAAGTGAGTTTATAAATATCAATGGATGCACATTAATTTAAAAATTTAGAGAATTTAATCTCAAAGTCACTAGAAGTAAACAATGCATGTTTTCTGATCTGAAAAGCTACTGGTCTTTTCCTGGCAAGTAAGAAAATATTAATCTAACTAATTCTAAATCTTTATTATAGTAGTGTTCTTCCTAATAGCTTGCAATATCTTGCTAGAGATCTGCAGTGTGCAAGCATCCTAGTCTTGTGAGAAGTCAGGGCACACACTAATATTTCTGATTCTTGATTAAAGCCAGGAGCTTCCAGAGATGTTAATGTAAGAGAAGTTATCACATAAATTATGGCAGCAGAGCGTGCTCATGAAACTTGTGAAAGTTCACAGCAAGGTTAATAGAGAAATAGAATAGGGAAGTTTTAACAGAAAGGAGAATAAAAATAACCTTGAATAAAAAAGAAAAATTAAAGTAAGCAAGAATAAAATACTATACCAATGACAAAGAATAAACACGTTCAACTAGAAAATAGTCTACACTTTAACCTGTTATATTAAAAAAAATTATATTAGTTATATTAAAAAGCCTTAGGAACTCACCAATGCATGTAGGGAGTGAATCATTCCATTGTGCCAATGCATTTGGTACTGTATCACATCTAATTGCTGTTGACCCATGGAGGATATAGCCTGGATTGCACTCAAAAAGAACCAGTGAACCAACTGCAAATTCATTTCCAATCCTTTTTCCAAATCTGGGTTCAGGCACAGAGCTACACTGTGTTGCACTTGTTCTTGGAACAGCTGTGAACATGCAAACAATTGTGGATTCTTAATTTTAGATTTGGTGACAGAATACAGATATTCAACCACAAATATTCAAAATGTCTGGAAGAAACTTTCAGTTATTTTCCAGTTGAGCACATTCCCCAAATGAATATTCACAATAGAGATTGCTCACTTTTTGATGTCTGAATTACTATTTAGGAGAGCATAGCACTGATATCCTTGCCAAGATTGGAAGTAATGCATAAAATCCACATGAAAACCTTTCTAAAATGCCACATTTAAGAAATATTAGCATGAGATACTCAACTAATACAGAGTTTAAAAATAACATTTTGTGTCAGATATTTACATTTATTCATGTGGATTTCTAAATGTATGTTCTGACTGTCAGATGAGGATTTATATGTAATGAAAGAACGAATTGCAGTTGCAAGTGCTGGTATATAAAAATTTCCTATTTGACCCTTAAAAAGGCAAATAATATAAATCAAGAAAAATATCTTAGTAAGATCATTTTTAGCCCACAGGCAATAACATTTACAGCTATTCACATTTAAATTGAGAAATAAACCATTTAGAGCACACAGATGGATCTAGCATTTGTTAATCAGATTAGCAAACAAAACCAGAAATTTTGTGTAATTGTCTTCTTAAATTTTGAACCCCTTTTATGCTTTTTAAGTATTTGATCTCAGCTTTAAAATACAGATTAAAAAATAGTTCCAAACATTTTTCAAAACATGTAGAAATAGTGACACTTGTTCTATTGTTAAAAGGCTGTTACTTTCCTCTTCATTCTCAGTCTGCTTCTCTCGGATGATTTATGAACTGATGAATAGAATAAATACACATTTTTCTAGGTTGTCTCACCTTGATAAACAAAATGAAATCCTTTAGCTGTTATTGGCCCAACTGAGGTAAATCTGACTGTGATCTGGTTCCCCGAACTCAATGGAAGAGATTCACCTACTCAAACAACAAAAATATAAAGCTGTCATAGACACTTTTTACTGAAGAAAATACCTGTCAACATCTTTGCAGCTAGAAATAATACTCTCCAAACCCTGCTCTGCTTCAATAAATTTCATAAGATACGTACACTTTTAATATTTTATGCTGATAGTATTATGTCATTCTATATAAGGGGAATTTAAACTCATCTTCCTTACTACGAATATTTGTTGTTTTTTCCCTTTACCAAAATCAAACAAAAAAACCCTTCCTAAAAAAACCCAAACCAAACCAACAATAACAACGAAAACCACAATAAACATCCTCCAAAATAATGTAGAAAACCTAAATAAAAATGGGGAAAAAAACCCAAACCTAACAAAAATCCCAATCCCTATCTCTATTTAAAGACTCAACATGTAACTAATCTATTTAATTTTACTTTTCTACAAATATGCCTTGCTTTCCCTTTAAAACATCTACTACCTATTTCAAATTACTCACTGCATAAAGCCATAAAAGCACAGAGTAGGAACTCCTAAATACCCACAATATTAGCTAAATATCAAAAGGAAAAACAAAAAAAAAAGTGATTTTTCTTCATTCATCAATGCAAAGATTTTGGAGTGTTTCTCATATATTTGCCTCAGATGAATTTTTATAAAATAGGACAATCCTTTTTTTTCTTTTCTTTTTTTTTTTTTTTTTTTTGACTACATTTTATTTGTAAGTTCATTAAAAAACTAAATAACGATATACTGAGAGTTTTATTAAATAATACCTGAATGAGATCCTGAGAGAGAGGATAACAAAGACGACTGTAGGGCTGGGCCATCATATACTTCAACCACGTCATGGAGGGATGTCTGGAAAAACACAAACTGGCCAAAAACAACTGAACAAACAGAAAGCAAAAGAAGGAAGAGGCATCAGCAGCCAAGACAAAAACCAAAACCAAAGGCAAACACAGGGAATAAAATAAGAAAGGGAAGAAAAAGAGAGAGAACAAAATATATATTAACGTATGATGTTAAAAATAACTGAATCCGCTGTCTTGATGCTTAATGTAGGTTATTTTTCGTACCATTACAGTAATAAAAGAGTGAAAATACATCTAAAAGAGACAATGAAGGCACAGAATCCATACATATACATATAATAATTAAAAGATTCTAGCAATTATGGAGCAAACCTATTTTTCTGTTATTGAATTATTTTCTTTCAAATTCTATGCCCTCTCCCACAAATCTAAGTTCTCCATGCAATTTTCTCCTTTAAATTTCCAGGCATATTATTATAGACTGAGTTTTTAAAATGAATTCTATTGATAACTCTCCATAACTTTTACTTACCTTGGAATTTTTCCTTTTTTTAAAAAATATTAACGTTCAATATATCATCGCTTTTGTGAAATACAGAAGCAACTGATTTAAGGGAACAAACATTTTTCAGAATACATTTATTGAAGCACAAAAATCTTTATTTTTAAAGTCACTCTAGTAGAGCAATTCATTGCAAGGCATATTTTTCAACTTAAATTCAAAGGCTTGCACAGCCCGTTTGAATTACAGGTGTTTTCACTTTCAATACAAGCAATCAGTGAAAAAAACAAAACAGAATTTGAGGATAGTTCTGACCCTAGCACCTTGAAGACATTTATATCCAACACTACAAGCCATGGAGAGGAAAATTACTTAGGAATTATACATGTATAAAGGTGGAAGCAGTCAGATATTTTTAGGTACTGGAACATCTGAAAAGAGAAACTGAAGCAGTTCTAGTTTGTCATCCAGGTTAGACATTTTGGAATAAATATTCTAATATATTGGTACTAGGTTCTATTTGTTTGCCACAAGTTCTACAGTAGTTTCATTTTAGTTTTAGTTAAAGAAGATGAAGCTCTCATCTCTGGCTCTTCAATTAATTTTACCCCTGTGAAACTTTAAAAATAGGTCATTAAAAGTGCATTGTCTTCGAATTGTTTATTTTTTCACTATTTTTTTTTTTTAAGGCAGTTCCGTGTTCCTTACTCATGATCTGATCATATACACTCTCCAGTTTTTAAAAGCCTCTTTTTGAAGGAAAAGACTTCATATATTTATATAAATACACGAAGTATATATTTATATATTTATATAAATTTATATAGTATATAAATTTATATATTTATATAAAATTTGAAAAAAAGTTTTTCTGAGACACTTCCAAAGATTCTTATCCATTTTTAAGAGGAACTATAAGCAAGATGCTGAATTATCTCCATAATTTCTACGTCAGTTTCCAGAAAATTATTCATTGATATTTTTAACAGTTCTGCTTATTTTCAAAATAATATTTATCTGGATTCAAGTCTTCTCTTTGCTGTTGCTAAACCCAGCTAATTGTTTATGTCACATTTTTTACTTTTATCAGATCTTTTTTCATATACAATGAATTTAGTTTTGCCATTGAGACAAGAAAATCTCCTTGTGACTTGCACTGTTATTTCCCACTTTGAATTAAGTTTCAAACTATGTATGGAAAATCAAGGCAAGAGCTGAGGCTCCCATAACAAGCATATAGAAGTGTTATCAAGACCTTTATCCTGGGAAAACTGTAAAAATGGAATTGTTAAGATATATTTGTAATTTATGGAGTAATTATAAAACATTTGCCCACAATTTTACCATATAGTGAGTCAAATTCCAAAATCTTTTTGTATGTTTTTAAAATATTTCAATATTGGTTTGCCTCCAACTTTGTCCTCTGAACCCTTCAATCTAAAATTAGAACACTGAAGAAAGTGAACTAATACATGAATAATGCCTAAAATTAATCACTTTAGAAAGAGAAAGGTCTACATATAATTTTTGGTTATTTGGGTTTTTTTACTATAATTTGTGCATTTCTTAACAAAATACAGACAAAAATATAAGAGCATAACCAAAAGTTTTCATTGTCTTGAGATACAATATATTTAGAAGAGATGTGAGGTGGCATAGACATCAAAAGAAGTGACAAAGAAGAATTACTCTGGTTACCCCAGAAAGGGGTTAACAGGGAACAGCAGAAAGCTCAAGCAAGGGGCTTTGAGCCCATTATAATCAATTTATGAGTCAAACTGCTTTCTCAAATTTAGCAGGAATATGCTGAAGCCATTAGGAAAGAAATACTCTAGAACCTGTTCTTTCCTTTTTTCTGTGCCAGGATACTTTCTTTTTATTAATTAAACTGAAAAATGTTGAAATATATAGTGACTGATACCTGACCAGCTGACAATGTCACAAGAAAGGAAATTCTGATTATTGGAAAAAGAACAGTTCATTATTCCTGTGTTTTCTCATGCTTATTGTTGTCTACTCTGTTTGGTATGTGTTCATTCTTTTATTTTCTAGTGTTTAAAAGGAATTTTCTTTAAATTAAATACTAACCAACATATTTGAAGTCAGTGCAAAAATACCTTATAAATTAACAAAAGTTGATAAAACATAACATAAGGATCCAATACAGATTGCCCTTTAGAAACAAATAATTGAAAACTATTATCCAGTTCAAATAAAGATCAAGTCACTTAATCTGAAGAATTTGGGTGTGTTTTTTTTTCTTTAATGATGGATGGATAAGCATTCTCTGAATAATGACTCAATCATCTGCTATTCCCAGTCAACTATCATAAAATGCTGGAAGTCACCTATCCAAACTTAACATGCAACGTTGAGGCTGCAAATTATTTTGGAATTTATGGTCATCTTGGCCTTCAATGCTTTTTAGCAATACTATTTAAAAATAAAATATATTTTCTCCTGTGTTTTGTGGTTTAACATTTTACTCACAAATTTAGTTGGCTTTTATTTTACAAGATAAACAGGCAAAGTTGTTCAAAAAAATACTTTCTCCTGAAATTTTGATAGTTACTGATTTATGCACTTCTTAATAAACAAAGTACATTATAAGGCATTTTTTATACTTTAGACTTTTATATTTATATTTTAATTTTAAGGCGGGTTTTGTGTGATTTTCTTTAATTTCAAAATTCGAGGTAAACTGTAATGTTAATACTGCCAATAATTTAGGACAGTGAGGGAATCCATAATTCAAATTATGTCAGCAAAAGCAAGCTCCCTTTTCAACAAACAGGAACTAGATGAGCAGATATTCCTTGCCTCTAAATATCTAGATGTTTATATAGCCTTCATCTCTGTAACATCTGGATACTTTCAACGACTTTGGAAAGCATCCAACAGCAGATGGAATTGCCAAAACAGTTAGCTAGTTAAAAATTTCATCAAAGAAATTTTAGCTTCATTTTTAAAGAAGTAAATATGCATAGAGTTTACATCTGGCTGTTTAAAAAATACTTATATAAGTATATATTATATATACTCTTATTATATGCATTATATAACTTAAATAGTATTAGATTATGAACAGTATTCTCACAAAACAAATATTTCTCACAAAATTGGAAAATAACAGACTAGAAGCCATCATCACTCCTTTTGCAGGCAGGATGGCCATTTAGAGCAGGTTGCTCTGGACCATGTATAATCAGGTTTTGAATTTCTATGGGTTGAAGATCCCACCACCCCTTTGACCAACCTGAACCAGTATCCTGCCTTTCTTACAGCTTTTATCCCTTGTTTTCCCCTGACTTGCCTTTGTCTTTCTTTGCCTTGGTTGAACAGTGCTAACTCTACTTTTAATCATCCTTATCATCTCCAATATTTGCAGAAGTTGACCAGCACTATTTGCTCTATCACCTTCCCAGGAACAAAAGTTCAATTGGCTTGCAGTTCCCTCAGTCCTTCTTGCTTTTCTTGAAGATAGGAATGTTGTTGTCTTTCCCCAGCCCTTGTGAACCCCCACAGCTGCCACAATCTTCCAAGGGTACCTGACCTCCCATGTCCCATGGGTTTGCAGTTGCCCAGTTTTTCTAAGTGCTCCATCACCTAGTCCTCTCTAAGTCACCCTTACTCTAGACTTTTCTGCTGGTCTCAGGGCTCAAGGATTGTTCAAAATTGGTCTATTGGCAAAGACAGTAGCTAAAAATTTTATTAATTCATGTTTCTCTGTATCATTTTTCTTCAGAGACTTCACCCCAGATTCAATTCTATATGGATTTTGACTTTCCTAACCCCATCTTTTCAGTGTATTTCAAGAGTTTGTGTTTCTCCTCGAACACCTGACCTTGCTTCAACCTCTTGAATTTTTCTTGGTTTTTTTGTTTGCTTTTTTTTTTATGTTCAAGTTTTATCATCAGCTCCTTGGTCATCTGTGCAGGGTTTTTGCCACCTTTCTTTGATAGTCTGATCATTGGCAAGTGTCATTACTTTCTTGAAGTGGCAATCCCTGAAAATAAAATGCACTTTCTGGGTTTCTCATCTCTCTAGGGCCATGCATATTCAGTGTCTTCCAAACAAGACCCCGAATTGCTCACATTTTTTACTGTATTGGGTCTGACTGAGATAGAGCTCATTTTTCTTTAGCACTCCTCACAGTGTTGTGCTCTGCACTGGTAGCTGGAAGGGTGTTGATAACACACCAGGGTTAACAGGGGGAAAGATCCTGAGAGTGGGGATGCAGCCAGGACAGCTGACCCAAAGTAGCCAAAGAGATATTGCATACCATATGACATATGATAGCAGCACAGATATAAAAATTAAGAGAGAGAGAGGAAGGGGGGTGTGTTTCTCATCCTACAGTGTTTACCTTCTGGAGGAACTGCACTCGTGCTGCTTCCCAGGAAGTGTCTGAACATCACTCTCTGATGGGAATTAGAGATTAACTGCTCCCTTTGCTTATGCACACACAAAGTTTTCCTTGGTTTTGGTTTTGGTTTTTTTTGTTGTTGTTTTTGGTTTGTTTTTTTTTTTTTTTGCTTTAAACCTGCTAGTTGCTTTCCACCTTATTTTCTCTCCCTTGCTCCACTGGGAAGAAGATTTACAGAGTGGCTTGGTGGGCACCTGACGTCTAGCCAAGGTCAACCCACTGCACTGACCCAGCAAAAAAAAAACCAGTAAAGAGTTAAATCTAACACAAAACTCAAACATGTAGCATGTAATTGTCATTAATGCTAGTACTGATCAAGTAGTATTTACCTGGATAAAATATATTTATTTTATATATTATGCCAGCTTTTGGATCTAAAGAAATACTCTTACTATATTACATGGATAACAATGGAATAAGATGATAATATAATTCTTCACCCTGGATTTTCCCTTCTTAGACATTTTTTGTGTGCCTAAAGATTTACTGAAATAAGTAAGCTTTAGTGTAAAATCAAGTTCACTACTGTTGTAATTCACTTACCACTAAGAAAATACGAGAAGGAATAACATAGTTTAAGCATTGTTATTGCAGAAACTGAAATGTACAATTCATATAAGCCCTGCTGGTGAGGTTTAGGTGTTTGCTTAAAGGCTGAATCAGTATTTATAATGATACATCTCAGAAACTGACAAAGGAATATGAAAATTAGCCCTGTTAATATTACTCAATTTACCTTTACAGTTCTAAATACATACATATGTCTCCAAGCAGGATCTATTTCAGTCTGGAAAAGACATGCATGAGCTACACTATGGTCATTATGTTCTACAATATCTTGCACCAAATTAGTTGGAAGAACAGAGCAAAATACCAAGAAATAAAAGATAAATCAACTGATTTGTTAAGAATGATTATTTAAAACTGTGCTTAAAAATGGTAGATTAGATACTTTCCTCTAATATTTTTAAAACATTTTTCTTCTAACTGTAAATAAAATTAAAAAAAAATGTGTTCAGATGTCTAACAGTTGTGGTTTAAAATAGGTCTAGTTTTAGAGTTAGAGGTCTTTCCAGAATTTGAGGTTACTCTGTAGAAGTTAACTTCTCCTAGTTTCAAAAATAATCTCTGTCACCATCTAAATAATATTTCCAAAGGAGAGTTTTTTTCACAACATGAACAAATAAAACATGAAAATTTTATTTCACAGTGAAAAAACCCCATAAAAATATGTTTCTATGTCTGGTCCACTGATGATATGCTCTCCTTGCTTAAGATTTAGTTTTAATTTTTTTCCTATTAACTCCTATAAAGAAATAAAAATACCCTATTTAATTATTTTTTGAGAAAGAAAATAACAAAATAGGAAGAAGTTTACATTTTTGAGAAACTTCTTTAAAAAACAGAAAAATCTCTCACTAGAAGAATAGTCTCCATGGTGATTAAGAATAAAAAGTGTTCACTAAGAAAGAAGAAATGCAAATTTCTCATGCATCTAAACTCCCAAATCTGGAGATCCCATTCACTGTGCTAAGTGGTGGTTCATGGTCATTCAGTCAAATGATAAATGACAAAGGAGAAAATCTATGCTTTAAATAACCAGGATTCAGGCAGAACTCCAGGAAGCAGGAAACTGCTGTGGGGTGTTGCTCAGCAAGTCTTTACGACTGAACATATTAGTGACATCAGTCAAATGATCAACGGATGAGAAAAAACTTTGGTTTTGCCCATTCTCATAAGAAAGAGAGGAATTCTCCACAAAATAGACACCTGCAGTAAGATCTGACTACACTAATATGATGACAACCACTTTCAACCATTATTTTTGCAGATTTTTTTTTTCTTTAGGAAGAGGAAAGATTTTTTTGTTGGTTTTTTTTTTTTGTTTTTGGGGGTTTTTTGGGTTTTTTCGTTTGTTTGTTTTTGTTTTTGTTTTGTTTTTCTGTTTGTGTTGGGGTTTTTTTTTTTTTTTTTTTGTAAGAAGCAAGCATTATTTAAATTTTTTACTTCTTCAATTTCCTTTGGATGGCACTTTCAAGACATCTCAAACCAGCTATGGAGTAGCCTTGAAAAAAATAAAATGCATAAATGAATAGCAGAATATCTGCATCTAGAAATATTTTAAAGTTAAGGTCCATCAATTATTTATATGAAGTAGCTCTGCATTCATTGACTGCAAGCCAAGAGTTTTGCATAACATAGTTTAATCATGGAAATTATATTTAATAAAAGCAGAGATGATCTGGTACAAAGGCTTATTGTGACCTTTTGCTGTCTTTATTATGAAACAGAAAAAATTACTTTTACTATAATGTTAAAAAAGTCAGAGTCTACCTAATATTGCAATTTCATATCTGACCTTCTTACCGCAGCAAAGAACTTTCTCTTTAAATGGATCCCTTCATTTAAGTATTTAACTTCATCACAAACAGCAGATAAGAAAAAATTTATGAAATTTTGCTTTGTATTTAGGATGAACCAGCAATACACTGTGATGCATAGAACTAGAAATAAAAATGATGGACTGACTCAGTATGTTAAAAGTAACTTATATAGACATGAAATAAAGAGATATTTGCCCCCTTCTGCTGAGAAAAATGTCCAGTAAAACTGCAAAGTAATTTGAGTGTTTGTTGGCTTTGTAAAGAGATCAGTTCAATAATCTCTGAGAAGATTTTTGAAGGAAAATATTGTAAAATGACACCCTAAAGAGATGATCTTACAGAATTCATGGATAGGAATAATGCTCTCAGTAAGGAAACCTAAATCAATTTTGACCAGCACATACAGAATTAGAAGATCTGATCTTTTACTGTTCAGTGTAATACTTCAGTTTGATAAAAAACTGATTATGTCTGAGTTAGCACTGCTACTATCACTTCTAAATGAAAATAGTAGCAGAGGTGTCATTTTTAAAAAATGTTTCTCCTCTTACATTTCCAAACATTTGGTTGTCTGCCGGTTACTGTTAATATATTCAGTGGAATCTGTGACTGTAACACTGATCTTTAGTGATATCTGTTACATTTCTCTGCAATGGCTGACAATTCTTATCATATGCTGTAAGAGGAAAATTATTAATTGTTTGTGAATACAAAGTAAAGTCCCCAATAGTATCCTGCTGTGTAAATTTTGATTCATTTCAAAGCCACAGAATAAAAGAGTTGTCTATTGCTCCTGACCTTGGAAGAAGTAAAAATTAATTCTGCCTGTATGAACCTCTTGGGTGTTCTACAGACTAGATGTCAAAATATGGCTAGAGAGGGGTTTGTGTGTAAACCAGTGGAAGAGATATTCTTACTGGCATGAGTTAAGGACAGAAAGGTGCTGATTTACTGAGCAATGAAAGTAAATTGAGTTTATATATTAATGTTACAAAAAATAAGCAGATATAAAAATGATGAGAATAATTATTGAACTGAAAAGTTGCTAAAGCTGCCAATAGGTAAAAGGAACTTCCCCCTCCCACATAGATAGATATATATAACAGACATAAATATATATATACAGCATTTAATGTAGCAACTGAACAATAGATTAGTTACAGAAACTTTATACAAGTTTCCCAGTGTAAAGAAGAATGATTATATAAGACCATCCTACAAAAGTCCTCAAATATAACAGAATTCTATTTCAATATCATATGTATAGCACACATTTACTGATATTGACAAATTAATATGAGTGATCAATATAAAAGTCATGGAGGTTTTCCAAGCCACACATAGATGTGCCAGTTTACTGTACTAGAATATATACTAGTTCTCCCCAGTGTATGTGACTTACACTACGGTCTAGTCCTTAATCTCTGTGGAGACTCTTCTTAAAGTCTGGAAAAAGCCTTTACTGAATTATCTGCTTTTTCTCAAGAATTAGTGGCATTCCTTTGGTAGTCTCAGCTGGAGATGTCAAATGGAACCCTGCATTTTCTGGCATGACATCCAAATGATTAAGGAGGAAAAGGCAGAATAAATGATTCTCCCTGAAAACAAGGAAGGGGTAAGAAAGGGCGAGAAAGACTTCTGGTACTTAAAGCTCTCATGTGCCATTTTCCTCCCACAGAAGAAGGTGAAGAAAATGCATGTTCCATTCTGTGATCTCAAAGAAAGAGCACACACAAATCTAGACTGAGCTGCAACCCATCCTCTGTTGCTCTTTCTTTGTTTTAATTCTACAAAGGAAGTGTTGCACAGAAACATGATGATTCTTCCTCTCTCCTATTACGTTATTTCTGTATTCTTAGACTCAGAGAGGAAGAAGGAGATGGCATCTGATGTATTTCATGTTTGAGAAAAGGAATATTTATCTGAATGTACGAAAAAACAATAATAATATACTAAGAGACAGAAGATGGGGCCAAAGATGATCAACACAAGAAGCTCAGCATGAGGAAATGATATTAAACTGCAAAAAAAAAAAAAAAAAAAAAGCTTACATACATATTTCCCCACAAATGGGCATAATTCCATGTGAAATGTGAGATTTAGAACTTTTCCTGGAGCTGGAAGAGGACTGAACTCTAATTAACACATTTCCTGCTTTCTTCTAAAATCAGCAGATCTTATTACACTACATAAACTATCATTCTCCTCTGTCTTAAAACCTCTGTCTCTCTTTCTTCTTCTCCCTTTCTGCAACTCACATCCCTCTCTCCTGAATCATCATGCATACATGTAAAGCTCTTTTAGGATCTGCAAGAACACAACAGTAAGGAAAATCAGTTTAAACAGTATTTTTTTTATTTATTGCTAGTTATAGTGTGTTATTTTAAATTATATTCTTAATTACAGAGTATATTATTTGCAATAATTTAAAAATTACTATTGTGTACATCTGCTATCAATAACATAAACCTGAAGGAAGCATCAAACCATACAAATTTCTTTTCTCTATATTGATTTGTTTTGATTTTATTCAACTGAAATTCAAACATGTATTATTCTCATTTGTTTAAACAGATAGCATACATTTATATATCCTTATGGACCAAAAAAAAAAAAAAAAAAGTATCTTATAATTTTAACTCCTTCAATGCTACTCAGATTTATTATTTTAATCCAAGATATTCAATTTATCTCATTTTCCCTAACCTACCTAAAAAGTAGATGGTTTTTGCACCTTATTATTCAATATTTTTGCTGACTGGAAGTAAATATGCCACATTTAAAAAGAAACAGGCCTCTGTTCCTGTGTGCTCTGGCTTCAGTCAGGACACAGTTACATTTTGCAGTAGCCAGGAGGGGGCATGGCCAGGACATGGAAATGCAGGAGATTTTCTCTTTACCACCTCATGTCATTGTCAGGGGTTGGGGGAAGGAAGGTTCTTGGAGGAGAAGGGGTTCCTTCAGGTCCAGCAAGCCTGGCAGAGAGAGCCATCTGGTACTGTCTATTATCATCTGGTATTCTGTCCATGTGAATTGTTTCTTTTCCTATGCCCTCTATCATTAATACTGTTTTTGTTACTGATCTTATTGTTATCTCATTGCAGTTTACAGTAAATTGTTCTTACTCAAACCATGACCTTTTGAGCCTCCACATCTTTTCTCCAGTCACCCACAAGAGAAAAGGTGGATGGGGTAGCAAGTGGCAGTATGGTTTTAGTGGGAGCACTAAATTTGACTAATTCCCCAAATCATGACACTGCAAAATTTTCTTGACTTTTTTCTGGTTTTAAATTTTTAATTTTTTTTTTTTAAGAATGTCATTCTCATTGCCTTGCATGAAAAATTTACCTCTCATATGTTGCCAATATCATTTCTAAAGTAGGCAAAGAGGGTTGAAGTGATAATACAGCTGAAGCAGAACAGTTTGACAAAAAAATATATAGATGGCCCTAGGCAGTAATTATATTTTATTTAACAGAGTGAGTGTGAGTTAACAGACTCAGCACTGACTAGACTGAAAATTAGAAATTTAATTTGAATAAAAGCTGCATGGAGAAAGCCTACTGACAAATTAGGCAATATATTGTTTGATATAAAATTACCCTAGTTTCAGAACATCCTACTGAAATGCTTCAAAGAAGGTGTGCAGACATTTTCATATATCATGTCAGTCCTACATGTAGCCTTAAAAACTAAAGTAGGTCTTTGGTCCCTAGTAATGTTTTTATTTAGTTTTTTTTTGTGGTATATAACACAACACATTTTAAATGATAATGCCTAACAGATCCAACAGTGATTAATCCTATAAACCTAAATAAAAGCAGAAGAATGAATTATGTTTCACATCCACTTTACACAGGCTGTGTTTTCTGAGATTATTTTACCAAAGCAGTAGTCAAAGCTGCAGACCTAGCTGCTAATTTGAAATTAACTATTTTGTAAAGTTTAAACTTCTGGCTCCAAATCTACTTTGAGGGGAATAGTAAGGGAGACAAATTTATGTGTTCATTTCTCTGAAAGTCCATCAATGAGCAATAGAGTAGTGAGAAAAAAAAATTGAAAGTATAATTAATGATATTATTTTTCTTATTCTAAATAAAAGACAATTCTTTACTGTTATGATGTACAAGTACTCAGGATTCTCTGAAAGGGACAAGACAATTAGGTGGAATGTTTTTTGCCTGGGCCCAGTAATTGTGATCCAAGAGTTTTTTTCTCTAGTCTCTTAAAAATAGTGTGAGAAGAGGAAAAGAATCCAAGACTGTATAGCTAACAAACAGCTACTGACATTTACTTTAAGCTGAAGAAGCTACTACTCATTAACATAACATTCTGAGACCAGTTGTGTACATTGCATGATCCATCACTTCAGTGGTCCGTTGAATTGAGAAAAGTGAGTGAAAGGTCAGAGGTTAGAGGCAGAGAATAAGCAGGAGGCCACTGCCCTGCTACTACAAACATGTTCTGAACCACAGAAATGTGAAGAACTTGGTAATCCTGAACATGGGCAGCATTTTCCAATTCTGCTTCATTATGTTCTTACACAATTGCTTATATGCTTTGATAAAACAAATCTGAATGACACCTTCATAGCATCTGACTGTCTAAGCAAGATTTTTTAAAAGGAAAGAAATGGTAGAAGTAAAACATCCAAATTTTGTTTACTGCTAATTTTTCTATTACAGTGTCAGAACTGAGGGAGAAAGGAAACACCTGCAACTATTTGTTGTGTTCCTGTAGATCTTAGCAATAGCCTGTATATAACAGAAGGGATATCCACTGAGATAAGAGAACTAGAGAAATTGTTTTTGTTGATGATTTTTGTGATGATAATAACAATATAATTCATAAAATTATTATCTATAAAGATACAAATTACATGAAGTTCAAATGAATTGTAATTTTCAAACCCCTTCATTATAGTTCTGGGAAGAACTGACCTTTTAATGTAAGAAAATTATTAAAATTATAGCATGGGATCATGAAATTGGCTAATGAGGTATTTAAATAAGGTGCCCAAATTTGAAGGATGGTCGTCTTATGATAAATTTGTATTTAAGTCTCTCTCTCTAATACTTATGGACAGACCACAGGGAGTGTATATTACTCTTAAGTAACATACATAGTAGAAGGATAAACAATTTAAACTCTGCAGTGACAATAGAACAATATAGTAACAATAAGAAGAATACAGTATTAAGCCAAAATTTAAAAAAAAAGGAATTTTATTAAGATAGGACATTGTATTTAAAACCATACATTAATTATCTAATAAGGGTTCTAGATTTAATGGTAAAGTCACTTTGAAAAAACTCTGTTTCTTCAATCACCTCTCAGCTAATTTAGAGTTACTAATTAAAAGTACAACAGTTTTCTGCATATAATAATTATCTTTTATCATCCTACTAGTAAATGTTAATTTTTAGATCAGATGATTAATCACTTCATTCATCTGAAACAAATTATCACTTCAGTTTACTGAATCATATGGATGAAATTAATATTTGAGTGATTATTTTTCTTTTCATTAGTATGCAAACCTAAAAGAACTCCCAGTGGAACACTTAAAAAATTTGAATAATTCCTCATAGTCAAAATCATCAAAAATTATATAAGGGAACCTGTGAAAGGAAAAAGTGAAAATATTCCAGCCATTTGAGAGCAGTAAATATGAGAAAAAGGACTTTATCAATACAATCCTTATAGCAAATAGAACCATTTATCAGTTGCCAGTCTGCCTGAGTCTGTAACTGAAGTGAGAAGTCAAAACCTAGGGAGGGTTTCAAGACCTAAATGAGAAACTTTTTTGTGTTTGAAGAAAGCAAATTTTGCATAACAATCAGCCTGTCATTTCAGGATCTACAGTCCTTTATAGAAAATGGGAATGAGAGAAAGGAGAATGAGAACAGGAGGAGCAGGTGGCTTGGAAAAATAAAAGTTTGACTTGGTGAATTAATAATGAGAAACCTTACAATAACACAGGCTTTTTAGAAGCCTATTCCTGATTGTCTATTATACCTTCTAAACAGTGCAAGTGGATGTTTACCATTACATGTATTTTAAAATGACAAATCTCTCAGGACTCAAGTAATAAAGCAAAAAGCAGAGTCTTTCATCCAGTGTTACATTTAATAAGTACATTGTTAGAGTGGAATTTGAGGTGTGAGAGCCACAAGAGGAGAACCACATCACTCTGCCATCATCCCAAACACTTACAAAACCTGGACTGATGTGGTGCAGGTGCTTCATCAGAGCAGTGTCTTGTCTCACCCCATGTCAGTAACAAAATTTGTGTTTGCCTTTTTCTTGTCATGCAGCTCTCATATAATTAGAGCTGGGCAAGTCTCATTAGCCAAGTGTTGGTTTACCCTTTCACAAAATATAGGTAGATGTATATGAAAACGTTTATGTATAGGTATCCACAAATATATATACACACACTACTTTTCCTACTCTTCCCATTCCTTTTTAATCTATTCCTCCCTTGTAATCATCAAATTATATGGTCCTCCTCCAGCTTCCTGCCTTACTGACATACACTAGGTGCTAACTCTCAGAAACAACAGGATTATTATCCTTCAACTGTGTCCATGATGGTCTCCAAAACCAGAAATTCAACATCTTCACTAAGTTACAACCTAAAGCAATTTTGTCTCACCAAACAGCCATATTTTAACAGTCTTGTAATGACTTCCCAAAGTAAAATTCAAGTTCTAAACCCTTATAAAGAGATGGAATTATTTTTTGCCACAAAAAAATGTGCAACTACAGACTTCCAAGTTTGTTTTTCCCCCTTAGAGAATTTAAATACATTTTCCCAAAATTTACTCATGTTATCAGAGTAGATGCAATTCATCTCTATGTAAAATTCAACTAGAAAATTTCTTTTAAAATTACTATAGATAAACAACTGGATACAAACAGCAAATGGCTAAAACCACCCTCCCTTTTCTTCAGTAAAACAGATTGTTCAGGGATTCCCTTTTCAAGCATGTGGAATAATCAGCCAGGTCTGCAGTCAGGAATACATATGGAAGAAACACAAAGCAAAATTAGTGTGGATTGCAAAGACTTTTTTCTTTTTTTTCTAAACAAAGATAATTAAATAGAAATCACTGAGAGAAATCCAGTATCTTTGAAGTTTGTATCTGTGTACACAGTAGTGAACACAAATATTTTAGTCAATATAGGTAATCTTACTTGAGATAGCCAAAGGAATATAATGAAGAGGAAAAGTAAGAAATATGTATTACAAATATGCAAACAGGGCCTCACAGGGAACCATTTTATATGCAGAAGATGTTTTGTAAAAGAAATTTTTGCAGTTCATTGATCCTAGTCTGATCCTAATGAGCTCCTTCCCTGAAATATATCAAAATATTTCAGGATGGAAACTTGGCCATGATCACATTAACTTTTCTTGGTATTTCTGTCCAGGTCTCTCTGTTTCTTACTGCCAACAAGGGAAATATGTATGTGGGAGAAGACATTTCTACAGTTGTTCTTTTAGTATGATTTTTGTTTTGAGTTTTGGAGCTACAAAATAGGAAAATGCAGTGGAGGGAGAGAAACACAGGAAAAAAAAAAAAAAACAAACCAAACTACTAAAACAAAAAAAACCATAAACCCCAAGAGGAGTAAAGGTCCTTGTAACTGGCCAGTCTTGAAAACTGAGAAAGCAGCTCTTTTACTTGTGCAGAGATTAACAGCAAAAATGACACTTTCATTATTAATATATCTTTATGATATGATGTCCTAACAAATGGGGATGCAAGATTTTGCTATCATCCTTCTAAAGTATTGCAATCTTACCTAAGAACTAAACATACTAGAAAAGAGAAAACAGAATTCTGAATAGAAGTGTTCAGAAGATATTCCCACCATTCAGTCTCCTCCTTGGGACAGTAACGTGCTGAAAAGCTTACAATCAATGATTGTAATGTAGTCTTTCCTCCAATATTTGGAATAACCAGAAACCCAGACTAATTTCAGCAATTTTAACAACAGCCTTTTCTGTGAACAAGATTTGATGATTAAATATTTGGAGCAGTTGGAGTCCTGCTTCTTAGAAAATAAAAAAAAAAAAAATTAAAAAGAAAAAGTCCTTAGAAATCTTTCATCAATTCAATCATATTACAGTGAAACTATTTTAATTATTGGGGAACTGTGAATTTCTTTGAAGACCACAGATGTGGTCCTATCATTTGACTTTGGGTTTAAGCCATTAAAAAGACAGGTCTACTGGTTCCATATGTTTATAGTGAAACTCAATAGCTAAAGCTATTTTGTAGTCTGTATTTAATTGATCATTATTATATTCCAACACATCATTAATATTTGAGCCAAAGCTAATAATTTTTATTGAAAAATCTAAAAACAAGACTGAAAATGTGACTTCAAATCATACGAAGCAACTAAATTCTTGGAATTTAATTTCAAAAATACATTGAATAGTTTGAGGTCCTTTAAATGTCACCCTATGGTGACTTTTTTATTGGCATCTGCTCACTTGGCAAGCATGTTAAGCACTGAACCAACGAATGAAGTACTCCCCAGCTGTGAGTTTGAGTACATAAAACCATCCAGTTCTTCCTGTCAGAACCTAGGAGAATCACAGTTAAGTGGAAAGTGATGCAAAATGACCTTCTGGTACTTCTATAATTTATATTGTTAACATCTTGATGACACAAATTTGTCCTTGACTTCGAAAAGCAAGCCAGAAGTTAATAGTTATGCAACTGATGCTCACCTCTATTTTAAAAAAAATCTAATTCTGCAAGCTCCAGCTATTCTATGGAAAGCCTGTAGCACTGTAATCCATGTATACTTGAAATTATGATAAAAAACATATTCACTATCTATCAGGTATGTTTGATATACAATATTTTGACACCAGACTATTCATATTTAAATAAAAGTAGTTAGTGTTATTGCTTTGTGTTTGAAATACAATGAAAAATAAAAATATCTGACACAACCTTGTTAAAAGTAGCAAACTATTATTCAAAGGAATAAATTCTTACATTAAAGAACAAATAATTTCATAGTTTGTATATATTACTTAAATTCTTTAACTATAACTATTTTTACACCAAATTCTGAAAATATTTATATTTTAAATAGCACTTTTAGGTATATTCTTGAAAAGAGAATACTTAATACTCACTAAAGTCCCTCCCAAAACCACAACAAAAATTATTTCCAGCATATAATCAATCCTGCCTTTCATTTTCCTTTTTTCAGGTGGAAACATAAATCCATTAAGTATTCATTTTGGACAGGCTACAGGCCATGGCTTCCAGTACCTGTACAAAAGCTAACATAATGCAGGCCATCACCTGAAATTCTTTTTAAGTTTGTGCCCAACAACATTTTAAGGAGAGATACCATAATCAAATATTCACTTAATAATAGGACACATTTTTTTCACCTCCACCATTAGGTTTAAAACATTTGAGGATGAAGAATCACTAAGAATAGTGTGAATTTGAAATACTCAATCCCAAGCCACTAAATGATTGCTCACCGAAACATATCTGAAATTGCCAGCTTCAGCACATATGCATAAGAGAAAATTATGAAGTTATGTGTGTGTAATGTGATTGCAGGAAGGAAGGAGATCACATATGCAGCATGTTCTTTAATTCTTGTAACCCTTCATAGCTGCCAGAACAAATATGATAAAATAAGGCTGTGTGTTTCTTTTACATTGCAAATAAATTAAGTTTTTTCAAAAATTGCAAGTAGATGTTTTAGACGGGTTGAATCACACCATGAGAATATGTATTTCTATTTATTAGTTAGAGCAAGGATCTGAATGGCTTAGTTAAATATCTATTTAATTAGGTGTATAACTAAAGAAGAAATGCATTCTAGCATAGGATTGAATTTCATGTATACACACCTATCTGCTTTGCCTTCAAGCTGAAAATTTATGTACATATAAATCTGCATTTCAGGGTAGCACTTCAAGACTAAGTACACATACAGATTTAGATCATCCCCACTTGGATTATCCAGAATAAGCCAAAAATCCTGTCACTGTAAAAGTTCAGAATTTACCTTTATGGATGAAGATTTTTTTCATTAAGATTTTCATGTCCATTTAGTATGACGAAGATAGAATTCTAAGCTTTTTATTTGTGGCTCAACACCAGTATGTTCTTTTCTTGCTAAATTGTGCAGAATACAATGAGTCAGATTCTACCAATTTTTATTTTATTCATTATATAGCTATACAATTGTCTTACTTTAAGGAAGAAATTAACCATGCCATTGTTTAGCATTGCAAATTCCAGAAAAATTGTTTGTTTATCATATTTAATCAAAATAATAGTGGAATATAAATTCATACTCAGTCATTCAACGCACATTGAATGAACATTGAGAATATTCAATTTCTATTTTGGTAGGAGGGTGCATTAATTTGCTTCAAGCACAATGCACACAACCTACATATTCTTCTGGCTCTAAGCAACCTGACTCCACACTTAACCCTCTTCAGTGCTCTTCATTAACTCTCAATATTAAATTTTAAAAAGAGTCAAATAAAAGGACATATACCTATCATGTTAAGTCCACTTAGAGAATTTTCAAATTAAAACAATGAGCTAAATTAACACAAAGCAGCATTTACACAGATGTTGTGAATGTTTCCATACTGAAACACTCATTTTCATTCATTCATTAAGAGGAATTACTTCAGCAATTTTAATTAAATATTACATATAAATATTACCTTTTTAAAGCTTATTATCTCTGAGATGAAAAGTACTTGTGTCTTCCTGATATCCTTTGCACAATGACCTCTCTGTTCTGGCCAGAGTTTCTAAAATCTATCATAGATGAAAATCCTGCTTATGTATTTTTGAATGAAGCCTAATTAGCTGATTGAAGAAAATTGAAGAAAAGGACTGCCATAAACATTTTAATGCTGAGCTCTTGAAATTCAGTTTCAAGAATTTTCCAAGAAAAATACTGATCTAACTAGTATAAGATCCTTTGAAAATATTGAAGCAACAGAGTGGTGTTAAGAGAAATGACGACATGGCAACAGTTAAAAGAATGACAAGAAAAAAGAATGAGGTGTGAATTTTCAATCAACTATTGGTATTAATTATACAGCATGTATTTCTTCCTATTGTTCACAACAAATATCCTCACTATTCCATGATGTTCACTCTGTAGTTTAGAAAACTTGAGAAAATAAACCAGAAGACTGCATTACTCGACTAAATTAGATGTCATTAAATTTCTTGACTAAGTGATACAGGGTTTTAAAATATTTTTAGTTTTTATATGAAGTGCCCTGTGATTGTCAGTTTTTATGTTCATATGCAAAAATTTTATTAACAAATACAAAAATATAGACTTTTCTTCTTAAAAATCGTTTCATGGTTACATTAAGAAATGTGAATAAATAAACTCCTTTTTCTTGGAAGTCATTTTGGTTTAAAGTCATTTTTTTGAGGAGAAGGGAAGGTGAGCTGACTTACATTTTGAAAAATACAGGGTACATGCTGGATTGCTGTCTCTTTCTTCTGAATTTAGTGTCTTGAACCTTTATACAGTTGGACACTCTAGTATTTGGAGCAGTCTTTGTGGTTTTGCTCCATCTTGTTGACAAGTAACCATTGTTTAAACAGTGCAGTCTCACAGACTTTGAAGTGGTTGCTTATATAAAAAAAAAAAGGTAGGAGCAGAATCAGAGTCCTGCCTGGCATGGTGGCATTTTGATATTTTAGATCCTTCATTTCCATCTCCCCTTCAGCAAAGTATTCCTTAATTCAATAATTGTTTAGTTTATGTTTAAAAATATTGATGCTAGCTATTTAGCCAAACATTTCCATTCATTTTTACTTAAGATGGAGAGTTAAACTCTCCACATTGAAAAAATGCCATTCCATATGCATCTGCCACATTTTCTAAATCATATTATGATGTACGCAGCAGTGATGATGGATTCAAGTTATTAAAACAAATATTTTACTGTAATTCAGCTAAGTGTTATCATAAATACAATTTGGTTCTCATTCCCTCTTGATGTGAGGTTGTCATTTGGCACATTCTGCTCCTTATGATCTGTCCTTGCCTATATTTTTCTTTCTAAATGTAAACTGAGTTTGTAATCAAATCAAACAGTACTGAAATAACTTCACTGTGACACAACTGCTAAGGTGTCTAACAAGTGTAGATGCAGAGAGCTGTCAAAAAGAAAACACAGGTTGACACCATTGCTCAGTGTATTTTTACTGGTAGAATAAAATCTGTAGGTTTACCTTCCAGTAACTCGTAAAAAATAATTCTTTCAAGGATATTATTAATAATAATAACAATAATCCCAAAGTTCAACTATTCAGTTCTACTTCTTTGTTTTCTATATTGCTAATATGGAATAACTCAGTTCTATCTTCCAGGAATTCAAGTCAAGACATAAGCAAAAGTAGAAAATGGCATAAATGTCCCTGTGAATATAAGACAATTATTCAGGAATTGAAGAGAATAGAGGAATTAAATTTCCCTGTCTACAGTAAGCAAACTGGATCTACCTTCACTGCCATAATTCCAAGAAGACTTGTCCCAAATATTGTTCTTATCAATAAAATTCTTGCAATTTGTATATATTATATTTTCCAGTGCATGTAAAGCAAACATTTCAATGGAAAACATACATTTTCCCAATTACTGCTTAGCATCTATGTAGGAAGAGATCATTTAGATCTAAATTTCATCATTTTTGATGACAACTGAGAAAATACGTCTATTTCCTGGTAGCATAGTTGAAAGCCACACTAACATCCCTTACCATATATGTTCAATCTATCTTTTTGCTCTAACAAAAAGGAAAGCTGTTTGCTGAGGTCAGCTAATAAAAAATATATTTTACTGTTAAAAATATTAATTTAAAGAAGAAGCATAGATGACACCATTATACAGAGTACAGTAAAACAATCATGTCATGTCCATCAGATTAAAAAAACCTCTCAAACATCTGCATTTTAATTGTAACCAAGGTGGTATTTCAGGATTGAACAATTAACTATCATTACACCACTTTAAAATATCAGTGGGAGAGTGTCAAAGAAGCTGAGTCTTAAATGTTTACAAAAGATTTTGCCTGTGGCACACTGTGTGCTTTTGTGAATCATTTATCTTGTAGCTTAAACCTGTCATGGTATGAAATATTGCAGCTATGATTCTGCATGACAGAATAATGAAACACTGAGAAAAAGTCCACATTGAAATGACTTTTCCACAGAATTTTTGACTTGAGAACCTGAGAAGCTGCAGATGAAATAGGTTTCTTTTCAGTCCATCAAAAACTAATACAGGCCAAGGAGTTCCATTCTACACACTAAATATGATATTATTGTTTGTGGGTTTTGTCTATATTGACCAGGTTTTCAATTTTTTTTGTTTTTTTTGTTTTTTTAAATAAGTTCTCATATACTGTACTGGTTGCCAAAAAGAGTTCTTGAAGAGTTTCCATTCAGCAAATATTTGGTTGCTGTATTTCACATTGAAAGTTGGAGCCAGAGAGAAGATGACAGATTTGTTGCTATTTTCTTTAGGAAAATTAAATTATCTTATGTCAGCAGCTTTGTCAGAGTACCCCTTCATTCTCAAAAAAAGTAATTTTGACTCTTTTTTGTTGTGAATAATCTCTGTCAAATGATGTGACTCACACTACCAAGTGAATTGAATATGAAATCTGGTGTTTTTTTCCACAAAGTCCCGATTTTTTTGACCATCTTGTCAGTGAGTGATTCCCTACATATCAAGAACTGCAAGTGAAGACTCTCAATGTAATATCTTCTATTAAGACCCAAAACAACAGTTACAGGAACAAAGTTCCTACTTACTAAAACTGATCTGAAAGACCTCAGCATTGTAATTTTATGGCTATTCTTCTCTGAAACTGTACTTAAATATATTTTGATGAGTGAGAGGTAAAAGCTATTAGATAAAACACATTCATTACTCTCACTGCAAAATTTCAGACTAAGACAAATAATTACATCAAATGCAAAAAACTTCAGTTCAATCAATTGTCAGAATTACCTTGCCTTTCTTAATGGTTTTTACTGGAATAATTTTAGTAATGATAAATTACAGAAAGAACCCAAGTCAGGAGAAAATCTATATTAATAACTTACCAAAAAAAATTTATAGCAGCATACAATTCAAAGAAAGACTCATATTTCAAAATGTGAGCTTCTGGGTAGGACGAACTCTGCTTCCTATCACTGTATGAGTATTGTTGGAAAAAAAACAGCTAAAATGGAAATATCTGTTTTGGCACTTGTTTTGTTGTGTCATGACATTCTCATTTTGAGTGGTTACTACCATGTTTTTTTACCTTTCACTTTCAACACACTCTTGTTTCCTGCATGGATAAAAGTGGATCAAATATGATACATTATATCTTCTACAGCTATCTGAACTGATTGTCAAAATACACTATTAAAATACGAGAAAAAAAGTAAAGGTCTATCCCAAGGTAGGATAGGCAAAAAGTTAGATATTCTATCATATTTATATTCCACAATATGTCACTGAATCCTTGTATGTTAAGGTTAAGCACACCAAACCATTGTTTTTGCATCAGCATTTTTTGTTTCATCACTGTGAAATGGTCAAACAGAATTCCTCAATACTGTTACTATCATGCTTATTGTGTAAGAAAACCAGTATTTCTCCAATTATTCCAAATAACTATACAGAGCAGTGGGATTTTCCCCCATTCCATGTGTTGTTTAGGGAAATCTGGCTTTATTTCTGGAAATTACAAAACTACATTTCAATCCAGAATGTCAAAAGTATGAACAAAGAACTTAACATTGTGAGTGCTTTATTGTAGTAATTTTAAGGCCTTACATGTTCACATCTGTTTCATAAACTAAGAAGTACTACTAAACTGATATTAAATAGGTAACTTTGATTAAAATGGGAGTATATAAACTTTACAGTTTATCCAAAAACAATTAGCTTTGTCAAAAACACATGCTTATAATAGCTAGAAATAAATCAAGAATTGTGCGCGTGTTTCATTTTATCTTAATATTTTTGGAATGAGGAGAGATCAGCATGACTTAGGAAACAATACCTCTAAAATACTACTTATTTTGTAGTAGTAGCTCTACACTACACACAAGAACAAGCCAATTGGATACTAAGGGAATTCAGATATCATGAGTATGACAGATTTATACAGAGCAGCTAAAGCACTGTCTTTAATTTGGCAAAGATGTTTAGAAACTAAATGTGAAGGAGGGTTAAGAAATACCCATCCCCATCCCCAGGCACCTGTTATTTGACTAACTGAAATGTGAGCTGTGGGTCAGGATGAAGTCCTGCTTATCCAAGCATAAATCTAAAGCATGGATATTTAAAGTCTAAAGGACACTCAATATGTGCCATACTGCTTACCAAGAAGTCAAAGTGAACAAAAAACCATCAGCTGTTACCATAGATATTTAATAATAAAGTGAGATAAAATAATTATTAAATCCAGGGAGATAAAGCTGTCTTTGTATGGGACAGAAGACACCATTAAAATATTTGTCTAGTCAACAGAGAAAATGCTAGTAGGGAAGTGAAGTTTTGATGGAGGTTCAGAGACTCTACAAAACCCAAGCAGACACATGCTGCTCTGATTTCATTTGTCAATAAAGACTATGCCATTGCCTATGAGACTGAGAAGCCAAGGGTTAAAAGAGCAACAGTACCAAATATTTATAATAAACATTGCTTTCCCTGCTTATATGGACTTACTGGAACTATGCTTCACTTTCTAGAGCATAGGCATGTGACCTTGGCTGAAAAGAAACCTTAAGTGGTACCACTAATACATTTGGTTGGCATCACAGTAGTATTCTAAATTACATGCTAGTTATCCCCGTGAGACAAAAATACTGATGACTAATTTCAAAATATAAAGGCGAACATAAGTGTTCTGAGAAAATAATGTACTATAAAATGATAAAAGTGTTAATAGAAGTATCAGCTTAAAAAACATTAATTATTTCACATTAATAGTTTTATGTAAAAGCAACCATAGAAATCATCTAGAATTGTTGAAAGTATCCAAGCAACAAAAAGATATGAATGAGACCAGACCTACTCACCAAATTCCTTAGGAACAGTGATGGAGTAAATACAGTTGTGACCAACACTATAATTCTTGGGGTAGTTTGGTGATAATACAGTCCCTTCAGAACCTGTTGATCTGCTTCCACAGGGTGCTAGAAAGTGAAGATAATCAGATTTTAAAAATGTAACATAATTTCAAAAATCAGTTCAAATTGCATTACAAAGCAGAGCGATGTTGAGTCCCCAGGCAGGGGCATTTGCTGTATGTTGGTATATGATATAACAGGAAATTTTATTATACTTCTACACTGGATTAAATTTGTACATTCTGTGACATACCGAGTATGTGCAATTTTCTCATATATCAAATGAGAATTGATGGCATCTGCAGTTTTCCAGATCAATTATATTTTCTTTACAATTTATAAACCATCTTAAAAAAAGTAATGATGTAGTTTATAGGCAGAATGCTATTATTTACAGCATACAAAACTATTATTCATTCATATGATGCTTTATGCTATGACAAGAGCATAGATTATGCAGCCCTTCTGCACATTAGTAAATTCTTACTCATGCCAATAGACTCATCATGCAAAATAATGTCTACAGCTACTGATATAAGAAAGTCAGGTTTTCTTGACTAAATATGATGCATCACTTACTTATATGTCAATTATTTATAACTCTATATATATAAAGTTATGAGAACACAATTTTCTTTATCATAGAAGCATCATGTTTATGCTACCATAGCCATAATACTTGATAAAATGGAAGAGAGATACAAATGCTTTTAACCACAATAATGCATTTTTCTAAGGATTATAACAAAACTTAGTATTTGGCATTATTCAAAATGTCAAGAAAGAAACAGTGTTATTTCTTCTTTTTTTTTTTTTTTTCATCAGATGTACAGGTGCATATATATGAAATATTATTCAATATTAGTGGTTGCCTATATCTATTACCTGCTTGTCACACAGAGTTAGTAATTTGGATTTAACCCTAGTCTACTATCAAGGTATGGCACCTCTTTAGAAGAATTTTTCTCTTTTGGACTATGAAACATTTTTAATGTGTTTGATGTTAACTTATCTATTTAAGAAATTTATTTCCTGTTAAGACATAAATTTATAAATGAAGTAGTACTCAATGCTTTACCTTCTAAACACATCTGGGTTTGGGGGTTTTTTGTGGGTTTTTTTTTTGTTTGTTTCGTTTTTTTGGTTTTTTGGGTTTTTTTGTGGTATTCTCTCAAAACATTAACACCTCATGCATTATATAAAACTAAGAAACATGTGGTTTTCTTACTACTATTCCAGAACATTTTATCTCAGTATTTGTCATACTAAATACAAGATATTGGGTAGATACAAATCACATATATTAACATTTCTTTTAGCTAATTCATACAAAATGTTTGGTGGAGTATCCCATGAAAATCACACATCTTTATAATGTAACAAGTTAAGGCCCCAACGCTTTGAAAACAGATTTATTGAATTTTTCTGGCATGGATTCCTTTCAGTATGGTGCAACTTCAGAGTCTGACAGACTGTGTACCTGAAACAGGAGCAGATGGCACCTATTGCTCCAGTTTGCATACACAATTTGGAAATGATTTAATGGCTTGGTGTGAAAATCACAGCATTTGAAATATGTCAGCAGAAGGGTCTTGACCTTCTCTTGTGCACATATGTGTGCAGATGTGGCACTTATATTGGAGCTGAGCATTCTGTCAGGACCCAGGTCAGGAGGAGACCTTGGTGATGCTCAGTTCAGAGGATGGGCACACACCCTGACACATGGAGTGAGCACTGACTACCACATGTACACAGACTATTGCCCTCTGTGGCTAAAAGAGTAATCTCAGAGCCTTCCCTCAATCCACCCACCATGTGAAATATTAGAAAGTCATGATTTCCTGTGAAAACATATTTAGATAATAGAGCTACTGGGACTTTTTCCAAGACACAGAAAGTATCTTGGCTAAGACTCATTTGAAGAGACTTATTTGCTATGAGTTACTGGAAAAACATAAAATAAAAAACCTTCATTATTTAAATATGGCAAATATTTGTGATAAAAACACATCTGCTTACCAGCTTGTAAGTACTCAATATTTTTTTTATTCCAGATTTTGGGTCAAACAGAAGTGAATATGGAAGAATATAAGCAACAAAAGCATTAAAATAAGAGAAATAATTTCATTGAAAAAATATCCCTAATTCCTTTCTCCTCTTTACTGTCTGTGAGTTGAATAATTAAGCTAAAATCACCAATACCACTGTCTCACTCTAGCACTCATATCATTATCACACCTTCCTAATCAGCAGATATAAATAATATCCAATTTTAGGGTAAAACTGCAATTCCACTAAAGTCAATGGCATTGACAGAAAAAGGAACATAATTTCACCCTTAATGAAACTTGAAGTCTTAGTACACAAAAGCAATACTTAAAATAAATTTAAGAGCTAAATATAGTCCTCAGCATATAGTGGACCTTAATTATAAAGAAAAATTAATATCTTTTTATCTCTGGTTCTTTTTTATTCCTACAGGTTATGTAATTTGTAAAGCCATTATCTTAATTGTAAAAAAGGGTTCTTACACTAGTATGCTTAAACCAGAGCAAAATATTTTTACAGATCTAAACAAAATATGTGATTATACTTGTAAGGTAGTATTGTGACAGCTAGTACAAAAAAAGGTCACAGAATAACTTAATTGAAAAATGCTCATAGATCTCTAAAAGTCATTAAACCCAACAATTTTTGCAAATTAATAAAAATTTCTAACACATTCAAAAATCAGAGAGTTCTCATTAATACTGAGAATGGTTAAAATAACTTCCAGGTCTCTAAAAGGTGAAGATAATACCATTTCTTTTACAGCTATTAATTAAAACGTTTATATGACCCTTTGTCTGAAACACCTAAACATTTTTCCTACACGCTGAATTCCATGAAAGCAACATACATCTACACTGGATTTATAATGGGATGCATCTGTTCACACAGGGGGAGAACAGGATTTCCAGTGAGGATCTGCTGGGTACAAAGTCTTCAACAAGAGCTGTCTGCAGCTTTTGCTACAATGTGCTCAGTACAGACTGGAGTTAGACATCAGCTATTTGTCACTCAGCATATGCAACATATAATCAGCAGCAAGAACTTAATACTGTGTTAGTATTTCTTTCTTTAAACTTCTTTCTTTAGTCTTCTTATTCTGGATTTTTTCATTTGGCCCTTTCTGAATTTACTTTTCTCCTTATTACGCCTTTGTTTTCCAACTGCTTTTGTAATACTCTCTTCCTCACAAGAATTCACATTCCTGGGTCTCAAAAACAGCTAGTATAGAGAGAAGTTGGTTGTAAGATGTAAGCTTCCAGTTGACCTTTACAAGCTGAGAAAATGTTAAATTTTGTAAATAATTAGGTAATTAATCATTTAACTCTTACAGCATCCAGACAGTCCTCCAAGACATTTCTGAATGTGTCAGGGAGGGGAAGAGGTTTGCTTGGTATTTTAGCAAACTTAGAGAGTTCATTGACTGTATTTCCTTCCTTGCATTTTGGGAAATGTTTAATTTAAAATGGCAAAAATTTTCAAGAAGAAGAGATTTTACCAACTGTAACTAAAAATTAATGCTCAGAAATCACAGATGGACTCATAGCTACAGTGAATTGAAAACACTAACTTAATGCAAACGTATATTTTTGCTTCCAGAAAACAGCTAGCATCAAGTTATTTGGATAGTTGTAAAAGTTCCACTACTACCATGGTAGACATGGACTTTCATTTCAGCTTAATTCAACTAAGTAGGTCTTACTGCCTTTGTGCCAGCTTTGAAGTGTGAGGATTTATTTTGTTTCCTAATTAATAGAAAGTTAAAGACTTATTAGTCATGAAAATCAACTCGTCTAATTATTATGCTCTGCATTGAAAAGTCTACCTAGAGTAAAAATCTAGCAAATCCATCACACCCACAAATATAAATGGTTAAAACAAAAATGCAACAAATGCTGAGAACCATTCCCCTGGGGATGTAAAACTATATATCCTAAATGTAAAATTAAATATCCTGAAGAATAAAATAACCCAATCACCAACTAATCAGAAAAAAAAAACCAAAAATAGAAACAAAAAAAAACCTTCAGGAGGCAACTGATATTTTCTAATCTAATTCTCCAATAGTATTTCATTATTTTTAATAATGTTTGCTTAGACTCTGAAATACTGTGTTCCCTTATGTATTTATTTATGCTCTAGGTTATTGTAGTTTATTCACCAAAATGTTATGCAGTATGCTGTCCTTGTCCTGCTTTCCAGGGTCAGCAATAGAGCATCAGTAGGAGAGCAAGGGACTTGACTAAGGTAAGAATGTGATAAAGATCAGCATCAGTGTTAATGCATTGCTCACTATTTCCTTGAAACATTTTTAGCATTAATGGCAAATAGCTCCTGTGTATGCTGAACCTAATGGTATCTTGCCTTGTTAAAATAGCATCCGCTGTAGCCCTTGAGAAACCCTAGCATAAAAACAACAGAGTATCACCAATTCTGTATGTAAATTGGCAAGCCTTTTATCTGGGAGATTACCCACCTTGATCATTAGTATTCATTTACCTTTGTCAAAGAACTATATTCTACCTCATTATGGCAGTGTATTAGTAAATAGAGAATGCAATATAAAATGCATTAAAATCAGAGTGACATCTTTCTTCAAATTTCAGTAGTTGTAAAAGAAATGTAGCTGAGAACCATGGAGGGGAAATCACCCAGCTGAACAATAGGTTCTTGTAATCTATGCCTAACTACTGCTATAAAGTCAAATTTTCTGTGCCTCCAGCTAAACAATACAATGTTAAAAGCCCAATCACGTGCCTATTGCTCAGATGTTTTTCATCAGGCCTTTGCAGTTTAACCAAACAAAGAATTCACAAGGTGAAAGTTTAGTAAGATAAAAGTGAAGAATGAACTACCTACGTATGATAATCAATTTAAAATCTCTTCACCTTTTAAAAAACATTAATACTTTTGCTATCTAGCCTTCTTTTTATGCAGCTTGAAGTTTTTAATTCCTGCTCTTGCTTTCAGATCACCTACTTTCTAGCTCCTACAGCTAAGATCTAATATAATTTAATTGTATTTGCAGATTTAAGTGCCATATTGCACCATCCATTTTTAAGGAGCAGTTCTCAATGGAATCAATGGGGAACACTGCTTAAAAATGAATGGCACAATATGGTTTTATGTCATGCAGATAAATTTGATTACACAGCTACAATACAATCAAAAAATAAGAACAACTGCTCATACAGTCTGGAAAAGGAGGGGGGAAAATGCCTTGAAGAACTAATGGATAATGGGATATTGCTTTTTATCTAATGGGTCACTGTTTTAAAATCTAGTCTGAAATATCTAGTATTCAATTCACCTAGATGAGTAGGTTCAGGAAAATAATTACTTAGTGACATTCTTTATGCTTATAAAATTTAATATATTATTGTGGTTAACTCTCTCTCAGAATTGAAAGGGTGATAGTGGAAATTGTAAAGAAAAGGAAAAGATAAGAGGAATGTAACCCATGAAAGACAAGTAAAGCAAATGAAAATACTTCCTCACCATCAAGCAACCTTGCTAGTTACTGATCACAGCCCCAGGCCAACCTTCCCCCTATACTATTGCTAAACATGAAGCCATAGGTAAGGAATGTCCCTTTGGTCATCCAGGATCAGCTGTCCCAGCTGTGTTGCCCCCCAGATTCTCATGCCCCTCCAGCTGTTCACCGATGGGATGGCATGAGGGGCAGCAAAGACCTTGACTCTGAGTAAACACTGCTCAGCAATAATGAAAACTCCCTGGTATGATCAAAACCAGCAAAAATCCCAAACTGGCCCTACTAGCTACTGTGAAGAAAATGAACTGCATACCAGCCCAAACTTCCATATAAATTAAATCACTGGATACTCTTTTTTCCTCGTGTCACGTAATAAAATAGCACTCTATTTATCCTTTGTAGTACGATTATGAGATTTTCAGTTGCAATGATTTCTTGCAGTAGTTGTAAGTAAAAAGAAAACAAATACAGTGAGTGATACATCAAATTCTAGATATAAAATAATTTTAATGCAAAGGACATTGGAACATATAAAAATGGTAGACACTGATTCTAAAGTTCTAAATTACAGATATATTTATTGTAGATATCAGTCTGTAAACGTGAAGCTGATGAAGAACCTAAAGCTGCTTACAACACAATGAATAATACAATGAAAATATAAAGGACAATCTGATATAGAAATGTATGTTTTAGAGGCTACTTGGAAAAGCAGAAATACATTAGAAATAAAAAGACATCAAAAAATACAGAGAGAGACGGTGAAACATCATAATGCTGAAAAGCAGTATGAAAGAGAAAAATATAATGAAGAATATAGAAGATTTACATACTGTAGTCTCTTCAGTCTTCACAATAGTATAACTACATAATCAAAAATGATGTAAAAAATGAGAGAGAAACTAGGCCAATATATGTAAAAGTATTTGAATGTGGCTAGTTAAAACAGAGTTCAGCAGAAGCTGGCAATTTAGACATTTTCTAAAGCAGGCCCTGAATCATTGCGGCAAATGGGAAAATGATGGCATTATTTAAAAACAAACAAGCAACTCCCCCCCCAAAAATAATAAACAAAACCACCCCAAACAAATTCTAAGCAGTAACTTAAAAAAAAATATTAGCAAATGTAAAAATGTGAGATCAAAAGCAGCTAGCCACTGTTGTAGAAAAACTTGAAAGATCAAAGATAGATTTTGAGTTTCAATGAAACATTGCTGTAGAGAAATATATATCTAAGTTAGACTTTAATGTAGACATAGAATGTAACATTTTTTTTTTAAATTTAAGAGCAGTAAAGTCTCAGTAAGAACATCACATCATGATTTTTGCTATTTAAAACAAAAAAAAATAAAGTTATATTTTTATATTAGCACCATGTTCAAATGTTTCATGTTTCAAATACCAGGGGGGATTTAGTTTCCAAAAAAAAAGAATGAGGACATGGGCAGTCTGGTCACGTATTGAAGATGTGGTAGATTGAGATAAATGTTAGAGAAATAATTGCCAACAATTCTAGTATAACAAATTAATTTTAGATATTCTCATAAATACTTTTGGCAAGTTATTGAATTCTTGTATGATTCCTGGAAGAAAGAGAGATATAAATAACTGCCACAATTGTTTAAGGATATCAAAGTAGACAAGAGACAGTAATTATTATAATTGGCTATGGATCTACTCCTATTAATTGATTCTAAGCTGACAAGGAAGTTGGTTCAATATTCTTGGTGCTGGCAGTACTAAACCCAAAAACAATTAGACAAGTGTGTTATGTTATTTAATATTTTCTAGAAGAGGAACTTATAAAGAAAAAAAGATTATTAATAAAAGAGTACAAAATGGGAGAACACCTAAAGGCAATTCTTAAAAAAAATAAAACAACAAAAAATCCCCGAAAACCTAAACCTACTTTCCTACTTTTTAAGTTTTCTGAAATATGCATAATCAATAAAATATGTCTTGTAAGGAGAAAATCAAATAGATTAGAATCTCTATAGCAGAAAATTAGAAGAGAAATATAATTAGATACATTTTAATAAGTACATTTCAAGAAGAAAGTACTTCTTTCTTTTAAATCAAGAGAAAGCAGTAGAAAATTTAGTACTGCTTTTGGTGTTAATACATAAAGTTTATATAAATGCATAAAATGCAATAAAACACACTATCAAATTATTTCTATGCGAATTTATATAACAGCTCATCAACTTTTGCCACCAAAGTAAAAGCCAAATACCTTCGCATATTCAGTTTCTGTTTTTTGAAAACTTCTAAACAGAACTAGATGTTTTTCTGAAGATCCGAAAAGCAGATTTTATACAGCAGATTATGAGATACACATCTTTATTTAGGGGTAATCTAACTTTAGAAACAATATTTGCTCTCAATTTAGTAATTAATTATAATTATCAATTCTATTCAGTTTTTACTTAAGGAACTCTGGTGCACAGTTTTTAAAAATTCCACATAGTTTTCTCAAGTGCTGAAATCCTGTGCTGCTTAAAATTAGTTTACTGAATTCACTCATTTTAGTCAAGTGTAAGAAAAGTGTGAAATGAATTTTTCAGTAGAAACGAGACATGGCAGAAGGTCAAAATCCAATTTTTTTTTTTGTTGTATAGAATGAGTTCACATCTGATAACTTTTTGATAATATTGGCTATAATTTAAATATCCAAAATATTAACAGTTTGCAAAATTATTTCTTCCTTATTTATTTTTTCAATATTTTTCTGAACAAATGCAATTAGCTGGAGATTAGACATATTTCTGTTTCTGCCCTATCTGAGCAAATCAAGTCCATTTTAGATAAGCAGCAAAGTGAAGAAACATAAATGCAAAATCCTGTGCTCCTATTTGAATTGTCAAAGCCCTAGAGAAAATAATAAAGGAAATCTGAAGAGTCAGATTTCCAATTTTGAAACCAAAATGTAATTCTATATAATGATTCAATTTTGAAATGTCAGAGTAGAGCTACACATCATGAATTATTTATTATCAAGGCCTGTGGCATGTAAATGTAAAAATATTCCATAGCATAATGAGAAACCATGTAAATAACTAAATAAGTATAGATAAGATATTAATAATTAATAAATAAAAGTAAAAATAACCAGATTAAAATTAATCCTAAATTATAGGAAATTTTAAATCTCTGTTTAACAGATGCATTAGTAAATTTTGAATATAAATAGCTAAATTGCAGACAATTAGTATTATTAATTCTTCATTTTTCTGCTAATACTGCAAGAAATAGCTTCTTAAGGAACACTTTCTTCAACAGAGATTAGTGGATTAAATTAATTTCCAATGTGGTATAGTCTTCTACAATCTTAAGTGATGTTTAATGCATTAATATTTTTCTTAACTTTTGAAGGAATTGTGTGCAGCTAATGAAAACTCCCCCTTATGTTGGCTGCCTCTAGAACCAGGGGTGGGATCTGAGTTCTCCCTGTCTTGGTGTTCCCATGTGAGCTGGAGGATGGTGAGGTTTCTCCTCTTGTTCACATTTCCCACTGCTCCAGTTGATAAAACCATCTCCAGGAGTCTCTCACTGCAGAAACACCCACTTAATGGTATGTTCCTTCACTTAACTAATGCTTTGTTTTCTTTTGCCAATAAAATGGAATTAAAGTAGCAGGCTCTGAGAATGGAACTAACAAATCAGAGAAAACATTTTCTAACATCTTTTGTGCTAGAATAAAGATCTTTGACGTAAAACTGTCTACTTATAATAAATGGAGGTGGAATAGGTCTCTGCAGTCAGCCTTATTCAGCACAGATTCATTTCTTTCAAAGAGCACACCAGTACTAAAGTTTCCACAGATAAAAAAGAGTAACTAAATAAAAGTTTGAACATGCTTTTCAAGTCAACTCTCTGCAGCAGACTTGACATGGTATTTAAGGAACTTCTGAGGGAAAACGAACAATCATTTTAAAACAATTTAACTGCCAACACACTAAATGAATAAAAAGAAAAGAAAATTGGCAGTCTTCCGGGGAAAACCATTTCAGAGTCTTTCAAGTAAATTAAGATAGCGATAGGAAAAGAGCATTACATGACAGATGTGCAGAAGTAAAAATAAATCAGAGATTAACAAATCTTAACACATTTTAGCTACAATAGCAGAATTGAGAGATTGATGCATCAGAAAGTATGAATCAAAAATGTGTAAAGATTTACAGACCTCTTCACAAGAAATGATCATCCCCCCCAATGAGAAACTTTCTTTTCTTTTTTTCTTTTTGAATTTATTTATTCATCTGTGCACCCTTCATATCTGTATGATATTTCATTATTCATTTGGTTTAAGAATAATTTCTATTATGTGACGAAGAGCATAATGACAGCTTCTAAGCAGAAGAAACGTAAAAACATAGAGAATTAAATTTAAATTATGAGCTTTCTTAAAACTCAGTAATTTTATGATTTCATTTCAAACTTCCCAGAACAAAGATTCTGCTTATTACCATAGAGCTCATAAGTAATATCAGCTCCTGAATCCTGTTTTGGCAATAGGACTCTCACCATTTCAGGGTTGTGGGGAAGCTGTAATGATTGCATTGCCCATTCAAAACCCCTTTATGTTGTTGTAAACTGCCTATTTGCATTTCTCTAGAATGTTCTTGTACCAATATGAGCTTTTAAGCACTAGCAATGAATCACAGCTAGAACAAAGAATAAGATTTTTCTTGAATCTGCAAATATTATTGCAATACTAGAACAAAGCTTTAGATTTCCAAATTATGATCACTTTGTTTCCAAGTGGTTTTAAATATTCTGAGTGTGTGTGCATCAGCAGTTTAAAAGGAAATTGCAGGAACAGTTAATGATTGTCATTTTAAATTTTAGATCTGATAGTTAATGATAAATTCACTGAGGTCATTGCAATCCTCTCAATCTCAACTTTCTTTTCTATTGCTGCTGTTCAGGTTTACAACACAGATTTTTAAATTAACTTCTAAAACACAGAAATTCCCACTTTTCAAACTCACTAAAGAGAAATGAACTAAAGAAAATGAAGGAAGAAGGAGGAAAAAAAGACTGAAACAATACATTGTCTGTAATTAAAGATGCATTCAGATTAGAAAGAAATAAAATTCATCAAGAAAGTTAGGAACAGGGACTCCTGAAAAACAGGAAAGAAAAGTAGGGTCAGAATGATTTATAAAACAGAACAGTAGTCAAAATAGCTGGTCAATGAAGAGTTATGAGCACAAATAACAATTGAAAATATAAAAGTGACATTTAAAGCATGCAGAAGGCAAAGAAAGAAAAATACCCGCTGAACTTTTGTGTCTGGGAAACTTCCACACATGTCGCTGGGATCTCTAGTGATCAGCAACCCAGAGAATCTTATTTAATACATTTCAAATCACCATGCTGAAGACTGCATCATGTACTGATCTATTTCTCAGTATTAAAAAGAAAGATTTTTAATTGCATTTCTCAAAAATTTAAGACTGTTTTCTTTCCTTTTAATAAGGACTGCATTTAAAAACTCCAATTCTATTTTTCTTTGAACTATGGTTGCTGAGGAATAGACTCTTCTGTATCTGCAGGCAACAAGCAAATATGGCTTTTATGTTATATTTGTTTAGGTTTTTGTTGACGCTGCCTCATCAGAGTATATGTCATGAGCTAAGGTGCTCTGTGAGTGAAGAAAAAATCCTTAAATATAATTCTGATAGAATTTTGCTAATCTGCAAAAGACTAGTAATAATGATTTTGAGGTAATTTATCTTGGACAAGAGCATCTCTCTTACAAGGACAGGCTGAGGGAACTGGGTGTATTCAGCCTTGGAAAGAGGTGATTGAGAAGGGACCACACCAATGTCTTCAGCACCTGAAGGGAGGGTGTCAGAGGATGGATCCAGGCTCCTCTTGGTGGTGCCAAGCAAGAGGACAAGAGAAAAAGGGCTGGAGCTGATGTTCAGGAAGTTCCACCTGAACATGAAGAAGAACTTCTGACTTTCAGGTCATCATACACTGGAACAGATGGCCCAGAGAGATTGCAGAGTCTTGTTCATTGGAGATATTCAAGAACCATCTAGACACAATTCTGTGCCATGTGCTCTGAGATGAACCTGCTTGAGCAGGGAGGTTGGATTAGGTGACCCACTGTGGTCCCTTCCAACCTTACCCATACTGTGATTTTGTGATACTTCACAACCAATATATAATTATCATCACATGCCTATACTTAGGACCAATTCTTCTAAAATCATTTGTCTGCACTTAACAGATGAAAAGATGCATTTAACAGATCTGAAATTGATGTACCTTTTACTCTGTGCATTTAACTCTAGATATGATTTTACCATATAATTTTGCGATACTGTGAACTTAGTTATCTCAGTTTTATGTGAATTTGCATTGGACAGCACAATTCATAGGAAAAATATATAGGAGATCTTTGTGGTAGTCTTTCTTTATTGATTTTTCTTTTTTAGATAACATAAAAATGGACTTCACATCAACAACTTTCAATTCTTACCTTGTAATCAAATATTATCCTAATGCATTATATTGCTTTTCCCTTAAAAGATAATATTTTTTCATGGAACACTGCCAAACATCTTTATAAATTCAATCATGTAGTATCAACTGTTTTTAATTTCATCCCTATGTTTGTTGAGATCTAAGACATTCCAAAAAGATCTACACTCTTCTTCAAAAGTTAAATTGACTTTTCTTCAACTTGTTGAACAATGTGTCTCCTGGTTCTTCTTCTTTTTGTTTGTTTGATTTTTTTTTTTTTTTTTTTTGTTTTGTTTTAATGAGCTATACCAAATTTTTAACTCTGGAAATTCCCACCTGTTCATCAAGGAAGATTTCTGACAGAGTCATCACCTTCCACTGCTTCAACAGAAAGGATAATTTAACCTCAAGGTCAACATTTGTACTTCAAATGCTTCACATCTATCTCTTTCAGAAGTATACAGCAAAGAGTGCCTTATCCTAGCAGCTTTCTATTGTTCTGTTTATTGATTTTTCCCTTATTTTGACTTGGTTCCTTCAAACCAAAGGAATCATTCCAATGTACCACCTCTCCTGTTACCTCAGTAAGGTGATATAAGAAATATAATATATAAGGAACTTCTTTTATTTTCCTTTAATAACATTGTCCTTTAATACATTTTTGGCCTTGACCTGCTGTTGACTCCTTAGTAAGTTCCTACTTTTTTAATCTTTGCTAAACTGTATTACTGCTTAAATTAGATTTTAAAGTTTTTTTCTCAAAATCCTGCCACACTTTATACTACCTTCTTTTGAGCAGGACTTTGTTTTCCTGAAATACGCATCCTAATATCTATCTATGAGACTCCTTAACTGCATTTTTTTCTCCATCTCTTTTGGTGATTCATTTAGATTTTGATTCTGATTGGTAATACTCTAAGATGGTGTTTTAACATGATTCCAGGTCAACAGTAAATAATTACCTTGTTGCTGTTGTCTTCAAATCTATTTCAACCACCTTCTTAGTTTGATATTATTCTCCATACAAAGGAAAAAAAGTAATTTTCTGCTTCCTTTCCTCCCAGGGTGTCCAATTTGAATACATTGTAGACATTTCAGATACATATTGAGCATATTATTGTCACATTTATTTCCACTATGCTTTAGGCCAGTTGGTAATTCATTCCATACTTTTATCTTATACAAATAGAAGGTGTTAACTGAATCACTAGCATTTGAATTGAAAATAACTAAAATATCACTGAAATTAATGTCATCTGGCCTTCTATGACTTATCTTTGCTCTCAGTTGTAAATAAAAATTTAGATTTAGATAGTTTATAAGTATAAACTTAAATTTAGATATTTTATTAAAAATTCAGCCACAAACCAAAGCAGTGTATTTCCTAGCATATCACCTAAGTAAAGGTTTAAACTACCAACTAAGCCAGAAACTGAATAGCAAAATAATACAAACATATAAAATGTGCAGTACACCACGGAAGAAATTGTTACCTTTTAAATTCATAGGATCAAAACAGTTTCTACAATAGATGGAATATACAACTATATATTGCAGAGTGCTGTGATGTTTTATAATAACTTCTTAACACACAGCTACACTGTCTGGTATAAAAGAGAAATACGTCATGAAAAGGTTCCAGCAAAAACCTCAAAACTAGGAGTAAAGTTTTGCTGTGGAAGACACTGCTCCTTCAAAAGAGCACAACATCAGAAAAAAAGGTTGTAAACACAAGTGGCTTCTGAGTTAAATATCAAGAAACGTGGGATCTATAAGATGGAGATATCCTCTTTAAGCTGGACAATGTCCTTGCCTACCATTCCTGTAGTGTGTTGGAAAAATGCTCTGTGTAGCCCAGTCAAGAAGGAAAAGAAAAGCAATTCAGTTTTAAAACAATGCAGTCTCTTAATTGCAGGTTTCTGCCCAGAACCATCTATGCCCCAGTCTCCACTGTGACAGACAAAGAGGAGATGACAAAACTTGTGCAAACAAGGAAGTATGAGTCTTATGGATGTAACCACCAGCATTTTCCACGTACTCAATCTTCCAATTCATTACTGAGGTTCTATTACACAAGAGTTAGGATGTTCCAACTGCTGTTTGAGGTTAAGTTAGAAATATTTAGAAATATGCATATTTGCCAGCTACAGACAGTACAGATGACTGGATAATTTTCTTTAATTCCAGTTATTAATTAATTGATTTATCATGATTATTAATGGATACTACATAATCCTGTTGCAATTCAGTGTCTTGCAGACTGGAAAATAAATATTTGCTTCCCTGTTTGACTAAATGGTAGAGATATATTTTTCCTTCTAAGAAAAGAATACCCTGAAATTACCTTGTCTGTTTGAAAAAAATCTTCAAAGAAAAATATGCACCTATGGTGCTACCACTAAATACAGGAACAAGCATATATTTATGTAAACTACTGCTAAAACTGTTTTTGTCTCCACCTCAAAACACATGATGAAAGAATTTTTTAAGGTAATGTTTTCTCAATCTTCTACTAGAAAATTTACATATTCAAAGCAAACAAAAGTGTCAGTGTTTAATATTCTAAAGAAGAAAAAAATCACATAATTTATTCTGTATTTTCATTGGTACTTTCTGTATACTTTTATTGCCAAACAAATTAGAAACTCTGTCAGTTAATTTAGATATTTTATAATTTATGCATTACTTTCAAAAATATCAAGGTTGTTGTTACATTTTCCCTGCTAATTCATGATGTTGTTTCAAACTAACAGTTGCATATAAGCAAACATATTTAAAATTATGGCTTCAATAGATATGATATGCTTGATTTCAAATAATTTATTTTATAGCAAAGTAAGTCAAACATTAAAGCTGAAGAAAACCTCAGTTTTGTATACCTTCAAATATTTCTCCTTTCTTTAACACTTCCTTCCTTAACTCTCCTCCCAAAATTTGACTGGGGATTTAGTTCAAGAGAAGAGGAAGTGCCTGGTTTTATGATGCACTCCACTTAACTAATCCCTTAAATTCATTGGGAATTAGGATTCTCTGGCAGTTGAGTTTAATAAGATCATTGTAATTAACAACTTTCTTTATTTCTAATGCTTTACTTACCATTATATGATATCATTGGTTCTTAAATGAAAGCCTGGAATAATTACACACAACATCTATTATTCAATGGACTTTGTAAAGCCATATTATGAATTCCAAATGTATATAAAACAGGTCAGACAGAATAATGCTTGCTGTGGATATAAGCATGTGTCTGTATTTAATTTGTTTTCTAATTCTTCTAGAATTAATAATATTTATAGTTAATTCTATTAAAATTTTCAAACTTTTTCTGATAGGAAGAGAATATCTTCAAGAAAGGTGAGCTTTGAACTCAATCACATTTAAAAGAAAACACTGTGGGGTTTTCAGCAAAATACCAGATGTCTACCTAGCCATAATGAAAGATATTAGTTTTGTTTTCTGTTTGCAAAATTATTTGTGTATTTTACAGTAAAAAAAATCAGTTGCAAGTCTTCAGAAAAATGAGACTACTGTCCCTGAGAAATATACTGGTAACTAAATCTCTAGTCACTTACTGCAAAATCCATGGTGTGGAAGCTAGATTTTCTCATTTTGGCTTTTTGACTTGGTAATTCTTGGTGTACAATGCTCTCCTTTGCATGGATGAGGAACAATGAGTGTTCCTACAGAAAAGGATCTGTAGTGTGAGGTTCATAGGTTAAGGTACACTCAGATTCCTACTTCTTTACTTTACTTAGAAATCCAACTGCTAAATTTTAACACATACATCCGTCCAAAACAGAATTTGCTGTATGCTTTTAGTGCAAACAGTACTGCTTTCACACAGTATATTCAGATATTTCACTAGATCTAGTAGTTCCTGTGTTGCTGCTCTAAGTCATATCCTGCTGAGCATACAGGTAGATTAAATCCTGTTAATACAGTCTAGATGCAAATGGAAAATATACCTTCTTAACAAGCTCGTTAAATCCCCCTTGATGATTTTTTAAGAAGCCTGTCTCTCTCCTCTGACTATAGAAGGAATGCTTGGAATGATAATGCAATGGACATAAATTTGTGAAAGATGGGAAATGGAAGCTTGGGAAGAAAAATTAAGTAGTCAGAAGATAGTTCAATAGCAAATAAAATAGTTTATATTGTTTTCAAATTACCGTCAATCAATTTTTCAAGCTCAGCTATTAAGAATTAACCTTTCAGAGTATTCAGAATTTAAGTAGCCTTTTTGTATTCAAAACAAAATCCTAATTGATTTCAATTCTAATTCTAAGTACTCAGGTCATTGTCTATGTGATTCTACAAAACAAGCATGGTGCTCTGGGCAAAAAGAAAGTGAGAAATGTTTTGTAAGTAATCAACATATGAAAATTTTAAGTAAAGTATGCTGCTTAAGGGTTAAACTGCTCATTACTTTGGAATTAGAAAACACAGAGACAAGGAGCATCTAATTAACAGTAATATTCAGCTTAATTAACTGCAGGAATATTCTGGCTTTTGCAGTTGCCCAACTTATTCATCATTCAAATTTTGAAATAGATTTAAATAACAGCTCTTCGTATGGTCAGTATCTAAAAGTGCATAAAAATGTGAGCTACAAAGCCTCTGATTAAGTAAACAAAGTTGAATGATTTATGAAAAAGTCAGCATTTCCAATATTACAAAACAATAGCAGCAATAATGTCCTATTGTGTGCATATCTGTCTTCTATCTAAGTTTTCAGATATAAACCTGATCTGAACTGCCTCAAATAGCCATAATAAGTTAATACAGATCAAAAGCAACCAAAATAATGCTCTGAATTTTGTTGTACCAAATAAAAAAGTGAATAAATCATAGGCATAGGCAAATTCTCACAGGCAGTTAGGAAAGTAGTGGATATTTTTAGATATATCTTACAGATGGAGTTATTTTGAAGCTTGGATACAAATACTTCCAAGGATTCAACAACATGCTGTGATGAAATGTAGTAAAATGTTGTAGTGATCAATACATAATTTCTTCTGGTAGGAACAAGGTTTTCACATTCAGCTATGAATATGATTTCCCATTACTGTTTTTTTTTTACTATTCTGTAAACATTTGTTGTTTGCTGCCAAAAATTTAGAATTACTATAGTTGCTGAAGCTGAGAGAAATCATTAATCATTATCTCAGTCATACTAATAATGCATCCACATATGTTCATTATTTCCTTTCTTAACACCCATAGTGAAATACCAAATACCTTAGCATATTAGCCTAGATAATCTTAGCATCTGTTCAATTTTTTTCTTGTAACTAATTAACTAACTAAATAAACCCCCATTGTACACTAAGGTTGTATTTTATATCATATTTCATTGCAACTCTATCAGTTTCATTGCAGCTGCAAAAATACAAACTGCAGAATGAAGGAATTTGATTTCTACCATGCAAATTTTATTGTGTAGGTGAGACTGGTTTTCAGGAGCTAAATTCAGCTCTCAAACTGTTTCTGCCAGCTCTGTAACTGAAAGCTAATTAACTGATACCATCTTCCTTATATCTATATAAAAGTTCTGTTTTTCTTGAGGTAATCAAACAAAAGTGGAAAGCATTGATCATGTGGTCAAAATATACCATATTATATCACAGCAACATAACTACAAAGCTCCAATTTTTTTTATTGGTTTTGCTGGTACTCTACCACCCACTTTGCAATGGAAATTTAAGTACACCACAAAGAAAATCCATATTCTATTTAAAATATAAATTTGTTCAAATTGGAAATGGATTTAACAGATATTTTGTCTTCAAATTGTGAAGACAATACTTTTCCAAAAGCAACATAAATAATTAGGAAATTAGCATAATAAAGTAACATAAAGTAACATAATAATTAGGAAAGTAACAGAATAATTAGGTTTTAACTTATGAAGCAAATGTCAGTTTTCTCATACTAATATCTGCATACATGGGAGAAGTTTTGTGCTCAATATGAATATGTGATTTTTACAAAGTTAAAATTGCAAGTGGCTATAAATTTCTGTTAAGCAATCAATAAAATAAAACTTCAATAATTTCTTAGAGTTTAAATCTAAAAATGTTGATGCTTGACGCGTCTAATAGGTCATATAACTACTTGTAATTAGCAGACTTTATACCTGTAAAAGTTTGAATAATTGTATCTTTCCTGCATTTCAAGGCTTAACTTCTCCACAGACTACATGTTCAAGAATTTAATTCTTATAATGTGATATATACAAAACATTTCATCTGTATGTTTTCAAAACCAGTAGTAACAAAAAGGAACTAACATATATTATGACATCCAAAGAATTGTTACTGTTGTATTTAAATACATATATAATACATATCTCTATGCTCTGCTGTAAGTGAGAATGACATTACTACTAGGCTCTATTCACAATAATAACACTATTTATCCCAAGCTAATAAAAGTTGTAATCAATAGTTTCCTGAGTTTTCACAGATGTATTTTATTAAACATATTGAAAAATATTTTTTTTCTGGAAGAGAATATTATTAAAATCACTTCAAAATTTTCACTTGTTTCTTCCCTATTACAAGGCAAGAGCAATGACAACGACAACTAAAATAAATGAAAAACTGTTTTTACCATGACAGCTGGGCAGGGCTCTGTTCCATCCAGGTCTTCCATCATCTCCCATGATGCACGTTAGTGTGGAGTATCCTTGAAGAACATATCCTGCATCACAGTAATAGGTAACAGTGGAACCCAGTTTATAATCCATTCCAAGTCTTGTTCCATTCATGATATTTCCAGGATCAAAACAAGACTCACGAAGTTTTGCTGTACAGAAAAAAAGTGTGAATATAATTTTAAATATAAGCTGAAACTACTAAACAATAGCCACTAATAATAAATAAATAAATAAATAATATATATATATATAATCTAAATATTCCCTGGAGTTCTCCTGAGGCCTTCTTTGAGCACCTTGTAGGACCTAGGTTTTTTTTTTTAAGGTGACTTTGCATCAAATGTCTTCTCTCCTTCATTTTAACAACTGTACAAATTACTATATAATGACAAAAACTATGCATTCTGTCCTTTTTTTAAAGAAAATTCCTATAGTGCTCTATTATTTTTTTTTCCAGACTTCATTCTCATCAATGATAAAGTTATGTAGTTAGAGTAAGTTAGATATATGGACATTTTTCCAATAGATAAGGCACATTCTAGTTTTAAAATCTGTGGATTGAAAATTGGTAAATGGAGGAAATCAATATTAACAATTTGTTGCAAAATAAGAAGTATGCAAACAAGAATGTCTTCAAAATTAATAAAACTCAAATGAGTGTTTATATGTATATGATATGATGATATATTTTCATACACATATTTATCCATCAGTGGAGGAAAAATATAAAAAAATATTCCCTAAACGTATGTAAATTTTTAACATTTATAGCTATTTGTTTAAAATTATTGAGAGAAATTTAAACATACACATATGTTTTTCTATTTGCTTCCCTTTTACTTCTATAAGGTGAATACCAATGTCCAGTAACACACTGAACAAAAACAATACTCAAAAATTGTAATTAACAGCATAATTATGCATAAGGTGAGAAAAGTAAAATATTTAGGAAAAAAACATAGTTTCCTTTAAAGAAAAAGAGCAAATGTATTATGCAGAAACTGGAGTAAAGCAGATTATTTTCTGCTCTGCAGGATGTAGTTGGCAATATTATATTTTATCAGGCAGAAGATGGAAATTTCAGACTATGTTTAACATTTAAGGGTGTTGTGGAGAAAATCAATAGGGAACACTTCATTTTCTTTCAAGAACAGCACCAGCTTTCAAATACATTAAAAAAAAAAGTTTATTTCCCAGACATATTTGCATTGTGGAACTTTCTGCTACAGGTAGGTATGGTTGCCAAAAGACCATATGTGCTTTGAACTTCCTGGAAGGCTTTTCAAGAGTTTCACATAAAAAGACACTTTATCTGATCCTGTCAGTACCTAAACTGAAGTTTCTGAAAACTTACAGATAAGCAGGAACAGTTATTATTTATTTGCCTTTTATATAGTTTGGCCACACATAAACAATTGGTCACTACTAGAGCCAAGCTAATGAACTGAGTACATCCCTTAAGGCCACTTTTATGTTTCAGTATTTCTGAGAGGAGATAAAAAATTACATGGTGCTTATATTTGACAAAGGAAACACGAAATAATTTTCAATTTCACATCTTCCAAAAGAATGTCAAGACCTCCTAATGTGTTTAAAAATTATTACAATTTGCATATATAATCCACAGAGCATGGTTCTGATATGAAAAACAACACAATAACAAATAATAATTACAATACATCTTTAATCATTAAGAACAGGTATTCGGTATCACATTGATTTATATGGATAGTTGTAGTGTGTTGTCTAAAACCTATTTAACACACATTCAAAAATTTGGATGGACAATTAGAAGTCAAAATATTCCATTTCCTAGAAAGTCTATAAGATATCACACAGATATTAATAATTATATGAAAGCCAACCACACTTTCATTTGAGAAATCTGGCAGGTCTTAGGGTAAATTTCAAATACTTTCAAGTCTAAATTCTCATACTTAGGGGAAAAAAAGGAAAAAAGGATAATTTAATTTAGGATTATAGTTAATATTTTAGACAATCAATACAATAAAATTTTTCCTCTTATTGAACCAATATTGACATAACTGTATTGATTCATAATTGCTATTGTGAGATCACAATTCTTGAGTTTATGAAAAAATAATTCAAAATGTTTCAAAGGTATTCTAGAAGGTACACAGATAAAGCAGATATTAGTACTAGATGAAAATAAAAAGAGAAAAAATGAAGCAATCTATTATGTCTGGTGCATAAATCAAAAACTGAGAAAAGAATGATTTGTCACAGCACAAATTATCTCTAGGGAAAAAATACAGCCCTATAATTTTCTTTTCCCCAAAATTGCAGTTGTGACAGGCTCCTAAAATTGCTGACTAAACAGTAACAATGTCACTATAGCAATACAGTTTCTTAATACCAATTCTGAGAAATAAAGCCTGAAATACTAAGCACCTTAAAACTACTTTTGCAAATCTGAAGGAATTGCTAAGTGAATGTGAATAAAAAGTTAGTAGAATATGCTACAATGTATGAAGAATAAATCAAATGATTCTTCAGTCTGGCTGAGAACCAGTGAAAAAGGAACAAGCAACAAGACTGTTTCAGCAAATTTAAAAGTGCTCCCAGGAGACAGGAGGGAAAGTTCTTTACCACTGATGTTGCTCCAACTTAGGAACACAAGATATTGATTATCCCTGTACCCTTTCCCCTTTTTTTTTCCTAAGAATATCATTAAGATAAAAACATGTAAGGGCAATAACAGATTTAGCAAAACATCAGAGAAATTCTATATTATTACAAAGACTTTTATTTTCTTTTTCCATAGGAACATTTGAAAATTATTTTCTGTAATAAGTAGGCAGGAAGTTTTTCCATTAGGCAGTTCAGATTTGGGTTACAGTCACATTACACTCTTGGCTTTGCATACCAGGTGTCAATTCCTTCTGTACATAATACAGTCTTGCAACAAGCTTCAAAGAAACCAGCATTTACTTCTCTGATAACATTGTCACACCACAGGATCAGGTAAGGCTCTGAAGTACAGGCTGAAAACAGTGACATGCTGTCTCAACATCAAGTGCCACAAGGAAGTCTCTGCTGAATAACATAAGATAATGAAACCAAAATCCTGAAAACTGGTATCTCTGTATTGAAAGCCAAGAGAAGCAAGTGCTTTGTCCAGAACATGATGACTTACCACTCCATGCCCAAGTTTCAAAGAGAATAAAGCCATAATAAAATTCTTGAAGATAATATTACAGACGTACCAAATTATAGCAAGCATTCCATAATTATTCTCCAGAATACTTAATAGAACTAATATGCTTTTTCTCCATTATAACACAGAAATGAAGTGAGGGAGAGAGAAGGGGAATAAAACTCAACCTGAGACATGGTTACAGATCAGAACTGCCTTTACAAGTTTTTTCATTTTTGGCCTTATTCCTTCCCCCTTCCTGCTGGAAACTGGAGTGGCCATTTTCCTGGGAACACACCCTTGTGATTTTTTTCTTTGCAACTCCAATTCCCATGTCTCTAGGATTGAGGTTGATATTCTATCTCACTTTCTTGTGTTTTCTCCATGACCAGTTTATCCATTGATTGTCCTTCCCTGTCTTCCTAGGTCTTTACTGCCAATGAGGCGACATTTGACGTGCTCTGCAAAAATTTACAGCATGTGGATCATTTGCACTGGGTTTCTGTATCTTGGGATAACTGCTCAGTATCAAAGTCATGATAAATCACCTGTTGCATGGCTGATTCTTTCAGGTATGGGATACCTCTCCTCATGATGATCCATTTGCCTGATTGGATTATAACTTCTTAGAAGGGATGCCTTTTCTCAAGCCTGGAGGGAGTCACCTTCAGAGGCTGAGGGTTTGTGCCCCATTTTCAAACAGTTTGTCAATGCCCCCTTCCCGAGAAGGGGATCCTAGGTGCTGGACTTTTCCCTCTAATTCCAGATTACTGGCCCTCTTAACCCAGTACAGGCACAGCCAAAGTGACTGTTTGCTGATTGTATGGTCACTGACTTGTTTATGAGCTTTTCCTCTTCCTCCTCATGATGGCTTTTTGGAATAGCCCTCTTCATCCATCATCATTCCTCCTCCTTCCTCTTCTTACTAGGAGTTTCTTTCCTTTCCAAACAAGCATCAGTATTTCTGTTTCTGTGTAGGGGTGACTAATGCCAGCACAGGCTGTTTCTCTGGTTCAGTTGCAAGGTCTGTCATGACAGCTGGAGTAGCCAGAGTTCCCGTGGTTTTGTTGTCAGATCCAGAGACCTCTTCCATTTGAGGATAGTGAATTATGTTGAATAGGGCTTGGTAGGCCTGGGCCAGGTCCCAGCACATTGCAATGATTTGTGTCTCTCTGGGACACAAATAAGATACTTTCCTCATATATTTTAGCACTTTTTCAGCATTCTACACTTGTTCTGAGCTGAACTACCAAAACATTGGAGATGCCCACTGTCTTTAGTATTTGCCCACACTTTCCCATACATCTTGTAACTTCTAGAGATCCAGCTTCAGGGCAGATTTCTGGGCAGTATTTCTAAATTATTGTTTACCCTCAAATAAAACCTGAAACACATGCAGGATACATAGCAATATGAATATGAATATCTCAAGGATACTCAAAATTCTCAAGAACTAATATTGAAATTAGCCTGGAGGAGAATGAAAAGGTGAAGGTGAAAGGAAAGTTGAAGGAGTGGGCCAAATGTTCCTCCTCATCTGCCCCACAGATTGGCTCTCTGAGGAAAAAAGATAAAGGTTGTGATTGTTAATAGTTTTCAAGAGGTGTTTCCCTAAAAGTTCAGATATGACAAAAAAACTGAGCAAAGATACCAGATCAGTCTCACTAACAGGAATTACTTTCTCATTTCTTGAGCCAGCATTACACAGTCCATTGAAATTATATCCTTAATCCAGTCCCCAGAGGTAATAAAAGAAGAATATATAGAAAAAGTAAGTTGTTACATAACCCAATTCTCAGAACAAGCACAACTCTGTCTCCAAACAAATTAACATTGTGACCAGTGACTATTAAATTAACATAATGGATGATTAAAACAAATTTATTTTAACACACTGCAGGTTGGACCTGCAGCCAATTTGCCAAAAATGAACTATTGAGTTTTAGCTCCAGTCAGAAACTAAGGACCAAGCAACTAAGGATCCACAGAGGTATGGGGAGAGAACTGGAGAGGTTGAATTGAGATTACCTGTAGATTGAAATAAAAATGGTTTAATAGCTTAAATAAAATGTAATAATAATAATAATAAAAAAATAATAATAATAACAAAAAATTGTAATGGAAAGGAAAATTTTAAAAAAGAGACAGACATAAAACCCCAGAAAAACCAGTTATGTAAATGAAAAACAATTGCTCATGACCAACAGACTGCTGCCCAGCCAGCACCTCAGTAAGTCCCCCCAAGCCAGAATATCATGTTGGAAAGATGGGGTCAGCTCTTGTGGCTGTTGCAGCTCCCTCCCAGCTGCTGCTTCCCAGACTCCTCACCAGCAAAGCAGCATGAGAAGCTGTCATTAACTTTGTCTAAGTATTGGCCAATGGCAACCAAAACAGCATGTTCTCCACATTATTCTCATCCTAAACCCAAAACACAGCACTATACCAGCTGCTAGGAAGAAAAATCATTTTAACTCAGCTGAAACCAGAACGCTTTGTTCAGGGCTCCTGTCAGTTTGATTCTATACCCTCATAAGATCCTTTGGGTAGCACTGAGATATTCCCCCAAAATGATGTTGTCCACAGATTTGGTCTGTCCCAATCATACAGGCAGTTAACAAAGAGAATACTGGCTGCATTGCTAATCACATTAATACTAGCCAAGAGTCTCCAGTCAGCAGTTCAGCTGATTTTCCACCCATGTTTTTTTATAAAATAATAGACTGGAACCATAGAATCTTAGAATCATTTAGGCTGGAAAAGACGTCTAAGATGATTGAGCCCACCTGTAAGCCCAGGACTGCTAAATCCACCACCAAACCATGTCCCTCAGTGCCACATTTACACATTTTTTAAATACTTCCAGGGATGGGGATTCTACCACTTCCCTGGCAGTCTGTTCCATGATTAACAGCCCCTCTCACAAAGACTTCCTGTCCTAAAATTCAATCTAAACTTTCTCTGGTGTAATTTAAGTCCATTTTCTCTTGTTCTATTGTTTGTGACTTGTGAGAAGAGGCTAACACCCCAATCACCACAAATCAATCAGGCAGTTGTAGAGAATGTAAGGTCTCCTTCCTTTCCTCCAGATTAAACGGCTTCAGCAGTTCCTCATAAAATTTCTATTCTGGACCCCTAAACAGCTTCGTTGTCTTCTGTCCATGCTCCAGCATCTCAACATCTTTTCTGTAGTGAGAGGCCCAAAACTGAACACAAGATTCAAGGAATGGCCATAGAGTAAGAGCTTTGATGATACACCTAAGTTAAGCAGTGCAGAGGAACATTCATCAGATATGCCCAGTAAAAATGGGATAATTCACTAATCAAGTTGACCATCTGCTTAAGGGATTTTGAGCTATCCAAATTTCATAATTCTTGATTTTTTTAATGTGAATTGAAATAGTTTCTCTGTTTATGCCTTTTCTTTTTTAAAGATGTTGAAATACACATTCCAGTTATTATGAGAAAAGCAGGAGATACAACCCTCTCAGGTGAACAGGGAAAATTAGGATTAAGTTGATTCCATTTTCCAACTTCCCTCATTTACATATACACACATTAACACATACCTGCATCCTCCCATTACTTGGATTTTCAGCCCCTTTAAAAATGTGCTGATTGCTACATCATTATGCTGTCATTATGACTCTTTGAAGTAGAGAAAAACATCTTAGTGGAACACATGGGCTATCAGTAATGTTAGAAATAGCATTCTGTCCTGATTACAAAGTTAAAGGGGGATTTGGGGAGGATTCTTTTTGATAGATTTCTCAGATGAAAATAAAGTGCAAGCGCAGCAATATTATATCTGAGAACTGTTTATTGATAAAGAAAGGTAAGTGTTCCGTCGAAGTGGGACAGAAAAAGGGAGAAGAGGGGAAAAGAGAGACGGAGAGAGAAACAGACCAGGACAGATCCCTGCCATGGGCAGATCTGGCGCCCCGTGAGCGCGCCCGGCAGATGGATCCGCTGCGGCTGCCGGGCCGGCTCACGGACACAGCGGGTCTGTGGGTCTGTTCTTGAGGTCAGGAACAGGCTGCAGATCTGTCCCGGCGGTGAGGAACACCCTGCGGGTCTGTCCGGAGGTGATGAACACCCTGCGGGTCTGTCCGGAGGTGTTGAACACCCTGTCGGGGCTCCCGGAGCAGCTGCGGCTCAGGGCCGGCTGGCTGGAGGCGGCTGCTCCGCGGGGAACAGCGGAGCCCTTTCCTGCCCTGGGGTGCAGCTGCCTCGGGATAACAGTTCAGCAGGGCAGGACAGACAGACAGACAGGGAAGAAGTAGGATCGCGGGGAGAAAAAGGCGGGGGGAGAAGGAAGGGAGAAGGGTGAAGATGACCCTCCACGAGAGTCCTGCTCCCTCCAAGAAGCTCAGAAAAAGTGGTCCCAGGTCGCGTTGCAGTTATCTGTGTTTATGTGCTGAGGCTGCTCTCATAGCCTAATTTCCCGGGCATTTTTTCCCGGGTATGCAGGGATCTGTTCCCCGGCTGGAGGGGTCGCTTCCAGCCTGATTGTGGACTCTTCCTCCGCCCTGCTCGGCTGCCAGGCACAGGGCTCCCAGCACGTGTACAACACCCTGAGTAACTTTTCATCTCGTTATAACACATGTTGGGGCATAAATAAAAAACAGGTTGGTCTCTTTCACAAAATAGAACAGCAACACTTTGTTTAAATCTGGATCAAGAATTCAAAGAGACTGTCTCCCTAATAAATCTCCTTCACACTTGGATTAGTGGAAAGGAGGAGCACTTTGATTTCATGACACAAGACTTCATTCAACAGCACAGAAGAAAAAGACTGGCCTCTTCAAAAATAATTTATTTTCTTCAGGAGTTCTGTGATCCTGAATCACTTTCTACAGTACTTCCATCTGCATTTATTATTTTTCAATTTAGTTGGAAAAAAGGAAATATATTTAAGTGAACTAAAACACTTCATACATCTGGGCTCACCATCAACATGATTGAGACCTACTTTTAATTTTTCAGGACTAGCTCATACTGTAGAGAAAACTTCCTTGACATCTGTAGGTTCCAATGACTGTAGGAAAGTATAAGGAGGCTTCATGGACTTTGCAAAGCAATAAATACATTATTCTCTCCCTTCTATACCTTTGCACTTACTAATTGCTCCCAGAATAAATGGAGAAGAAAACAACACCAAGGAGGTCTATAAAAACCCCTATTTTCTTTCTGGTTGTCTTTACAGAATATTTTCATATTCATTTAATAGCAAATATTTCTGTTTCTCAAGCCATGCAGAGGCAGTTATGAAAGTTCCTATTGATTATATATTTTGCAAGTGTATATGTTTTTTGTTTACTGTGCTATGATCTCAGACAGATTGGACAACTCTACTGTGGTTTATCATATAAAGGTCTAGCCAAAATATTTTTTTTTTATTTTCAATATTGGACTCTTAGATTCTAGCATATAATATCATTTCACAGGACCTTAAATGCACCTAAATCAACATGACCTGCTATGTAAAATAAAAAATGAATAAATTCTGGATAAAACATATATATATATATGCTATTAAATTACGCCACTGCACCATTATTTTTGAAACCTGTAAATTGCTGTCTCTATGAGTCATAGATTCATATAACAGTGTAGGTTGGAAGGGTCCTTAAAGATCATCTAGTTCCAAATGCTCCAGCCATGAACAAGGAAGGTTGCTCAGAGCTGCATCCATCCTGGTTCTGAACACCCCCAAGGATGGGGAGTCAACAACCTCTCTGGTCACCTTTTTCCAGTGCCTCACCACCCTCACAACAAAGAATTTCTTCTTAATATCTAATCTAAATTTGTCCTTCTTCAGCTTAAGGCCATTTAGTCCCCCTTGTCCTATCACAACATGCCCTCATGAAAAGTGCTTGCCCACCCCATCTTGTATGCACATTCAAACACTGAAAGCAATCCTACATTCAACATTACAGATAAACAAAATCATACTAGAAACTTTAAGTTAGCAGTCTTTTAACATTATATTTGTATGAATAGATTATTCACATTATCATATTCTCAGGCAAAACAAAAACATCACCAGGCAGAAAATTATGAGAAATTAAACCAAAATTTGCACTCATGCACTGAACTTTGTAAATAAATCAGAAAAAGAGTTTTGTTTACCTTTGTACTCCAGATGGAATCCAGTAAAACTAACAGATCCATCACTCCGAAAAGCCAGATGCATGGTATTTGAGCTGCTCTCTATCCTCTCTGGCAGTTTGCTATCTTGAAAGCTCCCAATCAGTGGGCTATTACTATCTGGCCCATCATAGATATAAAGAAAATCATAATTTGGTTCTATACTGAAGCTGGAGAACAAAAAAGAGAAATATCAGATGGAATACACTTTGCATAATGTTTTCACTATTTTTAGCTTAAATTTGAAATTTACTACCTCTGTTTTAATAAAAGGGAAAAAACCCCTTCACTGTCAGAAAAAAAAAGTTTTGTTGAAGTGCTTTATTAGCAAACACAGAAATACTAGATCTTTTATTTCACACCTTAGAAACAATAATTTCCTGCTAGCCAGAGAAAAAAGGAAAGCTTTCTAAATAGAGAAATTAATTAATAACTTATTTCTAAAGGTTTAGAAAAATAAACAACCTAGATCTATTGGAACCCTTGGCAGAAATGCTTTATCATATAATGTATTAGGCTTCCAGCCAGACTAAACACTTTCAGATGATGATTTTCACATACCTCTGGGAGAAAGAAGCATTTTGCCTATGATAAGTTTAAATAAAAAGATGAAGTATTGAAACATCACATTTTCTTCTGAGCTACATTATAGTTTGTTAACTAACTTAGTTAAATTCAAATTTAATTTTAGTTAAGGACAGAGAGTTAACTTGTGAGATTGTCCCCATAAAAAAAGGAAAGTTTTCTAAAAAGGTAGGTAATAAAAGAATGAAAATCCAAACTATTATGTCTCTTTTTGACAGTAGCCCCTGACTGAAACAAATGTAGGCATTGAAGACCTGGTAGAGCTCCTTTTTTAACTTCTGGATTCCTTCAAAAATATTTTCTTATACAAGAAATTCAAATGTAAAAAGTCAATAGCTTTAATTATTAACGTGTCATAGTTCATCTTGAGTTAAAAGTATGAGCTGGAGTAAGTTCCACTCAAAACACTGTGTAGTCTGTGTAATGGAATATACACAGTAAACACTCTGTAGTGTAATATTCAGTGTTTATAACTCTAGATGAGTCTGTGTGTCATAAATGGGGCAATTGTCAGCAAAGATTCAACCTACTTTGACCAAGACTAAGCTTCTGAGTTTCTACCAAAGATTCATAGCAACTAACCATATTTTGAGATTTTTTTAAACTTAGCATTAGTTATTATCTGGAGTCAAACTGCAAAATGTAAGATGGAGGGTCTCATATCTAAATATAGAATATAAAAAGCAGAATATTCTTAAATATATTGAGCTCATTATATTAAACCAAATCAGGAAAAGAAGTGCTAGTACACAATAAAAAGTTTTCTTACCAACCTACAACATTCTGAAATCACCAACAAAATAATTATATTGTTAATTATGTAAATATAATTATGTGATCAATTTCCTTAGGATAAACTCATGAAAACACATACCATGTTACTGAGCACCAAGAAGAGAAAACTGTATCATCTACCACTCTAAAGAAGTCATCACATTAGCACTGGTCAGAACAATATAAACACCACTTTAGAACACCCAGCATAAGAAGAACTTAAATCTCAAGTACCATTTTTACCTTTTCCTAGTTGGGGTGCATAATTTTCACACATAACATATATATTAATTTACATCATATGTTACATACAGTGCAGACAGCAAAAGTTTCTTTTGAATTCTTTTAAGCTCAATTTAGTCTTGCATTGTGATAAAAGAAAGTTCTAGAACAATTCCATTTAATAGCCAGAACATCAGGAAGTATCTTGGGTATCCCGAAATTATATGGACTAATAAAACTAAATTTAAAGACTACTTTTGAAACTTTGCTTAAATAGCAGGTGTCACATACAAATAGATGAATCAATAGTTTTCATCATTAAAGACTATCCTGTTTGCACACATTTCAGTGAGTTACTCCATGCTGCCTTCTCAGGAACTGAATTTTAGTTAAACTGAGTACCATCTACCTCAGCATTAGTCAGTGTGAACAGAATGCTTTTAAGGAAACAGCAATGAGTTTCCAAGCTCCACCTGTATGTCTACTGATGAGTCTGAAGTATTTACTGTAACTTTTAACAAATATAAGGATTACTAATCCCTTTGATATTCATATTGAGTATACATACGTTACCCTACAGAGATCTGAACAATAATAAAGTTAAAATAATGAAGTTATAAACCCGACTTCAAAAAATATAAGTAGCTGCTTACCTGATAAATGCTAATGATATAACATAATCACTATTAACATTGATAGTCCAGTCACAATCTCTGCTGTGGGGATAAGGATGAGGGAAGTTTGGTGAAAGTATAAAACCTGATGAGCCAGTCAGATTTCCTCCACAGGGAGCTGTGAATAAAAATAGATAGGACTTGAGGAAAGAAGGTAAGAGACAAAGAAGCAACTTGCAGCAATCTGTTCACTGACATTTAGTGTCCTCCAAAAGTTAAACAAGTGAGGTATTTACAAAATTTTAATAGAAACAAACAAAAAATATATTAACATTTTGCCTTAGACAAGTACTAATATTGCCATGTGAAACACCTGGTTTTGAAATCTGTGGCTTTCTGCTTGCATAACATTATTTCAAGGCTTTTTTGAATATACTGTGAACTTGAAAAATGCTTTGGCTACACACATAAAAAGACTTGACTGGATAAGCTTTCCTCTTCTTCCTTATTAAATGCATTCTAAAAGAACCTCCTCAGGCTATGAAACATGATACTTACATTGATAATGCAATTATCTGCCTTTTGACCAGATAACAGTGATTAGTAGTTCAGATCAAGATGGATACAATATAAAGTAAATTTTAAAATGATCAAGTAAGTGCCATCATCAAACTCGGAGTTAAATAAAATAGCTTTAAGCACAATGAGAATAAAAAATTACATTTTTCTATGTGACTTTGAGGTTCCCAAATGTTGTGGGGTTTCGGTCCAGAAAAACAAATAGTAAAAAAGATGGAACATATAATGAAATTTTGTTCTTCAGCATTCCTTATATGAGACTTCATGCAGAAAGAGAATAATCAGGTTTTCTATAAATCATTTTTGAAAGAACTTCTTAAAATGTTATTCAAAAGATTCCAGATAAGATTTATTAAGACTTACAATTTTGAAAGTTTTAATTCTGCTAAGTGTTCATCTCAGCCTAGGAAAGAAATTGATTACTCAGGTCTTCTGTAACAGAGATTCTATGAGGTTTCAGGTTATTTAAATCTCTTTTAGAATCACATAGGTCAATGATTCCAACCATAAACATAACACTGCCAAGTCCACTATCAAACCGTGTCCCTAAGTGTCACATCTGTGGCACATATTTAAAACTCATGTGCTTTAAATATCTCCAGCCACCTCCCTAATCAGCCTGATTCGATGCTTGGTAACCTTACTGGAAGTGAAGAAATCTGTCCTTATATCCAATCTAAACCTCCCATGGTGCATCTTGAGGCCACTTCCTCTCATCCTGCCACTTGTTATTTGGGTGAAGAAATTAGCACCACCCGCAATCCAGCCTCCTTTCAGGGAGTTGCAGAGAGCAAGAATGTCTTCCCTGACCCTCCTTTCCTCTAGGATACACAACATCAGCTGCCTCAGGTGATATTCATTATGCTCTTCTCTGGACCCTTCACTAGCTTTGTTGCCCTTCTCTGGACTCACTCTGTTACCACAATGTCTTTCATACAGTGAGAGGTCAGACCTTAACAGAGGATGCAAGATGTGGCCTCACCAGCACTGAGTCCAGGGGTCAGTCACTGCCCTGATCCTGCTGGCCTTACCTTGCTGATACAAGCCAGGATGCCATTGGATTTCTTGGCCTCTGGGCACACACTGGCTCATGTTTGGCAGGCAACTTGCCAACCAAGGATCCCAGGTCCTTTTCCACTGGTCCTTTCCCATTCATGTCCCAAGCCTGGAGTGCTATATGTTGTAGTGCAGGACTCATCACTTCACCTTATTGAACCTTACAGCAGTGGCCTGGCCCATTGATCCAGCCTCTCCAGATCCCTCTGGAGAAGCAGAGCCTTCCTACCTCTAACAGACCAACACTCCAGAACAACTTAGTGATACCTGAAAACTGAGAGTGTGCTAAATAACCTCATCCAGATCATCAATATGGACATGAAACAGGACTGGCCCCCGTACTGAGCCCTGGGGAACACTGCTAGTGAGTGGCCACCAACTGGCTGTAACTCCATTCACCCTGACTCTCTAGGGGCCCAGCCATCCAGCTATTATCTAACCTCTGAAGAGTTCACCTGTCCAAGCTATGAACAGTCAGTTTCTCCATGAGAATGATGTGGAAAATAGTGTCAAACACTTTACTAAACCCTGGATAGTTAATATCCCCAGAGCAGGTGTCCTTGTTGTACAAGGAGTATAGGTTGCTCATGCAGACATTGCCTTTCATAAATGTCATCCGGGCCTGATCCTCTGATTGTTCTATATGTGCTGTGTGATTGCACTTGAGAGGATTTGGACAGATAAAGATGATATGTATAGGTATAATTCAATCTACTGACAAATATACAGAGTATTTCCTAATATAATGAGAAATGCTGCATCCAGCTCTGGGGCATCCAACACAAGAAAGACATTGACTCTTTGGAGAGAGTCCAGAGGAGGGGTGATCACGGAGATCAGGAACACCTCTCCTATGAAAATTATCTGAGACAGCTGGGATTGTTCTGCCTGGAGAAGACAATGCTCCAGGAAAACTTATGGTGCCTTTCAGTGCCTAAAGAGGGCCTAGCAGAGAGCTGGAGCGGGATTTTTCACAAGGTTATTCAGTATCAGAATAAGGGGGAGTTTTAAGTCTTAAGCTTAAATGTAGGTTTAGATCAGGTTTTAGGAATAAATTCTTTACTGGAAGGGTGGTGACACTTAGAACAAGTTTTCCATGGTTTTTTGGATGCCTACCCCTAGAACTGTTCAAGGTCAGGCTGGATGGGGGCGTTGAATAATTTGGTCTAATGAAAAGTGTCCCTGACATGGTAGGAGGGTGGGAATTAGATGGTCCAACATAAAGCACTCTGTGAATCTATGATTCTATGAACTAAATCACAGGTCATTTATGAATTCAAGGAAAGCAAGTAGAACACTCAAGTAGATTAACACATCCACAGTCACAGTGCATATGAGTATAGTCTTTCTACATTTTACATATCTATTTATATTAAAAGAGAGTAATGAATAGCAAAATTAACTCAAAACAAAGCAAAACACCAAAAAATTAGAATCTTAATTTATATTTTGGTATTAAAATTGATGATGAATCATAAAATCATCACTTTGTGTAAAAGCAGTTAGAAGTGGAAACAATGTCTGGATTTTGAAACACAATAATATCACAAATTATTAGTACTAGCAAATGCATAAAATATATATTCCAGGCCTAGCACAATTTGTTTTGCTTTTTTGACAACCACCAAATACAATTTTTATGACAATAACATTTTCCCAGACGTTTTCATTTGATAGATAAAGTTCCATTAGCTACAACTGAACAGACGGGAGAAACTTCATTTTGTATGAAACATTTACTTAGTTTTACAATATGGATAATAATTGCAATTTTTTTATCTTCAAAGAATTAAAATTCGTATTTTTTCTAATTAAAAGCATCTGTTGTTGAATGTTCCTTTGTGACAATTTCAAAATGAGTAATATTAAATTATTATAAAACAATACAGGTCAATTAATTGCAAAAGAGTTCACTGTAACTTTCTGTAGCCTTGTTGATGTAAAAGTTCATACAGGTTGTATGGAATGCAAAGGCTGCTCATCAGCTGGAACTAATGCTCTTCAGTATAACCCTGTACATTCCTCTTTTTTGTGTACTTTAATGGTTCAGGTTGCACTCTCTGCATATCCTAGGTTTGAAAATGTGAAGAATACCAAAGAGGATATTTAGGTTATTCACTGTAAATATGTTTCACTGAAATGACCAAAAACTGTATGAGTCTGATGATATTTTTGAAGTACTCTGAACTGGCATATAATGATACAAGGAAGTTAAATGATATGTCCATGTTCCAGAGTAAATTCTGTCAATATCTGCATTCATTATACTTTTCTGAGGTCTTGATTTACTTCAGTTCCCTGTTAGTTCACTGATAGAATATTTTCATATTAGCAACTTCTTTCCTGTATACCTATTCTTACTTTACACAAATCAGCAGTTACCTTTTCTGTTTACAGTGTCCCCATTTAACTCTTGCCAAGGTCTGTTGATAATCAAAAAGGGAATAAATGGAAAGTACACTAAGCTACACAGACGGCTACAATATATTTCATTTCAAGGTATGCCATTAGGAGCAGTAAAAAATAATAGTGAACAACATGATCTTCAACTTTGCAAAATATCTCCCAGATAGAGTTTTCTTCAGATAGAATGGTTTCAGATTATATTAATTTTCAGTTCATATGACAACAAATTGAGAATGTTAACATTATCAAATGAAAGACAAAAGTTAGTAAATTATGTTTCCTTTTCCAGTTTACTATCTTCTCTAAACTTAGTCATAGATTTTCTTAAATTCTTATGTGTTTCAGAATCCATAATTTTCTGAATTTAATGTGTAGAAAGTTATTATTGCCATAACCATATTTTTAACTGACGACAGATCAGCTCTGAAAACAAAGCTTAAGGAACATCTTTTATTGTATTAAAGGTAAGACTGAACAAATATAACAGCCCATCTAGAAAGAAAGGCAAATGTCAAAACACTATGAAAAATGTATTTTTTATGTGTTATGCAGTAAAAATCTGACATAGGGTATGTGAGCCTATGTTTATAAACCTCTGTGTCGACACAGTGGTAAGCAAGCACTGAGCCTTGCTGTCTCTGCGATGATCTCAGCACTCATTTTTTTTCTAAATGAAAGGGGCATAGGTTGGGGTGTTTTTTATTTAAAATCTATTTAATTTCTCTAGGAGGCAAGAAAATCTTATTCCACAGCTTTCATTTATTTATTTATTTATTTATTTATTTAATGTTTTGCTTCTTAAGAAAAGAAACAGTATATACAGCTTCATTTGCTTTTTTTAAGACATATTAAATAAAGAATCATAGCATAGTTTGAGTTTGAATGGAACTTTAAATATCATCTAGCTCAACTCCTCATGATGACCAGGGACTTCTTCAATTAGATCAGGTTTCTCAGAACTCTGTCCAGTCTGACCTAGAATGTTTCTGGGGGAACATCTCTCCGGGCAACCTGCTTCAATTCTTTGCCACCCTAACTGTAAAAAATTTCTTCCATATATCTAGTCTGAAGATAAGTTTAAATAATCATAAACAATTATGAAAAGACTTCTAAAATTTTTCTTCGTATTAGTTTCATATAGATGATTTTGAGGAGAGCACCACTGGAATTAAGTGGCTACAATAAAAATATTTTTTTATAAATATGAATGTGAAAAACAAGACCTTGCCTGAAACTAAACAGTAAAAAGAAACAAAACCAAGCCACAAGAAAAAAAAGAAAGACCTATGTATTTCCAAAGAAAGTCTGAAACCTCTGAGAGACAGTCTATACTTCCCCTAAAAATATAGTTAACCTGAATCCTAAAATGCCTTTTTGCATACTAGAATTTTTAATTTCATCCCTGAGGAAACTAAGCAAACATAATCACTTAAGATTCAGATATCTAAACAAGATTGAACACAGAAAATCTTTGGAATGGAAACCTTGGAATGTAGCTATTTTTGCAGCACAGGCATAAGCCAAAGGACTGTCTTTTTGGCAGAAATATGCTCTCAAATATATAGTTTCTCAGAATATCTTTAGTATATAAGAATATCTAATTACTATCTTTCATTCAAACACATGAATCATTATTTAATTCTTGGTTATTTTCCCATTGCTACTACCTTTGAAATGAAGATGTTCTTAAAATTTTGCAGGGCAAAACTAAGGGAATTTTAAAAAACAAGGCACTCCCACAGGTAAGAACAATTAAAAAGTACATTTACCTAGTTTTGAGCATTAATAATTAAGAGGTTTGAAAATACACTTTGATGTGTAAAGAGCTAATAAAATAGACCTAGAACATAGTACAATTATACACCTTAGGAATTATTCCTGCCTCTTATTCTTTCCTCAAAATTATGTTTGTTTTTTTCTAAAACTTTGAGTAACTATGATGGTGTTGAAGTTATGTGTAGGATAAGTATTGCACAGTTTACAGGGATGGAAGCAACATTAATGAATATATTACAGCTTATGAGAAAAAAAAAATCAATGAACTTCAGGGTGCACTGAGCTATAGTACACAATTTTGAAATCACTTAGCTCTAAGGCAAGGTTTGCACACTGTAGTCTATTAGCAGTTCATATTCCCCAAGAATGTATCATTATAGGAAATCAATAGAGGATAACTTCATGCTTGATATTTGGACAAATAAATCATCATAATAAGCATTCTTGCTACTCTGTGTACAGCAGGTGTTCTTGCATGAAGTGTGGAACTTACCAGTAATAGATAAATGGATGCATGCAGCTAAAAATCAAGTGCATGCATATTTAATATGTGCTACAGAGAGAATATCAGTTGAGCACCTACACTTGCATTTAATCCATTTTGCAATTTTATCAACTCAGTATTGATAGTGATTAAAACTTCTACTACTGCTTTATAATAGGGTAATTATTTATCAGTTGAGACATATACTTTACAAACAGCAATATCAAATAAGACCAGCATGATAAAAGAACATTTTAACTTTAGGGCCCAGAGCCCTAGAATTTCTTTTATTTTTTTCACTTAGATATCTAGATGTTCAGTTTCAGTTACCATTACTATAAAATGCATATTTTCACATACAAGTATTGTAAGAGATGAGAAATAAAATATTATTTTACTGCAGTTTCCCAGAAAATAGTCTAGACAGTTCTTGTCTTCAAGCCTATAAACTCACACTACACAGAAAGGAGAGTAAGAGCAGAGAAAATAATGCTTTAACACATTAGGTAGAATAGCCAAGACACCAAGTGAGCACTGTAGTGTTTGCAAACACCTGTCTGCATATGCATGAACAGGTAGATGGTGTGCATGCAGAGGATATGCAAATAGAATGCAGATCTTACTTGTAACAGCTAAGTCAAGTTAAGTTTATTAAAGGAAAGAGTGTTTGAAAGCTCTATGGTGTTCCTTGCAGTTGTGATCTCTGGCAAGTTCCTTCCCACAATGTTTCTCCAAAAACAGACTATCAAGGATAACAGTCATTGGCACTGACTTATTTGCTTTCTCTGTCCCAGATCATCAAATTATAAATTAGATGGCCCAGAGAGGGAGAGCACAAGAACCATTATACTAACAACTACAGAGGAAAGATTTTGGTTAAAACTACCAGAGGTTGATGTAAAATAATTTTTAAGATGTGCAGTGCATGTAATTTCTTTAAACAAATTCCTAGAACAGTGTGATTCATTACACAAGGGTTTCTATTTTTAGGAAAGTAGTATTAATTTTTTCTGCATACCTATACAGACTGGTGGGTTTGGCTGCCAGAAGTACCGGTTTTCTACCTGAATGCAGGTTATTCTCTCATCTCCTTGAAGTTCATAGCCAGGGTCACACTGAAAAATGACAGTGTCTCCAGGTTCTCTTCCATCACCATTTCTAGTTCCATTCATGGGCACACCAGGGTCCCGACAGGCAGTGGCTACAGAACCTAGAAGCAAAGTGAAAAAAATATAAATACATGATTGATGAAAAACCCAGCTTTTCAATATTTTTTTTTATCCATTTTGTTACATTTTTCTAATCAGGAAGCTCTGAAAATTCAAAATTTTCTTAATCACCTAAAAAATGTTGAAAAACCATCCAAGAATCTGCTGCTTTTATACTATTCATCTTTGATACCTCCTTTAGTTATTAAAAGTGTCTAATTCTTCTTTTGGTTTTATGTGGGGTTTTTTTGTTGGTTTTTTTTTTTTTGTTTGTTTTTTTCTTTTTGTTTGTTTGGGGATTTTTGCTTTGTTTTTTGTGGGTTTTTTTGTTTGTTTGTTTGGGTTTTTTTGATGGTTGGTTGGTTGGTTTTTTTCTTTTAATTTCTGTGAAGCACTGCAGTATATAAAAAGGAAAAGAGGAGATTTCCTATTACCCTGGGCATTTAGCACTTTTAACTTAGAGCAATTTTTAAGATGAATAAAATTAAAAGCAGAATAAGGTCTTCAGGTTTTCCAATTAAGATATGATTTCACATGTCTTCAATTCTCCACAATTCTATAGTTCATAAATATATCTATGGTGTAACATTTAGCTGTGACCTTAGAAATTAATTTCATTGATCACTCATGTCTATACCCTTGCACATGACCTACCTACAATACTAGACTTTTGTAGTAACAATAAAGAAATCACTAAAAAATACACATGCATTTAGTGTGAGAGAATGTACAGCTATATATAATGCATAACTATGTATTATTATTAATATAAAATACAATCAAAATTACTACAAAAAAGAATAAAAATGTATTTTCCTCATGATCAACATAAGAAATATATTATGCACAATAATATGTAAGCTTAAGCAAAAAATAAGTTCATCAACATTTATTTCAGTAAATATTATTGCCTACTAACATTATAGGACTAAAATACGTTATACATACTACAAATAAATACCAAATGTCAGACTTGCCTGTGGAACTAGTCCCACTGAGCTCAGCAATCTGTGTAACACAAACACAAAGTGACAGTACTGAGATTTAATTTAGATGCTCTCTTTCTGGGTGGGTAATACCAGCAGACAGCAAACTTTTCATCCAAAATGTGTGTGGGCTTTGTATTTACAACGTTTTTGAAGAGCAAATTTTGGTCTAAATAATTTATTTTTCTAAAAAAACCCAACAAATACCAAATACCTTTCTTTCCAGGATGTACTTAATAAAAAGTATAAATGACTTTATACAGCTATTAGGATTTTAATGGGGTTGTTTTTTCACATAGAAAACACTGACTATAGGGAAAAAAATCCCCACAAATAAATCCAAACAAAACAAAAAATAAGTATGAACAGAAGTAAGGGGGAATTTTCCTTCTTAGTTCTCAAAGATTAAGTACGTATTTTTTTTAAAATGTTTCATAATAAATGAAAGACAAATATTTTTTTACATTGTCATGCAATTTTTTAAAAGTTCTGCATTAGACACTACCATGACTCTTGTTTGTACCTTAAACATGCTGCTGGGTTTAAACTTAGAAAAAATAGTACTAAAATATGAAATTACTAAATTCACTGCACTGTACTAGCAGGTCTTGCAAATGTTGCATGCAAGACAATATGGTAAGAGATGGATTACACTTGAATAAAATGTCATCAAATATGAAAAGATTCAGAAGGTTCTTAATGCAGGTCAGAAGTAAAAGGAAAAAATCCTTGAGGTAAACTTAGATTGAAGGAAGCAGTAAACCCAGTCATATATTAATGTGCATCTCTCCCTGCTGAGAACTCAGGACACACTCAATCTTTTGATTGGTGTTGGCCAGTTAGAACAGTCCATATTGGAGAGAAACTGTGTTCTGCCCACTTTAATATCATCTGCCTTGAATTTCGCCATAAACAAGAAAAACACTTCTCTGCTTCATCTAAAACATGCAATTCCAGAAGAATGGGGGCTGTTTCTTACTAAGAATTTGCAATTAATCTTGAAGGGCCAAAGAGAGAAAGATGTTGGCATGAAACTTGTTATTGTCTATACATCATATTGCTCTTAGTAGATTGCATCATTCTGCAAAAATATTGAATATGGCTGAAGAAGACATGAAGGGGCCACACAAGAATTTCTGTTTAAATCTGTTTGGGTTTTTTAATCACTTAGTAATATTTATGCAAATTAATTTTATGATATGAGGTTTGTGTGCCAAATTTATAACCTTACCCTTATTTGCCCTGTATAGTAGTTATCTTGCACGCTTGCATGCTTGCTCAACCCACCTCCTGGTCTTTTGGCTTTGTAGCCAAATGGATGAAGCATGGATTGGATAAGTGGAGTATGAAATTGGTGGAAAACAGGTTGGTGTGCCAAGTTCAAAGAGTGTCCATGATCCAAAACCTAGGAGCTGATTAGCAGCAGTGTCCCTCAGGGGTGGTTGTTGACTTCAATATTCGTTAAAGATGGGGACAATGAGACAAAGTTAGCTTTTGGCAAGTTTACAGACACTGGAAGATCAGTTTATATGCTTTAGTGCAGGGATGCTATTTAGGGAGGTCTCAGTAGGCTGGAGAAAAAGCCAGAGAAAAACTTCATGAGGTTCTAAAAAGGAAATCATCCAGGACAAATTAATCCCAGGAAACAATTGAACAGAGAGCAATTTTACGGAAAAGGGATATGGAAGACAAGAGCTCTTCTAGGAAGCATGTGTGCAGCAAAAGCACAAACATACCAGTCAGAAGATGCAACAAGCAAAACTCCAGATGTATAAAAGAATACACTTTCTTTTAAATTTTGCAAATTCACACTAAATACACACAGATCTAATTAAAAAAATAAAATCACTTATTTAAGACTGGATTTTGCATTATAACACTAGAATGCAAAAGAGAGCTTCTCTGCTCCTATGCAATCATCTGGGGTTTAGACTTTTAAGTAGATGATTTCTAGAAGTCTAACTCTCATTCATTTCAGTGTTTGTTCAGCATTTTGCAAGTCTCTATTAAAAGTATGAAATCTAAGTGAAGGATTTATGAACTGGTTTGACAGACCATGTGAGCTCAACAAGCTGAAAAAAACCCATTAATTTATTCTGAATGAACAGGATGTAAGAAAGGGAAAGAATTCCATTAAAAGTACTGAATATATAATCATTTATTAGGTTAGATTTGCCTAAAATCTGTGGGAATTTTTGCTTTTATCTTCTCCTTAAAGTGCTACTTAAAGGAAGAGAGAAAAAACAACCTGCCTAACACTACTGCTACTACATGATATGTGATCTATTTATTCATGTATTGCATGACATTTTCCTCAATATCATCATCAAGATAATAAAACAGGGACGAGTTCTTAGTGAAAAGCACACTAAGAGCTACAAAGCTACTAAGTTGAAGCACTTAGTAAAATTTTTCACACAGCCTTTGGAGATACAGGAAGATAAAAATAGTTAATAGCCTTAGAAAGGTATGCATACTGGACAATTCAAACATATATACAAGGTTTAGAAACATCTTTTGCTCTAAACTTTAATTTATATTTATATAACAATCTGTATCTTTTTCTTGTTCATGTTTTAAGTCTTTCACCTCCATTTCAACATATGCACATACCTACACAGAGCATTTCAACAACTAGAACTGGCAGATTTAGATACCAAATTTCAGCTGCTATTTTACTTTGAGGGTAATTTGAAATGGTGGTAAAGGCCTATGTAAATAAATTATGGTAGAATGTTTTATATATATATATGCAAGTTTGTTTATTTTTTTCTTGCATATCACAATACTTTATGATGGAAATAAGTGAGCATTACAGAATTCCTAAAAATGACTGTTTCCTTAATCTTCATTTTTTTACCCAATTCATTTTAAAGAGAACAAACCAGGAGAAGGTATCCAGAGTTCCACAACTACAATAAAATTAAAACATAAATTATTCCTTCATGGTATTCCTGAAAACCGCATATCTTGCTTTGTAAGCACATGTCTAAAATCAACTTTTTTAATTAGGAGTGGGATTAATTTAACTTAATCTTGGCCGTGCAAAGCTAGATGTCTTATTAATAAGCTTTTTCCCCAGATTAGCTCTGCAATCAGTATCACATGGGAGAAACTTTTACTTAAGCTTGGCACTTTACATTCTCATTTTTTTCCATTGAGGCATAGATAATTTATATTAAATGTGTAATTTATATTTTAATAATAAAACTGTTGGCAATTTTTTTTTCTTATTTGTTGTCATATATTTACCTCAAAAAGGAGGTGTAAATTTTTTTGATAAATAAATTCGCCAGAATAAGAATTCTCAAACAATTTTTTTTGAGGGAAAGATTTAAAAATAGTTATGTAAAAAAGAGACTGGAGAAAGATTATCTCCATACTGTATGTAATTATAGAATTAATGCATCTCTGGAGAGTTAGCATGTATTATCCATATATTCAAACTTAATTTCTTAATCACAGCTTTCTGTCATGTCTGCTATAGTCATAAGGGTTTTTTTTCATGTGCCTGACTCTAGCCCATCACTACTACTGTTAAAAGCTGTGTATGTTTGCAGGGTTTTTTTTTTCATTTCAGAGAGGTTATTTGTGTGTTTTGCCCTGCATTGTCAACTCCGTTTGCCTCTTTAATATGTTTAATTTTATTAATATTCCTTTTCATTACCTACTTCCAGCCTATTTCTTTTTCTCCTTTTACGTGTCAATACTGTTTATGAACTGCATATTCCAGTATAAGAAGTGGATTTTTTCTCCTATTATATATTCAGGGACCTCAATTGCCACCTTCATCATTCCCCATGAAAATTTATGGAGTTAACAGAATTCTGGGAATAATAAAATTCCTGATGTCTTTGATAGTTTACTTTAAATGCAATCTTGACAGCTTTCTGCAAAATAAACAGAGCAGGCTATCGGAATTCCCCATAAATTCATGTATAAGCACTAAAGTTCTTTGTGATGTATTAGAGTTGATAAAGTAAGAAAAGAATTCCTCATATTTTATTCTGCTACAATTATTGTAAACTCAGAGTTTAGGAATTATTGCTAGTAAACTGTGTAATTAATGTAATCCATTAAATTCTTACTAAAACCATTTTTATGGGAAATAGACAAACCTCAGATGCATCTATTACCTAATCTATGCAGCATAACAGGTGCAAGAGTGACTCTGTGTGTAGCACAAACCTGTGAGTGATCATCTGAGGGCCTTTATTCCCTAATGAAGATAGAGAAATGCAGAAACCTATTTTATTTTTTCTCTTGGCACAGCTAGTTTAGAGCAATCACACTGCAATCAGTCAAACCATTTGGCCTAGATAAAGAAATAAGAGACAATTCTTGATCAAAAATTCCAGGATAGGGATGAATGCAGCTCATGCTCAAACTGTTAAGTAGGTGAGAGATTAGTGAACATTTTGGATACATAAAGTTTATATGTCTCTCTCCAAGCTTAGAGTGACAGAAAGTGTTTCAGCATAGTTATTAAGCATTTCTGAGCTGAGTCTGTTTGTAAAATAAAACTCCAGATTGTGTTTTGGTTTGCAGTGGGGCATGGTTTTGGAGCAGATAAATAGCTTTCATTTGGATGAACCTAAATTTGAAGATACACTATTGAACCATGTTAGAACGACTCTGAGCTAATATCTCTGAACAGAGTTGCCAGCAGTGGTTCAGTACCAGCTGCTTCCATTATGTATCAACTGCTCCAGGTTGTTCTGTGTGATGTGCTGACACAGGAATAACCAAAGGCCACACAAGTGAGATTTAATATCTCAGGTAGCCATATAGACATATTCTCTAACTTAGGCTTTGAATATGAGATCATCAATCTTCCAAAAAACAAGTGCCATTGCACAGGCGGAAATATTTACTCTAAATATTTACTCTGCAAGGTTGTTTATCTTACATAGCTCCTGCTAGGTGACTTGAATGAATGGGCAGAATCTTGTTTAGAGTCTTCGCAGCCAAGCCATGCAAAAATTCAGTTCCCTTCCTCCCACAACATGTTTAAATTTTTCCTAATATCATTAATATAAACAGATTCGCATTTTGTGAGCAGTGGAGAGCAGGAAGTATCCTAAATAATCTCTTTACAAGCTGAACAATACTGTGCAAATGCTCCCGCAGAGCCACAGAAACCATTAAATCTTCATTCAACCACATCCAGAAAATATGTAAACACAGATCTATCTAGAAGTGTCCTTTACATGGGGAATAAAAGAATTTTGATACAACTTTTTAATGATAAGGCACAAAAGTATATTTAATCCAAAAATCAGATAATTAAATATTCTAAATTGATTATTCCTGCTTCAGAAGTGGGAAGTTACTGCCAGGGTCAGAAAGTTTCTGATAGTTTATAAGCCTAGGCAATTTAATAGGTGACTGAAATGTTCTAAAAGGACAGCTCTATTTTCATGCAGGAAAGATACCTTGAAATATAGCATTAAAAGTGGGACAAGGTTATAATAGACTCCACTGAGGCTGGAAACAATACTATAAATGTCTTGGGATTTCTTGGTGTTAAGAGTGATTTCTAAATTTAATGTTCTAATGCATGCTGAGTCAAATATAATTAAAGAGTCTGAATCTCAAATCTGGAGAATTAAGGGGAAAAAAGAAATCTCTTTTCTTTTTTTCTTGCTTTTTTTTTTCTCTTTTTTCTCTTCCCCCAGAGACCACAATCATGTCAGCAGCTTCAAGCCTTCCAAATTTCAAGCTCTTCCTGACACAAATCATGTCAAAAATATTATTATATGCTTATTTAAACCAACACATTCTTTCAAATTCCTATGACTTTAAATAAAGGCTTTCTAGTATTGCTGCTCTTTCAAACTCACATCAGCCTGAACCAATCCTCACTGCATCTTCAAAATTCAAATTGTCTCAGAATCCACGTAATACCTTTACCCATATGGACACTGCAGTCTCCCTGAATCTCTAATGCTGTTTGAGAACCAGGTAAGCCTGGTATTTGCTATCTCAAATCCAACCTTCTATATAACTTCTCCTGAAAAAGAAAGAATAAATTATCCACAGCATTTTCATTGTGTTCTACCAACAGAGGCACTGCTGATAGCATTTCTTTAATCTATTTTTAACTTTCCTTTCTGCTGTAGATCTAACAGAGATTCAGAAGCATAGTCATTGTAATTCTTAAGTAAATTCTAACCACAGACTCCATTTGTTGATTTTGCATGACTTCATGGATTCTATCTAAGTTTGTCAGTTTTTGTTTAAAGATTAAAATGGGAAAATATTAGGAATAAATCATAGAATCAGAATTTCATTTGGGACAATGCATCCCTTCAACGAAAAAATTTAATATACTGCACAGGCAGGATTTTTGTGTTGTATAGGAAGGTCTCTGTGTTAAGGAAAATTCCCCCATCCAACTCTCTTGGACCAATTCTGGCAGTCACACTTGCATAGCCAAAGCTTGGGCCAAGATTTCTTCACAGCTGCACACCCCACACTCACACAGTCAGAAAAAGTTTCCTCACCAGTTTGACCCTGTCTCAGACATCAGCAGAACTTGTTTTAAAATTCTTGTTTACACTGCAACCTGGTATAGTCTCTTTTTGGGGAGGCTGGGGGGAGCAAATGGAGGAAGAGGGCAACAATGGATATTAAGCTTTTTCTTAAGTGTCCCTATCTGATTTTTCTATCAGATATCTTAGGATTATAAATAGGTTATCAGAAAGGATAGGTTATGGTGTTTACTACTTCATACATTACTTTTTGTTTTTGTCAATCTATACTAGTTGTTAAAATCATCCGAAGCACTACACTTCTCTTACCGTGTCTTATTGGCAACCTTAAGAACTGTTTTATTTCCAGTTCATAAGTAATAATATTTTTTTCCATTAGTATGAACTCTTCAGTTCAGAACAGGTAATATTTCTTAAGCATTATCTCAGACCTTTGGCACTGAGTGTGAAACTCAGGCCCAAATAAATAAATTGACATATGGGTTCAGATAATTTCTGAAACTCAGCAGAAAATGGATTTTGTGACTATTTAATCATGCTGCCAACACACTTCATCTAGGAAGAAGTGTTTTGAAAATCTTAATTTAATTTAGATTGAATGTTTAGGGTTTGGAGTTTTTGGAACCTTTTGGTTCTTTAAAGCTTTTATGCAAGTTCCATTCTATGTCAGACCATGTATCCTTTGAATTTACATGTGAATACAGTGAAATAGAAATAACTCCTCACAAAGAAGAAATGATGAAAACCTTGGACTACACACAAGGGCTACACAGAAGACAAAGCATTGTAAGTTGTGGTCACGGGCCATTTTATTCATTATTGGTAGCAAAAGAAATACAAAGGAAGGAAAGCTTAATTGAGATTATACTCCTTATGCAGTAAATGGAGTCACATAATTTTGGTCCCAAAACAGCATAAAGAGGCAAACTATATTATTAAACATAGGCTATTTGATCATCAGGCATCCTTATATCCTCATTCTATGATTTGATACTTGGAATAAAATCATACAATTGTGATTGTGGATATGGACCAAATCATAATGCTTCTCTGTTGTTGCCACATCTAAATATTAGGAAGGCACTTGGTGCACAAAAAAGAATAACCTGCATAATTTGACAAATTTTAGTGACTAATACAAAACAGAAAATAAAATTTATGCTATTAATTAAATCTTCAAAGTATTTTAGTTGAAATAATTCCAAAGATTTGTGTCATTGCATAAATATTTTGCTCTCTGGTGATCTATTTTGATCAATAATTGACTTGGAATAATTCAATGGAAGAGACTGGATTAACTAAAGGAAAAAAATATAAGGAAGTTAGAAAACTTTCTCTGAAATAAAAAAAAATTAATTTTATTTATAATAATAAGAACCACACACGTATATTTTTGCACTTCCAAACTACCGTGCTATACACACAATTATAAATATCTGTAATGGACTTCTTCTGCAAGTAAAACAACCCATTGGAACTGAAAATTAGAAACATAAAGCAAAATGTTAAATTTTATTATTCTGTAAAATAAAACATAGCATCAGATTTTTCAGATATGAAGAATAGCTTTCCCACATATAAAATTGAAATATTAAAATAAAATATTTAACTGAGACACACAACATTTGAAATTTGGAACCATTTTAGCTTGATCTCCCTGAAATGCCATGTCACAAGTCAGACAAAGTCAACTTTGCATATGTAAATTTAGGACAGGTGAAAAGACTTTCTATTCATACAAATCAAAAGGGTCTGGACAAATGATATTTCATGGGGTTTAAAATCAGGAATTTCAATCATAAATATAATTAAGTTACTTTTATGGTGACATGGCAGAGAGAAGGATTTGTTTATCTATATTGTTAAAATTACTTATAATGTCACAAATTTCTTTTGATACTTCCTTTCAGCTTTCACTTATGAATACTATAACTCCAGGTCTCTCTAGCTACAACTCATTACCAAGGCATTTTACATGAAAATATTAAATGTATTTGCCCGCATAAAATTCACATGCCCTCTATGCTACTGAATTAAGATGACAGCTACTAAGAAGTTATTGTTATTTACAAACTTGTGACAGGATAACATTTTTGCTATTGAAAGACATAAATGGTCATTCCTTTTACTAATAGCTGCTTCTTTAAAAAAAGGCAACAGCAGATAGAAGGAAACAAACCTATTAAATGATTTCCTTCTATTAAACCTCTTGATGCTAAAAACAAAGCAAACCCACCCTCACCTCCAAAATTCAATGAAAAAAGAAACCACAAAACTAAAGAAAACATATACCAAAACCACTCCCTGCAAACCTAAAACAAAAAACTGAGCTGAATTTTCAAGTGTGGACATCCACTGATATTTCTGATAGAAAAGTGGTCCTCCTGAAATCTCTGAATTCAAAGGATTATTCTCAAAGTTCAAAGCAATCAGCAAAACAGAGTGTGAAAATATTTTAGATTACAAGTCCTTTGTGCTGTGGAATAGATGCAAGGAAGAATAAATCCTTTGTTAGTAATTTCAGAAATTGAAAAAGTTATGTTAGGAAGTGATCTCTATACCAGCAGTGGTAGGAAACAGCATTCTCAGAAAGAAACCAGTAAAATTCCCCATATGCATTTGCAAATCACCTTTAGGCTAAATATCTCAAAAGTAGAGATTTTTATTACTGGAAAGCTGTAAGAAAAGAAAAAACTAATAATACAGGAGGGTGTTCAGCATCCAGAGAATCTTCCTAAAGGTGACTATGACTAATAGGTCTGTCTTTGAACAAAAGAAATTCCACCAATAAACCGCAACAACAAGATAACAAAACCAAAAAAAGGGAAAAAAATTGAACACAAAACATTTAGAAGACACTGTGGCTATAAATCATAAATATAGAAAGCTGACTTGTAAGCATTTAATCATCATGGTAATCATCATAAGCAATATGATGCGTCATAATTCCAGGCTGGAAATTAATATTGTCAGACTTAAGCCATTCAAGCAGATATCTGCCTCAAGTGTTCTAGGCTTTTTCCATAGAGCACAGAGGCAAGTAACTCCAAAGGGCTATTCACCCAGTCTTAAAATAAAGATGAACAGCTGCAGTTTGACAGTAAATCCAAGCATTTTAAGGCATATCCTCTTATATAAGAAATTGCTGCCACATGATATAAAATACTGCTTCAACATCTATTTACAAAACCTTCCCAATATTCAAAAAATATTTACAGTTTATTTCTGCACTAGCTGCCTTATAATGGTCTAAAAAATGCTCTATCCTGTGTGATGTTTAATTAGTCAGAAATGTGACTGCACTCAGAGATCTGAGCAGAATGAATTCTGCAATGCTGAGTGATTCAGTAGTGCAGCTATTAGTGGTGAAATAATGGTCTACCAAAGATGAATACAGATCTTTCTTTCCTGCATTAAAGAAATGGCATCTGAAATGCTAAAGTTAGCAGAGAGAAAACTTTCCTGTAATACCAGATTTGAAGGCCATTGAAATCTGTGGAAAAGATCTGATTAACTTCAGTGGGATCTGATATGATATTACACACTTCAGACATATAAAAATTATTAAGAATATTATTTTAAATACACAATTATTATCAGCCAATGTTTTGTATTTTAGTGTTTTTACTCAACTACTTTCAGTTCTCTGTTCTTTTTTCACAGCTACTATCATCTTGGTGACATGAAATGATGTCAACTGATGAAAAAGTTTCATCATGCCTAATATTTTGGTCTGACCCTGAGAAATGTAGCTCATGTCTCTGGCTAATAAATGATTATTCCCTTCTCTTTCTCCTTCACTTTTCTTGACAGCTTAGTTTTCTATTCTGTGCAGAATTTTCTGTTAAAAAAAAATTACTGCTGATCTGATTGGTGTTTTTTAGTATGTATTGGGCTCTTCATGCTCCATCTCTGACAGCTGAGAGAAAATATACTGTAAAAGGTATTTCCTGTTTGCATATTGCTTCTGGCCTGTTATCAGCTTTTCACACCTCTTTAAGGATAGACCTCTGGCATCTGCTCTATAGCCACATTATTCACATGCCATTTAGAAATGTTCCAAAACCTTCATATTTTTATCTTACTGTCGAATCACCAGGGGTTCTTATTTGATTTTACACATATGTAAAAAGTTTTTGAAATATTCTACTATATAAAACATCTTTTGCTACTGTCTCAAAGAAAACTATAGAAACTGAAAAGTTTTAATGTTTAAATTAAGAGATACTGTCATGCTCATTTGAAGAGGTCCAACACAAAAATGAAAGACATAAAGACACATAAAAGACAACAGACATATTAATCCAAAATTCTGTTCTGCCTAATGTGAAGTCATTTCTTTATTTGTTTACATTACAACTTCTTTGGGTTTTCTCTTCCAACCTTCCCCTTTTAATTTGGTGAAGGATGCTATCTCACCTGCCTTTCATATCTCCAGATAAAAATTGTTTTGGATGGCTTATGGAGGAGTCAAATATAAATTATACCACATTATCAGTGGTGAAAATTTTCACTCATTAAATGACAGGTGAAAAATTGTATAAGAACAATTGATAACATTAAATAATAAACTGTAATGAACTAATAGGAAGGTTTACCAATTTTTGGATTTTTTTTTATTTTTTTTATTTTAAAGGATAAGAATATAATAGAGAAGAAAGTAAAGCCTTCAAAATCTTTAAAGGGTTTGAATATAAAGTATCTGTTGCCATTGAGTAACATTCCTCTTGAGGTAAAAGGGCTGATAATCCAGTTAAATACTCTTACCCAATTTCATTAAATGGCAAGAGGAAAGTAAAAGCAGATACCTCCCTTGTGTGAGCTTTCTGTTTGTTAATTACAGTGTAGCTGGAGTATGAAGACACCATCTGTTTCACTCAGACATTAGCTACTCAATGAAAGTATGTGGGTACTTGAAACAAAGTTGCAAAGAATTGTCCTTCTCTTCCTTTTATCTCCTCGAATATTTTTCATTATTGTTTAGTGAAATAATATGTCCATAGAGCTATAGTGTTATTCAGGTTGTGTAGCTATTTGCACATTACTTTTAAAATTTTAACTTAGGAAAAAACAAACAAAAACCCCTGTTATTCTACTGAGAATATACACCCAAACTGTGCCACATCAACTATTTGAGAAGGAGCACTCTGATTTCGAAAATCTGGACTCAAGAGAGTGAGAAAAGCTGAGGCAGTAAAACTTCATGGATTCTTTAAAGTGTCATTAGAACTCAACAGACTGCAAAAGCATGGAGAAACAAATAAAGAACCACTCAGATAAATTTCTAAACCCTCTTTTCACATAAATCACTGCAAGTGCATCAGTATCTGTTTTATAACTTTACTCCTATGTACCAGCCATTTTTCCTTATAACCCCATTTTTATTCTGCATCAATCTATTTTCCACTCAGCTTAAATGACTGCCTAAATAAGTTCAGTGTATAATGATCTCCCTCTCTGGCTTCAAAATTAAATTTAAGAGCATGTCTGAGAATGGAAATACATGTATGAGAATCTCTCAAACAGGTTCTGAAAGGAGTTAAGGTCATAAAATGCCAAAAATATCTTGGAGCCAAGGGATTAAAATATGGCTTAAAAAATATGGAGCAGAAGCACTCTTTCACTACAAATAAAACACCTTTCACTTTGTGCTCCCATTTACATAATTCATTCTGCATTCAAATTACTGTATGCACATGCATGTATTTGTCATACACATAGGAAGAATGAGAGTAGGGGAAAACAAGGGCTAAACAACAATCAAGCTCAGGAAACACAATGAGGTAAATAGTGTTAGCATTATGAGTCTCTGTGACAACCCATGTTAGAAATGTTGCTGCTGCTACACAAAATTATATTAGACCAGATCTTGCTAATCTCGAAAAAAAAAAAAATTTAAAAAAAAAAATATATATATATAAATTTCACTGACCAGAGGAAAAAGAAGGTCAGTATGGACCTGGCTTACTGACTTCTTCTGTTTCAGCAATAAAATGTCTAAAGGGATTTAATAGCTGTTAGGCAACTGTTTAGATTCGTCATCCTGCTGCCTGTAATAAGATGATACAGCACTAGAAGGCAAAAGGGAGAAGGACATTGCTGTTCCTGTGGAGCTCTTTTCTGTTTCATCACATACAATCACAACAGAAATGAAAACTCCCCACAGATGTATCTGAAAGCAGAAACTCTCACTGATTAGAAAATGATGAGGATTTTAACATGCCTATGTCACCTCCTTTGTGAAAAACACTAATCATAATTATAAGCATTCTGTCACTTGAAAATCAAAACTAGCAAAGAACATGATTTTTTGTTTTATTTTGTTTATTTGTTTCTTTAAGATAAAAATATAGCTTTACAACAAAGTCTGTGCCAATTCTTTCCTTTAAATCAGAAATGTTGTCACCAATTTCAAGTGTTTCCAAGCACAATTATTTATCTGTGAGTGAACTATCTTATAAAATAAATAAAAATTAAATTAATCAACTTACTTGAAAACTGTATGGCGAATCCAGATTTACTGATATAAAAATCTGTGTCAAACTGGATAGTTACTATGTTGAGTGTGCTGTGAATGCCTTCAGGAATAAGGGAGCCACTAATTTCTTTGAGCAACATCTCATTCTCAGGTGGACCATCCCAAACTCGAAGAATGTCATGGGATGCCTCAGTATCAAAAGCAAGAAATTGAAGGCTGAAAGAACACCATTTTATTGTCAGCTTTAATATTACTCAACAACACAACTTTAACAACAAAACTAAACAGAAAAAAGCAAATGAAATTTAATTTCAAAGGGTAATTTTTTATCATGCTTCACACATTTATTTATCTTTGAATGCATGAAATCCCAATACTAAATTGAATTTGAAAAAAACCACCTTAGAATATTCGAATTTGTCCACCATAAAGTAATATATTACTTAAACCATTCAAATAATCTATAAATATCTACACAATCTTTTAGAAAAGAGTTTCAGTTTTTCTAAGACAATATTATTTATCACATTCCCACCAAAATAAATTAACTAAAAAGAACTGTGAAAATGCAGATTGTGTTGCTTTGTTGTTTTGCAGGGGTTTTTCTAATGTAGCCTTTAACTAGAGAGTTTTGCTACCTCCATCATTTCACAAAATTAAAACCAAATGTAAAGCTCAGTCTTTTATGGATAATGCTTGTTGAAAAATCAACAATTTAAACTCAAATGCCAAAACCAGTGATCTATATCTTAAGATTTAAGCCCAAAATCCTTTTTTTTCCCCTCCATTCTAGAGGCAACATTTGGATATTATGGTAAAAAAAAAAATATTGTCAAAATGTTAAGAGCCATTTTCAGTACCTGACAATATTTCCTGGGTCTACTTCAATCACCCACATGCAACGCAGATTGTTGTCATAGGGAAAAGGATATCCAGGAGACAAAATCCTTCCTGATGACTCTCCTTTAAACCGTCCCCCACATTCAGCTAATAAAAAACAACATTATGGAATGATCTTACAGCTAATCATCAGAGCAATCAATTTATACATTTACTCTTTGGTTGAACAGGTTACACAATTAAACTGACCATATTCTGTAATTCTGTAAAACAGCAGTAAGGACTGCATTTCACCCCTTGGTTCACCTACTTACTCATTCCCAATTTCCTCTAAATGAAGATTAAAAAGAAAGCTACTATAATATTTAAGCCTTGCCTTCTCTTCACTTTCCTAAGGGAATAATTGATCCTGTAGGTAGCTGCAAAACTTATGGAATGATAGTAATATTGTAAAGAAACAGGAGTGACAAAAATGCAAAATAACTTTATATCTCTTCATATCTTGTTTTATCTATTTCATATAAATATTTGAGATTTTTCTAGCTTATTGATATTTTATATAAGTAAAAAAACTGGTTTTACAATGGCTTTCTGATTGAACTTTTTCTATTGGTTTGCTGACAAATCTAGATTTGCATGTATTAGGACTTTCAGTATGCATAAATGTTTAAGAATTACTATTTTTTTTACCTAAAAAGGCAATACTGCTGAGATAGACTTAGATGAATTGTATGCAGAAAGAAATATAAATGCCTGTGTAAATATATTTATACACATATCAGATCATACAGATCAGATTTTACATATATCTAACCATCCTTACTTTTTTTTTTTTCATTCTTGCATTCAAAAAAATAAGTAAAGCAATAAAAAAAATAGAAGAGTGTAATACCAATGCATGATGGTAAAGGATAGTCCCATGCCCTTCTTTCCCCAGTCATACACTTTAGAAGGCTACTTCCATGGAGGGTGTAACCTGGATTGCATCCATAAATTATAGTACTTCCAGCAAAATGACCTTGGTCACTGATTTTATATCCAAACTGTGGCACACCAGGGTCCTCACAATGTGACAGTTCAAAACCTGTGCAGGGAATAAAATGTTGTATTTACAGAATCAAACAGATAATTGCAATAATGAAATTCAAATTTTCTGGTTTTCAGTGGAAATCAGTAATTTTCAAACTGCATATAACAACATATTTAGGATTTCTTCTCTGTAAGCAGTCTAAGTAGGATAACTGCCTATACACCTTTCTTGGAGCACAACCAAGCTGTGTCATAAATTCAATTTTCCTAAGAGTTCAATTAAAGACAGAAAAAATCCGTTACCATTATCAATAAATTTTAAAATTTTATGATCAATTATAAACTGGCAGCTACATGGACTGTCCACTTACTAGTGAATAGACATTTAAAGGCTGATAAACAAAACTTAAAAGCAGATTTCTCATTATTTTGCATAATAGTAGCAGCACAATAGCACCTGTGGAACCAAAGAAAAACTGCTATTTTCATCAATCCCTACCCTAATGATAATGATGATATAGAGAATTCAAGCCAAACAACTTGGACATTTTTGAGACTTAAGAGATGTAAAGCAAGAAATAAAAAAAGTAACAGTGCATTACATGGAAACAGGGAGGTATACTAACTTATGGGGAAACACAAACTGCAATTTGTGAGAAAAAATTTCTATTTGAAATCAAGTTTTCTGTTATTAACTGAGAATCAATTTGAAATCTCACTTTGTTCAAAACCAAATAATTTTACCAATGTCATGTGGCTTAGAGTGTGTGTAGGCAAAAAAAATGAGCCTTTGTATCAGAATGCTATTCCTATACGTAGATAATATGGGAGGAAATGAAAGGGTGTTTCATTTGGCTGTTTTGTTCAACAAATCATTCACACAGTGTCTGTCCATCTGGTCAACAGTTGGTAGCCTATCACAATCTCTCCTCAGATGCTCCATTACTATTCTTCATTGAAAAAAATGTTATTTTATTTTACAGGCAAAATAATTGTAAATTCATTGTAGATGTTGGATAAAGCTGCTCAGGTAAAGGGAAAAAAAAAAAAAAGTATATAAAATTCTGTATCTTTCTGGCTTTTCCTTCAGCTCATTTCATGTGCGGCCAAATATGTCTCAGCCTCCACAACCTCTGAGCTGAACTTTTCTCATTCCTAAACTATTGTTTCTTCATACAGTGTGTGCTGCAGAAGCTCTGAAACACATTAAAGAGAGTCCCAGATGAAGAACCATTTTTGATAATGCTGGTCTGGACATTTATTGACCAGTTAGAATTTCCTGTCTCCTAAGAAAACTTCTGACCACACTGTGAAAAGAAGTTCAAATCTGCCTTGATCACTGACATGTCCTCATTTCTGGACAGCCCTCTCACAGACACAGAACAAAAGTAAATTTTTTAATTGATCACCTCACTTTTGAGGGTGAACATGTAACTCCACTGCCTAACCATGGAATTTTTGCTGCCCTAACTGTTTGTGACCAGAGCAGGCAGAGGTGCCTCACCCAGGGCATGGTGGGGCAGTTTGTGTGGGGCAGCACACAGGGAGAACACCTCTTTGAAGGGTGAAGCTTCCACTGGCCCAGTAGAGAGACTTGAACTCTTCCTAACTCAGCAAAGGGGCACTGGTTTTGACCACCTGCACATCTCAAGGGTGATCATCCCACCTGACCCTCAAGGCACAGTGGTGAGTGCTCCTCTGAGCAAAGGCTGCAGCTCTGACTGGGAGCTCTGCACCATGTCTCCTGTTTATGGATCCACTCAGACAAAGCTCAGACCCAGGTCTTCTTGTTTCCTGTCTAAATGTGCCCTCTTTCAGTTTAAGGCCAGTAGCCCTTGTCCTATTATCACTGTCCTTGTAAAGAGTCCCTTTCCATCTTTTTTGTAGGCTCTCTTTAGGTTCTGAAGATCCTATAAGAGCCTTCTTTATTCCAGGCTGAACAGCCCCAAATCTCTCAGCCTTTCTTCATAGGAGAGGTGCTCCAGGCCTCTGATCATCTTTGTGGCCTTCTTCTGGACTTAATTTATTTCTTCCAGTTCTTCCAACATCAACAAAAGAAGATTCATCATTGTTCAGGCTAAGAATTCTTCAGGCTAGAAAAGTGTACTCTAACATGAATGTCTCAAAAAACAGGAAATGTTATTGATAAGGTTCAAGTGCTGGTTGCACCTATATAAATAAGAAAAATTAAATTCCTTGACCCTTACATAGTGACACAGCACTGAAAGTCCTATTTTAATCATAGGGTAGAGTCCTGTTCTATCACATGCTGTTACAGAATATAATTATGCAACTTCCATCTGAAAAATAATTACATACTCTTTTATTATCTTGAAATATTTTCCTTTCATTCTGCAAGAATTATGCAATTTTTATTAAAATTAGTTTTAAAAACATTATGTTGAGCTTTTCAATGAAAAATTTTTGAACAGGTGAAAAATGAATGATTTGAGCACAAGGACAAAAAATATATGTTGATAGCTATGTTGCAGAATTACCTTATAACACTATCCTGCTTGATAAAAATTAGTTCTGCATAATAATTCAGTGATGATGAAAAATTTATACACAAAAAAGTCATATACACTACATGTCAATAATCAATTTTCAGAAACTGACACTTGGTAAAGTAGATGTATATAGCTTCTTCCATATACCCTCTAAGCCAGAGATTAGAAACAATTTTTCTTCTCCTCATCTTTATAGTGTAAGTCCATATATAAGTTTTTGTTAGGAACCTTTCTTTATCAATTTGGTTCCAAATTTGATTATTCTAAACAATAATCCAAGCTCAGAAACAAAAGCAAAGTAACTATCAGATATGAGTTTTAAGAAGGAGAATTTCCTTCACTTATGACTTATCTTCATGAAGCAATACTTTTTGGTTGTATTTTTTAAACTACTACTCACATACTTAAATATTTTTTACATCCTAAAACAATTATCTGAAAGTTACCCTGTTTTTATTTATGCTTTCTAAAACTGAAATGTACCCCTCTAGAAAAACAACAGTGATTTATGTACCAGATTAAATATCAAAGCCAAGTTTCAGTATGCTATGTGTTTTAGGTTTTTGGGTACAGCAATGAATGCATATTATTTTGATGAGTGATTTGCTGTCAATTTCTTCCATAATTGTCATTTAACTACATTTTCATCCTATGAGTGAAGAATTTGCATTTCTTTAAAAGCATAAATTTATTCCTACTGTTTTCTCAAATACTTACTGGTATACACAAGCTGAAAACCTTCATCAGTGCCCTCTATGTCCGAGTTAAATTCCAACCATAAATGATTTGAAGTGCTACTTAGTGTCAGGCCTCTTAATGATGCCCCAGTATATGCTCCCAGCAGGTGAGCAGTGTTGTCTTTGCCATCATAGATCTGTAAAAAAAGTGAGTTTTTGCAGTCATGAAGAAAGAAAAGAAGACATCTTTTACCTACAAAACAATTCTGTACATCTGCATTAAGAGGAAGAACAGCTCTGTCAAGGGAGATTTACTGCCAGTCAACCTGAAGTACTATTTAGATATACTATTTGCCTCTCTTGACTTAAACTGACTCAGGGGTGGTGAATTCTCAAATACAGTTTAAAATATGTCAATTCCTTTTTCATATAACAACAGAAGGGGGCAGAGGTGCCATATTAGCCCAGGTTTTGTAGATCTCTGTGTTTTCTCTTTCACTGTCAGTATTGCAATGCTGATCACAACCTATCAGCAAACAATTATAATGTGTATCTGTCTCAAGTCTGAGGTGGCACAATAAAATGTCATATATCCCCGACTTCAGCCTCTTAAATAAACCTAGGGTGGCTTTTCATCCTGTGAAGACAGGTTAAAATATAACTGTGAAGTTAAAGGAAACTAGGAAATAAATTTACAACTGCTTCTCTAAGTTGAAAGAGTATTGTAATCTATATGTAAATCATAGTACCTCATTTTTATTATTTATTTTTCTTCAAGTGTTTTTGTTTATCATCTATCAGAATACTAAATATGTAGGACAATATTCTAATAATTCTCAGGAAATCTCCCTAAGAATCTAGTTGCTCTAAAACACCATTGATAGTTGTATTCTTGTATTCCTAAAAAAACTTCCTATAATTAATTATAATTGCTCATCCAAACATTATTTCCTTTAGGATTTATTTAGTGACTTCTATAATAACTAAAACTTTGATTGATGTGGTTTATTAAAAAAATTCACTTAAAAATCAGTAAAGTGACCTATGAATAATTTTCAAATTGCAATAAAGGGAAATGATAAAGCCTTATTAAAATATACTGTATTGTCTGCAGTTCTAAATTCTATTTTAATTCTATTAATTGCAAATATAATTAAAGTTTGCATTTTTAGGCAGGAATCATCATCAGAAAGAAATCAAAACAAATAGACCAGCAATAGTATTAAGGCAACATATTAAATGTGAAGTATGATGATGCCTTTTCCCTATCTGTAAGAATGAGTTGCACACCTAATTCCTGTTTTCTAGAAATCTCCATGTCTCTATTAATAAGCAATACTTTAAATTTAATGATATGCTAAAATAAATAAGTCACTTCTAGCTATCTGTAATGAGCAAATAATAGTACAGGAGTGTAAAATGCACAACAAAATGACTTGACATAATTCCTTGGTTTTTACTGACACAAGTAAATAAATTTCAGGCAAACTTAAATTTAAAAGCTAATGTCCTCATCTGGATGTAAGAAATCAGAGAAGAATAAAAAGTGTAATTAATGCATATCAACTAAAAATAATTTATATATATATAAATCAGTATTCAAATAGACTTCTTATCTTTTTAAGAAACTCCTTTAAACTATATTGAGATCAGTAATCAAGACAGAAAAAGAAAAAAAATCCCAAAACTAAGAAACACCAAACGAAAACCAAGCAAAAAATCCCACCCAACCCAGAAAATTAATTCTGAAATTCACTTAGTTTTATTTTAGCAACTGGAAGGAAAATACCCATTTCAGGAATTACTGCTATCCAGCAGAGATATTTACATCATGAGAGACTTAAACAAAACCCAGCTGGAATCCACTTATATTCAATAGTTACCTGGAATTCAGGATTTAATTTATTTTTAAAAACTGTATAAGGGGAAACCATTTCCTGCTATCTGTGTATCCCTAATACTTAAGCAAAGGAAGCTGGTAATAACCAACTATATCAATATAACAACTATTCTCAATGTCTCACCAAAATTTCAAATAAGCTGTGCCATGATACCAATTTTCTTCATGTTAGAATTTCCCCACACACATATTATTGCTAGTTTTGTTAGATGTCCTACCATGTTAAATCTTTCACATTAGTCCGCTGACATCTCTCATTAGTTAACATTCATTGTACGGCATGGGCTAACTAGCTGTCACACTGTATAATATTTTTAAACATAAATAATTTCTATGAAGGAATAGAATTTAAAGTATCTAACACTTGTGAAACTGGCAGGATTGTGATTCATCTGAACATTAAATTGAATTATTTTTTTCTTTTGGCTGCTGTCTTCAAGACATTCAAAGTACCCTTCTTCTTAAGACACTAGGGTCTCCCTTAGGACAAGAAATGAATGCATGTTTTCCATTTAACTCCCAGTTTAGGTCACATTTTAATTTTTCTGCTGCATTTGAGTTAACAGAAAAAAAATGGAAATTTATAGAATTATTTAAATTATACAATTTAGCTCGCCAATAAAGTGGTAGCAGACCCCTCTGAGATTTGCAGAACCAACATTTTCTTTCTAACCTTTTTAAACTAGGTGGGAGCTAAATATTTTGAATGAGTTAGTAATCAGCTTCATAATATTTTTGGAAGGCAATATTATACGTGACTTAAGGTAGCATGATTATCTTACTTTTATTATATAAATTTACTTTCTTATAGGCCTTGCCAGCAAATCAGGATTTATGTCACTGGAGTGGTAAAGATAAGCCCAAGAATAATCATTATAAAAATACTATTTGGTTGGATATATTTTTCTTAAAGTCCTCCTTTAACATTAATTCAAAGATAAATGATTCATGACTGGATAATGCCTGGATATGCCAGTAACAAACTATTCATAAAACAGATGTCCATCTTTATTACATGTTTAATGGCCCAATCTTTAAATGATTAATTCATAGAGAAAAAGAAAAGGCACAGAAAATTTTGTTATTGTTCTTCATACCACAATAATAGGTTGAAATGTTATAGGGAAGGATGCTAATAGCGAACACTCTACCTAAATATTTGAAATAATAGATGTTATATTCAATTTTTGAAGGAAGTGTTGCTTGCATTAACAATTAGAGGGCAAATAAAACTTGCTAATCTCTTAAGTGGCTCCATTATCAACAAATTTTAAATGGAAATTAGTGCCCTTTTTTCTGCTAATTTATTTAAATATATAAAATTTTAGCAAGGGAGTATCATAAGTGAATGTATAAAATTTATGCATTTTAATCAAGCTCTTTTTGAGATTTTCCTTTGAAACATAAAAGGCATATGGATATGAAGATCTGTTCCTCCATAAAGAGAAGAAATAACATAAAATCAGCAGCTCAGAACTGAGGCTGTCAACACCCTGTCAAATGTATATCACATGCGAATAGAAGCATTAATATAAAGAAAGAAAAGGGTCCATATGTTTGGGGGGGTGAGGGGATGGTTGCCCCCTACATTTATTACCTTTTTCTCAGTCTTATATTCAGGATGATATTCCTAAATGTATTCTTATTATAAACATGAAGGTTCTTAAGAAACAAACCAGCAAAAAGGTCCAAACATCACATCCCTTCAGTGTCTTTGCCCAAACCCCTCAAAAATGGAACCGTGTGCACACCTTTAAAATCTGGCCCAGAGAGGAGACAATGAGCAAGTGCAGTAAGCCTGAGTCCTCTGTATTTGGCAGGAGCACAGGCAGTGCTGAGCCAAGCACAGCCACAGAGAGCCCTGAGTGCCAGTTCTGACACGCTGCTACCTGCCTCTTGCTGCAGTGAGCGCTTCAGTAAAAGGAAAATGAAAAATTGCTCTATAATGTTGTTAAAAATAATTTTTAAATCAATTTTTCCATATAGCTGCAATATCACCTATCACATCAGGTCTCACGCTACATAAAGCCAAGCACATAGACTACAACAAAAGAGAAAAAAAAAGACCTTTTCATATTCAGTGTTCTTCTCTCTTGTTTTAGGTTTACTCAATTAAATTGGTCTGCAGAATTTTTGGAGGTGGTTTGATTTTTTTAATGTAAACATTACCAGAAAACTACCCTTTAATTAGTACCATGCATAGATATATTTTTATTTATGCTGGAATAAATTGAAAATAAAGAGAGCAATCATATTAGCCGTGTCCAAGCTTCAGTTTTAATAAAAATGCGTTTTCCCCTGTAAATTAAAAAGTATGTTAAAATTACATGATATATAAAATAATATTTTCTACAGTCAACAGATTTCAACACAAATAACACATTCACCACTATCAATGGACCATTCAGGCAAGCAGAACAATGATAACTCTGTTCTTTTTGTGCATATCTCAAGGACTTGCTTACAGCTAGCAGAGACTAGAAAGTTTATGAGCAAAATTGCTGGATGGAGATAAAATCAGAGGAAAAAAAAAGGTAGAAATATTTTCATACTTTGGTAAAAATGCATTATTTATCTTTGCCTCCCACATAGGTAGTTTATTCTAAATATATTGTATTCTAGAAATATAGTGCACAAAACCAATTATCAGTACAATTGTAAAGAAGGAAGTAAGTGTTACAGAGTTTCAGAGACTATTATTAAATGGATTGGCATGTAATGATTGTTCAGATCCTAAATTCTTCATATGTCTTCATATAACTTTCATAAATATTAGAACAAGATATGACATTTTCAAGAGCAGCTCATATCCCTACACACACACACAAAAAAAGCAGAGATATTTATATATTTCTTACAGTTTCTAATAAAACTTAAAAAGAGCTACACCATTAATGTAAGTAGCCAGAGCAGTTACACTGAAAGAATAAGAGAATTGCATACTAAATGAAACTAATGGAAAACAAATTATATGCTCTGAAACCTCTGTTCTATACCAGCTCAGAACTGATAAAAGGGAACTCCTCCTTCTCTGTCCCTGGAGTAATAGTAAGGGTGGAGATTTACTTGTGTTAAATATGCTGTTTCTCTCTAATGCTGCATTCCCAGGACAGCTGTTTCATTGTTTCAGCATTGTCAGATATAAATGGTCAGTTTATTCACATAGCAAGCTGCAGACCTCATGGCTTCATTAAAGAACTTGTCAAAATTTTATTAGAATACTCAGTCCATTCAGACTTCAGAATGGAATTTTAGCTGCATACCTCTAGTGTTCTAAAAATCCTAGCTGCAAGAAAAAGAAACACCAAGTACATTACTAAGTTCTTTGCCTGCATTTTCATCTCTAGCTTCTGAGGAAAAGAGATAGATTGACTAAGCAAAGTTTGTCAATAAAAACCTGAACTTTAACCATGCAGTATTATGGAGTTGCTTCATTTGTGTGTGGGGAAAGGAAGACCTCTCTAGAAGCTGGTGTTTTAAGTATCTTGATCTGTCATTCACTATATGTCACTTGGCTGTTTGGAAGGATTAATTTTTTAATTTTTTTTTACATTGTTTAACTTTCAATTACAAATCAGTGATACATATTAGGTTAATAGGATTTGTTGGGTATTAATGATTCATTTAAAACCAAAATATAACCCTAATATCCTATTCCTGCAGCCAAAAGGTTATTCTCCACAATCAGCAAAACAGGCAAATTAGGCATTCTACTTCTGTTTTCCAAGTAGAATAGGATCATAGAAAGGGATTGACAGACAACTACAGAACTGATTCTGGGAGAAAACTTTTGGAATGTGTGACTGAAAAATTCCTGAAGATTTTTTCTTTATCAAATGAACACATTAAAAAAGAGTGTGATAGAATTAAGACAGTTTGTGAGAATTTAATCTAAGAAAGGAGGCAGGAAAAGATAAGATGGGTTCCACAGATATTTATTCCCACAATTGTAAAGGCTGAGTGCCTCTGTTTTGCTGTGATGTCAGATAGATTGGAAAAAGTGGCAGTCATAATCAAGAACATTTCTTATAGTTTGTTTTGGATTTTTTTAAATAGGGAGGAACTTTGGCTCTTTATAATTCAAGGCTGCTGACTTGACAAACAAACACACTAATTACATAACACTAGTTTCATTGAAAAAACACACCTGCAATATACAGCAAATATTTCTGCCACTGACACAGCTGAGTGGTGGCCTTCCTCTACTTACAATTAATTTTGCATTACTCTATATTTCACATTAATTGTGTAGCAGTATTAAAGAAGAATTTTCTTCTCAAAGTCCCAAAGTTAAGATTATCTAGTAAAACATCTGAAGTTTATATGGTTCAAATGGCACTTGATAATTCGTAAATTATTAGATCTTTTCAAATATGTACATTAAATGATTAAGAAAGTAAAATGCAAAATGAATTGATTTTTTTTATTTTTATATTCCTTTATATGTATCTAACTGTACATAACTGTAGCTCCCTTCTCATAATGGTCTTTTAAATTAAGAAAATAGAATTGAATGGTTTCAACTCAAAAAATCTTGAGAAAAATCCATCCCTGTTCTTTTACTTGCTAACAGTTATTAGAACAACTGATTTGGTTGGTTCATTGGTTGGTTTGAGGTTTTTTTCCATACTACTTACATTTTAATAAACAGTAGACTGATTTCAAGTTAAATCTTTCAAAATTAATAATTGTAAAAATTAAAAGGCATCCACTTGGCTCTCAAATAAGCAACAATTTTAATATAAAATAAACACACCTGAGCATTTTGGGTATCTAGTAGCCATTGGCTAATTGTTCTTTGATTCTGTTTTGCTTTAAGGAGAACATACTTTCTTTTTATATTTAAAACCAGTTGATTTTTCTTTTTGATGCCCAATTTCATTTTACATTAGTTATTTAAGTCTGCTTATACTTTAGGTATAATTAGCCCCTTTTGGAAATGCTTATATCTTACAAGTAATAAGAGAAATCCTACCCTAATGCACAGTTAGATGAGATAAACCTCAGTATGAATCACAGTTGTTTCTTAGGAATACATATTTTCATAATTATTCTCATTTAATAAGTACATGGAAGAATGTGGCAGAAAAACTTGGTAAAATCAAGCATGATTGCCATGGTACCTCTTGTTTCTTTGATTTCACAGAGGCAAATTTAACTGTATATTGTGAACAATAGGACAATTATTTAATCACAGATAATTTATTGCACTGGTGTGCTATTGTGGATGGTATTTGAGAAATACATCCTGATCAACATCAGCTTTAAATGTGTAGTTGGCTAAATAATGCATGCACTAGAGTTATACTTTTTGGAGTACATTAATAAAATCTATGAACAAATCAAAGATAGGGGGAAATCACTGTAGAAAATTCTGGTAGGTTCCAGTATTCTTCTTTTCTCTTTGTTTCTTTTTTCAATGCACGCCAGGTTAAAGTAACTTAAAGTGCAAAACTCATGGACAAAAGGCAGTATGTAGACTGTGCTAAATTAAAGTTATATGTTTTGTTATGTTTAGATCATAGATGAAGTTATGAAGATACTGTGGAAGTAAACAAATCAAAAGATGTAATTGAAGAATATGTTATACTAAAAATACAATACAAATAACCATTAAGGCAACATTTGTTTCATTATTTTAACCTCTTTTTTAATTATCTCTGGTCATAAAAACATGTCTTAAGAAACAGATTATGGGGGCACCTGAGGGTGCCTAATTTTTAACTTCCTAAAAATAGAACCAGTTTAGAAAGGTATTTTGTAAGAGGTGCTTTATATCCACTTACCTAGTACTGTAATATTGCAGATAGATAAACCTCAGTGAGGGGAAGTACTAGAAATTCAGAAATCAAAAAGAAGTTGCATGATTATATACCTACCTTAAGAACATCTCCTTGGGCTAAGTGAAATGTTCTGGCAGAAATATTGATTCCTTTCCCTGCTTGTACCTGAATGCTGTAAATACATTCATGGTTGTTTTCATAGTTAAGAGGATAATTGGGGGACAATAAGATTCCTTCATTATTTGTTGTGGAGGCTCCACATTCAGCTGAAATTAAAAAAAAATGTTAAGGTATGTTTTAATAGAACACATAAATATTTTTAGTAACGGTGATAATGGTAATGTTAATGTAACCTAGTTCAACATTATTAATGTATATTAAAATCAAAAATCTATTTTGAAGTATGTGACCATGATGGTGATTGAAGGCTACAAGAATATTTCTAAATTGCAATACTTTAATAAAAATATTCCATAAACCACTGTGAGTTAAAATCATATTAATGGCACAGTTCATAATCATAGTGTTTTATAGGATCTTCTTTGAATTTTGTTGTATTTTTTTTAATTTTTCCAACACTGAAATTCATAGACATGCAAATTAAATTAAAGTAGAAGAATTCTATAAATTTATATGAGTATTTATTTATATATACATGCACATGAATATATATATGTGAAGATATATATATTTTCACATAGGTTAATGAAAAAAAGATATTTTTTCCTCTGTTGTTATTTAACCAAGACAACCAACATAGTCACTGGTGTAAATTAGAGTAGGAAAATATTATGTTATAGCTATCAGATAAATATAGAAAAAAACAATTTCAAATGCAAAAAGAAAAAAAAAACCAAACAAACAAAAAAAAAAAAAACCCAAACATAACTCTCCAGGGGAAAGAAAGTTAATTTAATTATTTTCAAGTAATGCAGTTATTATTTCAAGAAATCAACTTTATAATTCAAGATTCTGGCAATTCATTTAATCACCCAAAAATACCTGGACACATAAACACTTCTGGCAATGCTTCATTAGGCATTATTAACTAACACTCACTTCCTATTATGTATTGGATTATATACATAATTAAGTAATTTTTAGCATATAGTTATCACATATATTAAATAGACACTGAGATGCAACTACAATTCTTTGCTCCCCTATTTACTAAATCTTGATATGTGGCCATTATAGTGCAGTGCTCGAGTATTTCCTCTCTTTTTAATAGATTTAGACTAATTTTAACTGTAACACTAAATTTTCTGGGTTTATGTTTGTGTTCAGGATTATTTCAATATTCCTCCCACTTATTTTACCTACTTTCATGAGAATGAATCTCGTTTATTTTAACCTGTGAAGTTAAATGATTTATAATTTCACAGAATAAATAATATTGTTCTGCAAAACTATGTTGTAATCTTAAAGGTTTGAAAAGATGTTTAGGCAACTACGGTGTCTATTCAAAAAGCTTTTATTTTTTAATAACATTATTATAATTTCCACCCCAGCCTTGTTCGAGCAACATTCAGCACATTGAAATAAATACTTTGTACATGAAATTAAGTCAGCAATAACAAAAAAAGCCCAACTTAAAAAACTACCTCTTTCTGTATGCAGCTAAAACAGATATTGCACGAAAGCCAAGTCAGGGACAGAGCAAAGAACAAATGCTTGATGACCACATCTAATTCAGCAATATAGAACAAATACCCGAATACTTCAGGTGACATTATTTTGTCCTGGAACAGCTGGATACACACAATCTAGGCAGAAGTGGAAAACCTTCTATTCCACATGATCACATCTATCCTTTTATTGCACTCTCAAATAAATGGGTATTTGCTGTTTCAAAGGTGCATAGATCACTTTGAATCAAAGAGAAAGGAGTGAGATGATCGTAATTTCAGGATTGTAAGATCCCTTTTCCCATTCCAGAGGGATATAAAAACCAAAAGGCACAAGGTAATTATGGTATTAAGTTGAACCAACAACTCTGGGCTATGCCAGAACTATAATTCAAAGCAATTTTTAAAAATATGAACACAGCAGTAAACTAACTGTTAGGACATTTTTAACTAGGTTTTTAGAGTCACACTAAGTTTTCTGCTAAGAAAAAGGATGTCATCATGCCATCATGTTTCATGTCGTTGTTTTTATTAACATGATTTTCTGAATTTAGAGAAAGAATATTGTATTCCAAGTTGTGTATGTCCCATCCCTGGAAGTGTCCAAAATCAGATTGAATGAGGTTTGAGCAAAATGATTGATTAAAAAATGTTCCTGCCTATGGCAAACAGATGCACCACATGATCTTCAAAGATTTCTTCCAAACCAAACCATTCTGTGATTCTATCTTGTGGTAGCAGACAAAGCTAGCTTAGTAAAGCAGTCTCAAAAAACACAGTGTAATAGAATTTCTCCCATAGCATCATCACAGTTCCATGGAGGCACACAGTCCAGCCTACAACAGTTTCTCCTTTTGTACACTTCTCAAAAATCAACAGTTAGCTCCTGGCTTCTCTCCTCTCCTTCTGCCAGTGCAAACGATGGCTCAAAAAACCACAATGAAACAACTAACCCCAAAGCATCAAACACATGCTCAGACAAACACAGGAGCTGGGATTATATTTTGGAACAAGTGCTAAATCAAACTGGGAAGGTCCACAATTAATATTGTAAGGCATTCCAAACTACAGCATAGATATTTCTATCTGAGAATCTCCACTCCAATCTATAAACACAAACAGATGGTTCTCTTGTTTAAAGTCACATGGAGCTTCATGAGATTTACAGTTTCTTTCTATTCTCTGATGCTAATACTAGAGCAAAGATAAAATTATAATTATATATTATAATAATTCTATTTATTATATATATATATATCATTCTATAATAATTCTATTTGCATTTATGTGTTGAGTAAAAAAGTCTCAGAAAAAAGTAACGTAGATGGAATTCTACAGTTTAAAATAAATCCAAATATTAAACACATTCTATTTTTTCAAAGTGTTTGGGAAATAATTTTAAAAGGCATTACAGTGAGTAAAAGATAAATACAGACTTTAGAGGAAAACCAGGATAAAATTCAGGGAATATGTGTAAATAGGGAAACAGAAGAGAGAAAAGAGGTGACAAAACAGTACTCCATAAGTAAAGGAAAAATTACAGTGGATCAGAGAGTCTGTAACCTTCTTTAAATCATATGTAGAGATGTTATCAGAACTTAGAAATATTTTGCTAGTGAATTAATGTTTCTTTTTAGCAATATTTCCTGATCAACAGAGATAAAAACCAGGCTGCTTTATTAATAAAGTCTTGGGGTTTAAAAAAAATTCTACTTGTTTCAGAACCTGCCCTGCACACTCTTCTTGTATTAAAAAAAAAAAAATAGGAAAATTCTCCACATCCAGATTTTCACAAAGATTTAATTCAGTCTAATATAAAGTAGTAGGATGTAACAGTAAGTGGATTACTGAAGTGAATTACTGATTCAAGACTTTGGCAGAAATAATAGATTTATTTCAGTATTATAAAGGAAAATAAACAAAAACCTCAAAGGAAAAGTAATGGAAAGTAAAAACTTCTATGAGAAGATAATTACAGTACAAGACTGTTATGCTTTTGGCTATGAATGTGTGTTAATTGCACCTTACCATAATAAAACAGATGAATTTTAACTGCTGTTTTTAATGAATTTAAATTCTGTAAGTAAGTGAAATCTCATAATGATTGTAACCAAGGAATGGAATGCATCTATATGGGTAACTTAACCACTTGAATCCAATTCTTCAATTAATTTAATTGCTCATAAAAAAAAATTAAAAAAAAAAAAAGAGAATATTGCAATATTTTTCACAATTTAGCTTTATTAATTAGATTAAATTTTTGCCATAAATGATTAACAATCCAAAAACCACTATGTGCTCCTACAGATCAAAATTCAGACAGAGTGAAATTGTTTTCTTCAATGAAATCCTTTAGAATCAAAAGATAAGAGCTACATCTAACATTCTGTGTTTTGAAAAGATGGTATCTCTTGGTTAGGAGACTGGGTAATGCAACAGCTTGACGGGCCAAGTAGGCAGAAGCATTCCAAAAAGGATTTTATCTTTAAACAACTTTGTACTAGATTGCAAATAAACAGTACTTCAGAAACTGCATCTAAATTCAGGGCTCAACAAAGAGTTTCTTATTAAGCCATTTGTCTTCAGACATTCTACCTCTTCAGCTGGAGGCTGGCAGAAACCAGAAATGAGACTCTTGTCAAAACAAGGCAGCAAAACAGACGATAGCACAGAAATTCTGAAAGGATTAAGTTGTTACTAAAGCTTTCTTTCTGTGAATAGCATGAGTCATAAGGTTATCAGAAGCTTTCCAGGCAGTTTGTATATTCTGTCAGGTTAAATACAGGGAACCCTTTGCTGATAAAAAAAGTGAAAAGAACATTGTCTTCTTCAATCAGTAAGAATAGTGGGGTTCCCTTTCATTTTACGTTGTTCCAAAATACACGACTTCCTTTCATATAGACAAAAATAATTAACAAAAATTTCGTGTTATGTATCTACAATACAGGTTCAACATTCCTAGTTGATCTGAACATCAAAAGATTCCTGTGGTTATTTGTGTATTAAACTTATTTTCAATATACTTTATCTGTTTTATGACTACATTATTTATCTTATAATGAATGACGGTGTTTCCAGATCTGGGAAGATCCTCTATTCATGACCTAAAAATAATTTTACAAAAAGATGATATTTCTACATCAATGGCCAAGTGGCCAATGGCCGAATGCAAAACAATTTTTTCTTGGAAATAATTACTTACATTATCAATGTCATTTTTCATACTGATTGCTCCAACTGACAAGAATGGGTAGGAGTCCCATATACTTTAAATAATATGCTCCTGCATTGCAATCAATCAAAGGAGAATGAAGAAACAGCATGAAAAATGTGCTTCTGCATTAATATTAACAAGGCAAATTGCATTTTAAAACCCTCATTCTATATTAGAAGAATTCAAGCTACCAGTGTGTATGATTTTTCTTTAAACTAATTTAATATTCTTATAAAAAATCCCAACACCAACAAAAATATCCCAAAACATGAACAACCAAAGAAATTCCTCCACAAAGTAACTCAGGAACTTCTGCAACTGTTGGAACTTAGCAAAAATTTCCACATGGGGAACAGGAACAGTTAAACCTTGATGCAAAATCTTAAAATACATAAAAAATATTAAAAAAAAAATCTTATCACATCATAATGCTAATATGCAAACAAATCGTGAGACCTCAATGACTGTATTATACTTTTTTTTAAGGAATCTTATCCCTGAAGAAAACAGCAGACATATAATATATTCACAAATGACAGAAGAATTAAGGAATAAATTTACTTCTGATGAACAGAAGAAAGATTAGGATTCATTTGTTCTGAGATGAATCAATGACATTTACAAGTGGATATCACAATCCTTAAACTCAGAAATCTCAAAACTAGCAAAAGGACATTTTTTGAAGGAAAATATACTAAAAGCAATCTTTATCTTAAATTTTCATGTGCACAGAAATGGATACAGCTATGCAAATGGAGCAAGATTAATGGGATATATCATAGATGTGCAGAGGGTAGATAGTGGTTCTCCGGCTAATTAGGGAACTTACTACAGATGTATCTGTGGTAGAACTTTCCCTTCCTTGTTTCTATATTTATGCATATCCAGTCAATGCTGAATTTATTTTTTCTCTCATACAATATAACTTTTCAGACATTTCTGAAATGTCTGCTCTTGGTGTTCTTTGAAAAGCACCTTAACAAAAGCTTGTCAAAGAAGCAATATCAGTGAACAAAAAAATCTCTACCAGCAAAAATTCATGTGCAGTATTATCTGAAAAGTATGTAACATTATAGAAATTAATGGGTTTGCCTGTAGATATTTCTTGTCTTTTTCCTTGCTTTCTATAATTTCAAGGGACATAGTTCCTTAGAAATCTGTAAGTCCAGAATCAGAGACTGTTTAGGGCTTACTGAGAAGAATGAATAGAAAAAGTGAAAGGAGCAGAGAAGAAAAAAAAGTTTTAAAGTCAATGTTTCCCAGTGAAGGTTTAGCAGTCTGCAAAGAATCCTATGACCCTAAAAAAGCCAAAGGAAAAGACTTGACATGGTTGGGAAGCTATGAAGACACAGATTGTTTTACACAGACATAGAAACAATTAGGGTTTATAAATTCCAACATGACAGTTACAGTGAAAGGTAATACAATTTGGCTATTGGATAAATTTTATAAGGTAAAGGGCAAGGGAGAGAGAAAAAAAAAATACATAAGAAATCCTGGCATAATAGGAACAACTTCACTGAAAAGTAATTCCAATAAAGAAATGTGTGCCAAATATGAACACTGCATTTGGTTATCACTTGAGTATAGCATTAAAACAAATCATGAAACTAAGGAATGACAGAGTTTTAACAGATCTTTAATCATCTTCATTCCATTATTGATTATAAGAAAAGTTTAATTTTATCTATGTCACTATTTTTCCCTCTAAAGCAATAATAACTGCTCTTGTTTGTTCCTATCTGTAACACAGTTACAGGAAAATTCTTGCAAGCTATCTATGGCATTGAAAATTATAAAGAGAACTAGGCAAAGACATCTGAACTCCAAACACATCAGAACATTTCAGAGGCACTACAACCCCAATAAAACAGCTCCACACTTACAAACTTAAGACTATTTCTCTGCTCTGTATTACAAGCTGGAGACAAACCCCTAGCATGCTGAAGGAAATGTTGATTCCTTAGAACCACCCAGAGCTTAGAGTTTGCTTTTTATAAAGTCAAAACTGAACATGCATTCATACTCACTTGTGGGTATTTTTGAAAGAATGTATTACTTGGAGTCAAAACGAGACTTCTTTTTCACTGTCCATCCAAAAGTCCAAAGCAAGCAATTTAAAGATATGGACTTTTTTTTCTGTCATCATTAGATGCACCCATTTATTAGCAGTTTGTTCTGTTGGTTGTGTTGTAGTTAATTTGTAGTAACTCATACAGAGTGTGTTTTAGATTTGTTAGCCTAACAATTTTAGTGGATAACACACCAAAATTTCAGCTACCATTAAAATATGATTGCCCCATGACTACAGATATCTAACCCAACAAGTGCTGCATCACATGCTGAATAGAAAAATGAAAAATCTTTATGCTTTTTTAAGAAAAATCTTATCATAAAAAATGTTTCAGCACAACATCAAGCCCTACTGATTTGAGATAATATCATCACTTGAGAAATTCAGCTTTAAAAGTTCAGTAAAAATATAATTGTTTGCTATTTGAGCACTAGCTTTCCATTTAATGATTCCTAATTTTAAAATTTCATTTCTTAAGTCAATTTATTTTTAAAAAGGCTATCTTTATAGATTGAATAATAACATTAATTAATAAATATCAAGAGTTTATCCATCTTCTAAATAAGAAAAGGAAAGACAGTTTTTAATTTTCTGGCAAATTTGGTTAAGAATTGATTATGATTGACTCTGTTTCAAAACCCAACACATTGGCCTTTGTAGTATCCAGACAGGGATGCTTGGCATTCCACCAAACTTCTACTTTTTCTGTCATCTTAGCATTGTATTCTTGTGTTGACAATCTGAACACAAATACTATGAGCATTGATTGCTTCCCAATTGATGTTACATGTATGTGAAAGTGCACATCAGAAGGATTACATCTCATTAATCATTTTGACAAAAAATGCCAAACATGAGCCATAGTAACAATATATAAATTTTGAGTCTAATCTAAGTGTTAACAGGAATTTCTATTCTTGTCATGTTTGAATTTCATTATTATGATACTTAAATTAAGCACAAGATTGAAAAAGGCTGGATACTTATGGAGGGAAAATTGCTAATTAAGCCATTCTAGTTGAGACTATCTTTCATTTTCAAAAGTAAGGAGAAAACATGTTGACTAGAAAGGAATTTATTCTTTGTGTTACAGCTTGTTTCTTTTCCCACAACAACAAACAAACACAAACATTATTTTTCTATGTCATGATAAATATAGCTTTTTTTTTTTTTTTTTTTTTTAATTTAGGCTGCTGTGGAAGTTTTTTTTTGCTGGTAATTTACCGATTCATTTCATATTAACACTTCCTGAAATTTATTACTGAAATTCAAACTGTCTTCTTGATTGTGCACACATCCATTATTATTCTTATGGTTAAAAATTCATCAACCCCAACACAAAAAGAACATGTATTCATCCATTGCTCTGACTAAGCTTCTAAATCATCACTTCTATAGGTACATATATAAATGTTGCTAATGCATAAGCTAAATTCATATTTTTTCTTATACTGAGATAAGCATAGGAGTGATTTGAACTTAAAAATGTTGATACAGTAACTAGCAACAAATAAGAGGAAACACATAATCAATCCATAGTTAATATGCAAACAAAATCTGAAAGACATTTATGTTTTAGTAAAAATTTAGTATGAAAAAAATATTTTAAATGCGCACACTGATACAGACTTTTCCATATAGTACATACTCTAATAAATTTCAGCAATATATACTCTTAAATAAAAATAATGCAGACACCTAAATAACTATCCTACTTTTTAGAGATCTTATTGTTTTAACAGCTCTCAACAAGGCTGAAAACCTAATAATTTGGAAAGAATTCAGATCAAACAACATTCTTTAGCCATTTAAAGCTAAATTGCTAGTCAAAGCTACATATATAGGCTACCTCTACAGTGAGTGGAGAGTGCAAAGTAGGAATGATCAGAAAGTGTTTCTTCTCAATTATCTTAACTATCATTTAAAAACCAGAATAACTGTTTTAAGGATATTCCAAGGATATAGTTGTTATATAGGATGTCCAGGTTGACTGTACTCCTATAAATGGACCTAGTTTTATGAAATAAATCTGGTATAAATGCTCTAACTCCAATTTTATAATACAGGTATCTCTTGGAATCTTGCATTGACAAAAAAAAAAAAAAAAAAACAAATACCTGACATCTGAACTGAAAAATGATGGTTTAAATTTATACCCAGTTTTCCTAACCTATTAATCCAAATAAGAAGAGTTAGCATTGTGCCCTCAATTTCAATTGCTTTCAAATATAGACTATGAAGTCCACTTAAAATACTAAATATATTTTAAAAAGGTTAAAAAATTGACTAAGGAGATATGGAGAAATGAGAGTACATTAAAAAGGGGTGCATTACCATGCTTTTCCATGCTCTAAATCTGCAAGTCCATGGACAATGACTACACATACAAGCAAATGAAAGCAGCTGACCACGTACCCACACACCTTGGCAGAGGTGCACTCCATACTCGTCGTCCACCACCAAGACAAATAACCTCTGAAGCTCCTTCTAAACGATATCCAGATGAACAGGAGAATGTCAGAATGTCTCCAACACCAAAATTAAATCCTATCCTGTTACCAAATTGTGGGATTCCAGGATCTTCACAAGGTTCAAGATTATACTCTGAAAACAAGAGCAAGTAAGCTTGTATGAGAACATGTTCTATAACAGTCATATCAGCAATCTTGCAGTCTTGTCATTTCTGTATATTTCCACCTGAATATCAATACAGGCAATGTATTTCAAAACAAAATTATTGTGTGAATGTTAAATTGATAACTAGATTATATTGAAAAGTATGGAAATTAATATATTCACAATGTTTCAAAGATGCATGACACAACATGATTTGTCATTCTTGTAAGAGCCATAAATAACTCCAGTAAATGAAACTAATTTTAAAAATGGCACAACAAAAACTACAGAATTGACACTTCAGCTCACCTGGAATATCAGTAACCGAAATTAGACTAGTTCTGCTTTGTCCCCACACTATAATGTGGCTTACATGTTAATGACATCTTATTTATGATGTAGCACATATGTGTCCTTTGCCTCTATAGAGGCACAGAGGCTCAATTGCTTTGAAATTACTGTGCTTATGAAAAGATTTATATAATATATTTTTTCAGTATGCATATTCATCAAAATAAATTAAATTCTTTTTTCTATATATAACATACATCTACATATGTTATATCTATATATGTATATATCTATAACATATATATCTATACAACAGAGGAAAAAAAAAAAAAACCCCTAAGTTTTCAGGAACCAGATATTACAGGTATTTCCTTACCAGAGAAAGAAATATTAAATCCTTCATATGATATTGAAAAATCTGAAATAAACCTCAACTGAGCTCTGAAATTTCCATAGAGACCAGCGTTGATTGGTGAAGGAAGCTCTGAGCCCGTCAGGCGTGCCAGTGGCTGTGTGAAACTGCCATTCTCTGTTATTAGCAAGTAGTCATGATGATCCTCCAAGTGAAACGTGTAGAATGTGAATTGCACACCTGTTAGAAAAAGAATTGAATTTACATATTACCCTATTAACATTTGTGTAACCAAGCCAAGGTTAAAATTCATGCATCGCATTATGAATCATCTTTTGGAAAATGAAGATAGTCCAATTTTACTAAAACATAGCATCTATCCTGATTTTGGAAATAAAATATGTTTGCAGCAGGTTTTATTTCGACACCATCTTTAACTTTGCCTTTAGCTGCAAAATATGGACATCTGATTTATGGAATTAAAAGATATACGCTTCTGTTTTTTGTGTAAAATACAATGATGCACTATGTATATTCAAAAATACAAACAGTTAATGGCAGAATAAAAGAGGCAAACCTTATTTTTTACTATCACCAGTATCCTTATATCCTGAATAGCACTAGTGAAAGGAAACATTATAAAATATACTATATTAAAATCTAATGACACATATAGTAACAGCACAAATCCTCACCAAAAAGGTGAAGTCTCCTAATAAGATGCGACATATGTCAACAATACAAATTTTTTGTCAATATAATATCATAATATCATCATATATAAATCCCACATCTAGAAAGGAAGATATCTCCTGGAACACAGTAGCAATAAAAAGACTTAAAGATCGAGTCAGACAACTAAATCACTTATGCATTTTTAACTAAGAGTTAGAGCATGATCTTTTGGTAGAATGCCCTGAAAAGCCAAGAAAATTAAACAGGAGAATCCATTAGGTTAGCTTAGATGATTATGGATACCTCTAGTGTAATACCATTTTCAGTTTTTTTATGTAAGTTATAAATCAATGATTCAGTCTCCAAATATATGTGGTGATGTAATACTTTGGATGATCCATTCATGTGGTTGCAAATTAACATAGCAGATGAAGATGAATGACCTTTGGGTACTCTCATGGCCAACAGATTTTTAATAGTATACATAATTTAATCAAAAACTAAAGAAATAGTCTGGGGAGCAGGATGAGATCAGGAGACAACTGGAAAAAGGGCCATTGGTCAGGCAGAACCTAGTAGGAGTAGAATCTGGAGCCTAGCTCCTGGATCAGAATGTGGAGGGTTGAGGGAGCACATGCATGTGTGGGAGTTTCACTTCTAACAGAGTCCTTTTCCCTTCAACCAGGGTGGAGAAACAGGATTTGGTTGCCTGTGGTGTTCATGTGTGTTTCAGTGCTGATGATGCTTCCACATGGAGCAATAAGACACTTTCCTCTGTCCTTGTTAGTCTGTGTGACCAGCTGTATACATTGGCATCTTTGGAACACGTGCTTAGTCTTGCCATCAGCTGGACATATAGATAGGAGCAATCAGAAAAAAAACCTTGGATCTTGGAGACCACTATCTTTTATTTCCCTTTAAAGACACTGGAGACCCATTCAGTTTTTTCAAGTAGATACCTCCTTCTCTTCCTAAAACTCCATGCACATCATAAAATCCCTCTGGATCCAGAAAAACATATTATTACTTAATAGCCCTCATAGAAATTACTGGATAAGATTTTATTTTATGCTTATGTAAAAAAAAAAAAAATCCAAAAGACTTATTCTGGCTTTTAAAAAATCTTAATTTACTAATTACATGAGCAAAGCCATTCATCTGTTTTTACCATCCTTTTCATTCCCCCAGGTTGTATGAAAATAAATAGGCAAAAATCATACATGGACTTCTGGAATTGAGATTGGGTTGCATATCTTTTGAACTAATGTATATAAATTTAGCTTTGGAATTAATAAATTCTTAAATGTCTGGGTTTTTTTTTTTTTAACTTATTTCATATAGTATGTAGTGTTGATTTCACATGAAAAGATCTCTTTTAAAACACGTGATATATATATATACAGAATAAGACCAAAATACAGTTCGTATTTGTTGCCTTTACTGCACTCCAAATTAATTTTCATCCTTTTTATGTATGCATGTATACTGAAGCAACAAAATCAGAAATACCAAAGACAATTTTTGGTAGCAATTCAAAATAATGGAAATCCTATGAATCACAGTGGAGCTTCACTGAGTATTGTTCAAACATCAGACTCAAGGTTTAACTCAAGGGAATGTTTCAATCAATTTTCCAGATTGCCATGACATTTCTTAGCAAAACCCCAAGGTATATTACAGCACTAGCTGTACAATTTGGTTTTCTTCAGAAAATATTCTAATCACATTAATATATGCTGTGTGACAGATTGTGTCTTCTCTGGGGAAGAATTTTAAAAGATACATTCAGGTAGATTCCTCTCATTCTGCCTCACATGTGCCTTTCTTTATAAGGGGAATATTTAAAATCTGAAATGAAGATAGGGAGACATAAAACTGTAAAATGTCACTTCTTTATGTTACAATTCAGACTGTTGGGGATGTGTTAATTAACTGATCTCATAATAGATTTTTCAAAACATACTCCATATGTATGTGGTATGATAATCCACAAATTTCATTTCACCATATACTGATATTGCATTCTAATCACAGATAAAATGCAATAATTTTGTCAATGTGTGCTTTGTTTTCTCTTCTTAAAAGTAATTAATAGACATATTAACTATTTTTAAAATAAATGTTCAATTCTATAGTTAACACATTTTTTTTAAATGAAAGAAAATTATATCAAGTTTTAATGGACACTCAAGGATCATGCTTGCCCACCAGAACACAAATCAAAAATTAATTCTAAAATTTTAGAATTTTGCTTGAAGTGTAATATTAAAACATATATTTTTATACTGCAATATTGTTATTTAAAACAGTATATACAAACACAGAAGCTGTTTTTACTAGCAATTCAACATACACAGACATAAAATATACATCATAACTACATCTATGCATTTACTTGCCTGCTATTATGTAATAACAGTATGAAGTTGTAACATAAAGATGTGTCTATAAGTAGGTACCTCACTGCACTCTGGAGCTACAAGTTACAGACTTTTTCTTGGCAGTCTGACATGAAACTACAAAACTTTGTGGAAAAAAATCCCCAAAATAGTCAAAAGTAAAAATCATCTCAGTTAGTAGCCAATAGAAGATACTTCTTGAGTTTCTGAAGTTGAAATTATACTAGCAATGAAATAGAGCAGAAAATGAGATATCCAGAACAAAGTTTATTTCTCCCTCTCATTAAAATAACCCATTTATGTGTATGGGATTAATTTTTCTAAATGGCAACTATGTAAATCTCAGTCATTCAGTCTCCCCATAGACACTTCATCTGGGGACTGTATTAACCTGCTGGACATTACATGATAAACAGGTACCCTCAGAGGATAGTTCATTCCATCCGCTTTAGATACCTTTCCAAGGTGCAATGACTCATATCCGAAAGATATATGCATGTTTCCATTAAATACAGAAGTGTCCTAATTGACTAGCTCACTGTGACATAGTACTTAACTGTTAGAAATTTAAATTATGTAAGCCTGTGACTTATTATCATAAAAGGACAGCTATCTTCCTCATGCAGTACAACAGGAAAAGCTTAAAGAATTAATAGCCTTTTGCCAACAAGTACAAAGTATGAGGATTTCACACACTATTTCCTACTCAGAGCAAATACCCACTCTACAATTTTTTCCAGAAGCTCTTTGGGCAGCATGAATCAAAATGTCCAAGTCAAATTGTGACACTGCATTCATGCTTCATGTTTTTCCTTAATAACATTTCCATACAATAATGTAAAACTTACAGAATCATTTAGGTTGGAAAAGACCACTTAGATCATTGAGTTCAACCACATCCAGCACTGCCAAGTCCACCACTAAACCATGTCCTTAAGTGCCACATCAACATGTTTTTTAAATAGCTCCAGGGGTGACACTTCCCCAGGCAGCCTGTTTGAATGACTGAAATTTTCTCCTAATGTCCAATCTTTGGACATGCTCCAACACCTCAGTGTCTTTCTGTACTGAAGAACTGGACACTGTACCAGTGCTATGCACAGAGATATAATCTGTATCATTTCTGATGCAGGCCAGGATGCCATTGGCCATCTTGGCCACCTGGGCTCACTGCTGGATCATGTTCAGCCACTGTCACCCTCAGGCCTTTTTCCACAGAGCAGCTTGCCAGCTACTCTGCCCCAAGATTGTAACACTGCATGACATCGAATCAAACAAGAATGCAAGTCTATAAATATGTGTGCACATATGTATCACATCATATATGCATATACTAATATCCGTATTTGTACTATTATGTCTTCCCCTGTATATTTAATTTATGCAAATTTGTTTTCACAGGAGTCTTATTATATATGGTGGCTTTTCGCAACAGGCTCACATAAAATGTTATAACATTGCAAATTTCAGCTTTTATTTATCCCAACTTTTAAGTACTTCTCTAGCTGAGGTTTTAAGAAAAAATGTAAAACATAAAAAGGCTACTTCATTTTCTCAAAAGAAAAGAAAAAAAAAAAACCTACCAAAACTTCCCAAAACTTTCCAAGTACTTTTCTTCATAAACCCATTTTTAATTTAAGAGAACTGGAAGTGTTAATAAATTCTTTCAAGAATCCTGAAAAACATTACTTCATATGACCTCATTTTTTCTGTAGAATTCACATCATTTTCTGTCATGTATTACTCTATGAAGCTAAACTCTTACCCATCTCTGCTACTTGCTTCAATTCTTAGATTATAAAGCTTGAACTGTTATCCAACGACTTCTCAGACAGAGTGCAAGGTAAATGAATACAGGTCTAACAGTTTCTTTACACTTTTTATTAGTCCTTCTTGCTTATCCAGGAGAGCAAAAAATAGTCCCTTATATTCCCACAACTCTAAAAGCCATGTATCATACCTAGAGGCAACAAAGGCAATGTAGCATGTGATGTAGCATCAGTAAGTTCAGGAGGCTTTTTCACTGTCGATATTTAGAATCAAATTACATTGACACAAAGGCATCACTTGGTATTAAGAGAGACTATGGAACAGTTGGAGCAATAATTTTGAGAGATACACTTTGCCACTCTAACGCTTTAAGGAGTTTTAAATGGGACAACCAGTCAGAGTGATTTAACATCTAGATGAGAAACTATCAAACTACTTGTACAAAATAGAATAAGGGGTTCACAGATCAGCACAAGTCTCTGTATCTGAAGTCTTATTTTTATGTTATCAATAACTCTTTCTTAGAGGAATACATCATCAGCATACTTTGTAACATTTTTCATTCCCCCACTAAGAACACTGATGAAATTCAGAATTAAATTTGCCTTCCTTCTTCTTCCTTTCATTTATTTTCCTGTATTCCTTCCAGTGTTACAATATAATTCTCATTTCTGTGTTCTTATCAGCTTACTCTTTGTATTCAATTTCTCTTATGACATCTATCTCTTTCTCCTTCCCCTAACATTAAATCTCTCTAGCTCTTTCCACCCACGGCACTAGAGTACTATGCAGTCACTCCCGTATTTAATATAAAATATAAACAGAAACCTAAAAGTATGATCCATCTCATCAAGTACCAAAGCCTGCCATTTGAAAGCAACTAGGACACATTATTTATAGGAAACTTTGCCACCAGCTTCCATTTGTGTCCTAAGCATTATTTAATTTCTCAGAGAAGAGTTATAATCAGTATTACATCTTTTTCCTGAAATCCACCTTCAAAAACAAGCACTTCTTTTTTAAAAACCTTCCATCCTTCAGCTTCTGTGATCAGCCATTACATAATTCTCACGGACTTTTCATTCTGTGGGAAGTATAAAGGCCTAGTCTACTCCTGAAATTCTAGGAGTTACTACAAGAAAATGAAACAAACCCAAAAATCAGCAATGCAAATCCAAGTGCTTTGTAGCTAATCTAGGTCTGCTTCAGGACTTACATATTTAAAAACTGGAAAAAGATAAAAGGATTTATTTACCTTTTCCATGGGTAACATCCACAGTCCATGTGCAATTCAGTGAATTTGGATATAGATCAGGATAACCTGGGGATAAAATTGTTCCGCTAGGTCCTCTAACATCTCCACCACATAAAGCTAGAAACAAAGAAAATAATAACAACAATAATAATATAAGTAATGGAAAATATACAGATAAGAGAAAACGTGAGAAAACGAATCTAAAATTTTCTGTCTTTAAAATTACTTTAAAGTAGTTACCCAAATGATTTCACATCAGAGAAATTTCAGATATGACTACTCGCCATTTTTATACAATAGAAAAATAAATGTAATCAATGATTAATTAAATTGTGTTTAACATGCATAACAAAAACAAAATAATGTTTCATTAGCTGTTTCTTCAGGTTTTCTGGAGTCTCTGTGAAAATCATTAAGTTCAGCAGAGAGATGAAGGCAGATGATCCAGAGCCAAACAATTTCACTTAAGCAGAAGCCAAGGTTTAAGAGTAAAAATAGTGAATCTTGGCTATTAAAGAATTATTTAAAATATTTGTGCAGGGAGGGTTGACATGGTTCCATTAATACAATTATAATTATTGGTTATGTGTTTATATCGATGATATTACTGCTAATGACAGATTCCAATATAAGAATAAGCATTTTTATAGTTTCATTAGCAACTTCATAAAAGTAATTGGTAATTGAGCAATACAAAATTAAATTGCAGCTTGAATTAATGCAAAATACAAAAATTTAGTCATTACAACACTGGCAAAAATGTACAGCTTAATGATTTCTATTCCAGGGTTCTTAAAATACAACATTAATCAAATAATTTTTAGTAAGGAAGAGTTTTGCATTTTAGAATTGTCATATATAAATTACAGTTATTAAAATTCTGTATGAAGTTATCGCATCAGAGTTCTCTGAACATAGATTATCTCAGAAGGGCATACATTATAAAACAAATGAGTAATTTTATTTCTTTTTCCTCAAGGTTAAAAGCATTTATTCTTTTTATTTTCCTTAGCCTAATTACATGCATTACCAAAATTTTTTTTCAGAAATATTTTATAATAAATACAGTGAACTACTGTCACCAGTTTCAGGTCAAATAATCTAGACTGTTCTAGTAAAGTTGAATGATAAGAACAGTCTTCCAAAGTAATTAACACAAATTCTTCTCTTATCTCTAGGAGATGTTAAAGGTCTTCAAAGGCACTTTTGGAGAGATGTAAATGGCAGCTACTTGTCTCTAACTCCAGCCCACACAGGCATCAAACCCTCTTCTTGTTCTGTAAGCAATCACTCACCTATTTTTTGGTCATGTCTGTGCTCCCCACCCTTGCCACAGCAATGAGGCAGAGGGAAGGTGCCTGTCAAAGGCTGGAGGAGCAATGCCTCTTTCTAAGGTGCTGCCCCACCTGCACAAGCTGGTTTAACCCACTCCTACCCCTCCTAGTATGACTTGTAAAGGGGGGAGAGGTTTGGTTTTGCAGTATGTGCTCAAACATCTACACACTTTGGGAGAAACGTGTTGTAAGTAATTTGCTGCATCATACTGTTTCTCCTGCTCTATCTTGATATTTATGCTGCTTATGGCAATTCCTGCTATACATTGATGGAGTAAATGATGGAAGTTACAGTATGCCTTGGCTATTAATGTCATATATTTGAGAATGAATATATGGACATGTAACAATTTTCTGCTTGTAGATGTAAATTCATAACTGATTTGAGGACACAGCAGACAGAGAATCAAGAGAATGTCCAGAATGCACTTTCAATCTCAGCCTGTACCTAAGCAGACATTTGTGTCAATGAAATACATGCATTTTCCAGGCATTACAGTAGCACTGTGGAATCTTTTCATAAAGATCAATTATTTTTCATAATGAGGTTATGGCACTGCCTATTATCACTCTGTTCAGGGCACTAAAAGAAGTATATATTTATTAACACTTTTTTTTTTTTTTTTTTTTTTTAAATCGGAAATGGAATTTCATCCTATCCTATGATGAAGACTGCCCTATCTTGCCTAGCTAAAATTTGTTCAGTCATTCTACCTAGCTATATTTCTGTTTTAAGCATGCTTACTTGTCTGGATAGCCTTATGATTGCTTTGTGTGTGCTGTTTCTCCTGCCAACTCTCTAGCCTTCGTTGGCCTAGTTGTAAGATGGAAATTTGCAAATCCAGTACCACAGGCTGAAATAGGATGTTCTAGGACCACATTTGCCCAATCTCTTCCTTGTTGCCACAGGCAAATAACCTCCTTCCATACTAATTTTCCTCCTCACTTCTCTGATGAAGAGACAGTGAAGGCAAATAGTGCCACCTTATCATCTGATCTTGCTATATTTAGACCTTAGCAAAATACAGCCAGGGCTGTGACAGCATGTTATTGGAGCTCCTGATGGTAACTATCTACTTCAACCATTCAATAACAAAATAGTCAGTTTTTATAACCATGAGATACAGACCAAACAAATAATGCATTTTACAGGGGGTGTTTGTAGAACCTTTCAGGAATACAAATAGTGACAAAAGATCTATGGAATGCCATCAGGCCTTCAATGTAACTCTATGAAGGTTAGCAGATGGCAAAAAAGAGCATCAAGGGAGCAGCCTTTTAGAAAATAAAGCCAAGCTGACAAATTTGAAGCAGTAGATGTGCAACTGGCCCTGATAAGATGGCTAACAGCCCAAGCATGTAATATCACTACTAGTATCTGACTGTTTTTCAGAGTGCAAAGGAAAACAGGAGCACATAAAAATTAGAACAGCAAAGAATAAACACACATATTTCCAAATTCCACCTTTCTTTCAGTTAAGCTGTTTATATATAAATGGAAGCTAAAAAATAAAGTAAAAGTTGAATGAATATTTAAGGAAATAACCGAAGCACTACTTTTGATTTCTAATATGGAAAATGAAACATTATGCTAACACACTAATTAAAAATTTCTCTTTTAATGCAATTAGAGAAGTTGAATCAAGGCATGCCTGCATTACTGTTTTCCAAATATTGAGAATCAAAATAAAAATAAAATTAAAGAAAATGTATAAATCAATGATAACAATGGGAATAAAAAAATCAAAAAATAAAGAGAATGAAATATAAAAGTGACTGTATGAAATACAGATAGGTACCTGTAAGTATATACTGTGGTGATCAGACACAATGTAATAATTTAAAAAAGCAAGTTTTGGATAACCCTGAATGAAGAGACGAAGAGTCCAATTTAATCGTGGAGTTTTGTTCAGATTAAATAAATTCTTTCAATATTGGGCTGGTTACTTACACTTTCTTTTGTTGCAACTGTGTTCATTCTGCTCAGTAACATGAACAATTGCAAAAAAAAGTGACAGCAAGCCTAATTTCCATCTAAGCAAGCCTAGCTTAGAAAATGGTCCAATATACATTTTGAAAATAATTTTTTCAAAGCAAATAATTTCAAACAATTCCAGAACTTTTAGTCAGGCTACTCATGTCTCAGTGGGAGACATGCAGATCATGCTTCATCCCTAAAATACATGAATAATTGTAATAAAAACACTCAACTTTTGTCATTCATAGGAAAGTTTCACTTCAGACCATATTTCATGCTACTATAAAGTGGTTATAGGAAATCAATCTTGCAATACTAGAAACAGCCTTATAATTTCCAGCCTAAATTTATTCATAGTCTATTTTTACCCATTTGATCTTCTGCTAAACTGTCATTATGTTCTATTCCCTCTTGGGGTCTCACTTGGGGAGGCTGGCAAACTGCATAAGAATCTATGATTTTGGATCAGTAATGAGATAGGCTTTTTAAAATCCACTTCAATAAGATATGTTTTCCATCTCTACGACCCTTGCATTAACAATTGCAAGTACTTAGCTGTCTTGTCACAGTGGCTGTGCTACAGAAACACATTTCTAGGACACTTCACATTACATTATGACGTTTGTTCATATTTGTTTGTTCCATTTCATTCTCACACTTTCATTCTCAGACTGAGTTTTCTTTGCTTCTCTGGGTTTAAATCAGATCATAACAATCCCCATATCCAAAAAGAAAATATGAAGAAAATATTCAGTAATTCAGTAATTCATTGAAACCACCCCCCCCAAAAAAAAAAGTGGCTTACTTTTTTAGCCTGATTGACAATGGTGAGATCAGTGAAATTAACATTTTTAACATTATCAAATGGTATCACTTATTATTTTCTTATGTAAAGATTTTCCAAGAGACTAGCCATAGATCACAAACCACAATTCAGACACTAACATACAATGATGTATCTCAGTTTTGTCAGGAAAAGTAAAATACTCTCAATAAAAGCTTTCAGAAAACAAACAAACAAACAAACAAACAAAAAAATCAAGACAAACAATAATAATAATAATAAAAAACAACAAAAAAACCCACCCTTTTTTCGATAAGTTCAGGTTTTTTTGCACATAATTGAAAACTATTTGGTTTGCAGAGCTAATGGGAAGAAATACCACACAATTGTAATTGATTAGTAATATCAATTAGCTTTAGATTTCAAGCATCTTCAAGGAAGACTGAAAACATATGCTAATTTAAAAAGAACTTCACAGGAAAAAAAAAGAGGAAAATCTGTTTATATGGAAATATATTTGTGTATATATGTCTAAATACAAATATATTTGTGCACAAACACACAGAAGCCTCATTACATTAATTTGTTTAATTGACTCTAACTTCCAACTGAAAATGTAACTCTGAGATGATTTTCATTATTGTGCAGTTGGATAAGAAAAGTGGCATATAAAATAGACTTTAAAATTATTGAAACGGGGAATTAGAGTTTGAATCTTATATACTGTGCTTCATAGACCAAGAAACTTCAGCATTTGTCTTCCCTAATTATAGAAAATGTAATGTATCTTAAAATGGGATGTAGTTCAGTAAGGGTATATGAATAAGGATGCAGACATCAAATTAACATACTCATCTTGAAGAAAGGAACCTTGGACTTGAGTTATATTACACAAGAGATTAATTTAATGTAAACTAGTACAGCTTAGATTACTCACAATATAAATGCATTTTAACCTTCTCATTTAAATCTAAAATAGACCAGACATGCTCTCCATTTCCATTTCTGACCTCTACTACACAACTATTTGAAGCAGGTATTTTAACAACTCTGTTTTAATAGAATTATTATTTTTATTTTAGAGATTTCAAAAGAAAGGACATAACACCTCTGCATTATTTTCTGAATACATTCCTCATGCACTGCATAAGTCATATTTGCTAATTCATTTGGACATCTAGGAGTTTCCAATACAAATATTAAAGGTTTTTTATCTTCTTGAATTATTTTCACTCTATTTATTAATTTTCTTAAGTAAATGAAGATCGGGGGGAATGACAATATTTATTTTTAATTCAAATAATGAAAAAGAATTATCTATTAGCATTCAATTTCATGTTATAATGAAGGGAATAAAGAGCACTTTACACTCAAGTAGATATCTAACTTTTAAATTCATTTTCCTGTAATTTTTGATGGGATTACTACAGTAATTAATATACTGGGTAAAATAGGGTTCCTAACATGTATTCAAAGCTTAAAAGTATAATTGTCTTGTAGAATTCATATAGAAAGGGCATTATAAGATATAATTTGGTGTTTTTAGTTAGCAGTGGGTGATGATTACAGATAAGAAGTTCAGGGCTTTCCAGATACATAGGTAAAAGTCAGCCATATGTAGTCAATAGATGGGAATGATATCAACACAACACAAGCAGTGTTTTCTCAGCAAAGCTCATAACCATCTATTTTAGATACTTTTTGTGGTGTCTATCTGTGCAACATCAAACACACCACAAAAAATTTCGTTTACACTTCTTCAAAGAATAGTATTTTAGCCAACACCATATTCTACTTTGAGGAGGAATTTGCTTTGAGAGTTCTAATTTTTTTCCTATTGTAGTCACTTCTCCAAACCACACCTACTCATGAGTAACCATGACCTATCTGCTCAATTACCATGGTCTGCCTACACAACCCTACACAGTGTAATTATTAAAAAAAAAGAGATTCATTTATCAAAAAGAACAATCAAAAAGGAGCTTGTCTTCTCAGAAATCATCACAGTAACATTCTGGATGCACAGTAATAGTGACTGATGTGTTTATCAGTGGCATAATTAATACAAACCCATACTTGTGGATTATGCAAAGAACAGCCCATTTAACAAATGCCCTTTTTTGCCTGGGGTGCAAGGAGTCTGGATTGTTTTAGAGAATAAAATTCAGCAACGAAATGAAAATTACATCAACCATAAACTGATTAAATTTAGTAGAAGAAATGTACTCAATCCTACCTTTACAACATATTTATTGAATGGACAATTGCCATTTAGCATTGTGCTCTGGAGAAAAAGAAACCTCATTTACCCAATGAATTGCATGCTAATTCAGCATCCTTAAGAAGAAATTGATCACAATATGTGAGTTTATTTCACAACAGACCACGGTACTCATAGGCAGTGTGCTTATACTGTTGTTTTACATGATTACCATCTAGTGCCTATCACCATTTGAAAACACATCCTAGTTTTGGGGTCTATTCAGCAAAATAGAGTCCCTTTGCAATCTGTGGAAACCTTGCAATTTATTGCAAGAATCTGACTGACATGTAGAATATTTTAGAAAATAGGCTTGCAGAACTACAGAGGCCCATTTTCAGAAAAGTGATTATTCACATCTCTTTCTACCAGTATTATCATAAACTGACACCTTCAAGTTCCTGAAATACAAAAAAAACAAAGCATTTCCTAACTAAGAAATCTGAAGGCCAAGGAAGTCCCTACCATTTTCTAAAGAAAGTAATGCAGTGGGAACGAATAGTCTTCCATATGGCAAATCACACATGAGTTTATTCATCAGTCTTCATTCAGATTTTTCCTTCAAAATGAGTGTCCTGAGACACTCAGAACTGTATTGGAAAAATACAGTATCATGTACATTCTGTTGCTCGTAAAATCTCAGGAGACTCTCTCTGGTTAAATACTACCCTAGAATTAAATTGCTAAAATATTCCTGGAAATAATTTTAACCATGTTAAAAATGTTTAAATGTGTGTAAATATGTTTAAACATGTGCCATATTCTAAGGAAGAAAGCTATTTTAGGAAGCAAATGTCTTAATTAATGGTACTGAATAAACATTAAAATCTAATTTCTTGATAGTACATATAATTGATATGAACCAAGTGGGAAAGCATTAAAATAAACAATTCAGATTACAAGAGATGACAGAAAATGTTAGATAATTTTTCAGATTTAATATTTTGGTGGAGGCCTATTACTCGATCCCACTTTTGTTTGGTTTAATTATCACTAGATATAATGCAGTCCTAAAAAATTTCCAGAGTGATTGAAGGGTGTCAAGTTCTGTTTACAAGCTATAAACAGTGATCATAATGAAAAAGGAGAAAATGAAGTTTTTGAATCAGGTGCAAATAAACTTCATTGCATGTTTTGCATGTCAGCAATCTGTGTCCATAGATGGATACCCAAACACAATTTTTTAAGCTGTAATAAGTGCTTTTCAACCAGGTATGCATAAACTTTGCAATCAGTTAGCTCACAATTACATAAATTCAGACAGACATACCTTCAGTAATCTGCAGGACTAAATGACTGTATCATTCTGTGCTTTTATGATCATACATCTTATCACCAAGATATATGACATTTATTTCCTCATACTATTCTTTTTCTTTCCTAAAAGTGTAGGTTTTACAGGCTGTGGCATTTAACTCATTGTGACTGATAACAACTTGGCAAAACTTGCATATTTTAAAATATTCTGTATTAAATCTGTTCCTCCTTACCATCACAAGTTGGGAGTGGGTGGCTCCACCAGTGATTTTTTTCACATAGTAAAGGCTCCTCATGACTCAGCCTATAACCTGGATCACAGCTAAATGAGACAGTGGAACCTATAGAGAAGTCATGTCCATAACGACGTCCATGCACTGGTATACCAGGATCCAAGCAAGAATAAGTATTAACAGTTACACCTAGAATGAAAAAAAAAAATATATATATAAAGGTGAAAGAAAACAGTTAGATAAGGAACCTATAGATTTTTAAAAATTAATTTAAGTAATTGGTTGTGATGGTTGTGAGGTGATGGTTTCATTATTGCACATTTACAGTGCATTATCTTTCCACTATTCTCCATGTTACCATTAAGAGATATTGTGGATCACAGTTTGAATCCTGCCACTGTTGCAGAGGAAAAGAAGAAAATTATCCAATAATTTACAGGATATTTAGCTTGATCCTGTCTCAGTAACATCAAATTAATTTGAACCTGATGCTGTTATTAAAAAGCTTTGATGATCACTCAAAATTCTGATTTTCAGCCTATATTTTTCCTGATAAGAATTTGCTAGTGTAGCTGAAGTTGTTTACATTTCTTTTGATATTCATATTTTAAATATTTACATAGCTCAATTTTTTACCTAAATCACATTAATACCTAGTGTTATTTGATATATGATACATTGAGAAGATAAAGAATAGCAGAAAAGAGTAAAGAGAAGTTGACTTGATAAAGGGAATTTCAATGTGTGCTAAAAAATTAAACCTTTTAGATTACTTCCCAGTGAGATACTCACATATAAAGCTCATATAAAGCAGTTTATTATAAAATAATAATAAAAAAAAAAAACCAAAACACTACAAATAATACTGAAGTTAAGAAATTATTAGAAATATTCAGTGCAAGATTTTTTATGGGTGTTATTCCTTTTATTCCTACACAGAAGTCATAGAAAATCCTTCCTTATGAAGAAATTAATTATGGAAAGATATAATTAGTAAAAAAGTTAAGAACATATAAAAGATCTTAGCTTCCAATACAATATTTGACGGGAGAAGAAATGATGCATAGGAGACCCTTATATGCATAGGAGATCCTTATTATTTATATTCTCAAAAAGAAAAACAGAATTGGATTGTACTGGATAATACAAGAGGACAAACCAGTAAGAATTAAGCAAAATTAAAATTAATATTAAACTTCTGTGTATAAACAGGGCCTATTAAACAGAAAATACTGAAAATTGTTTATTTTGTGTAAAAATTGTATAAGAATATATATAAGAATATATAATATATAATATATATTTATATATATAATATATATTATATATATATATATATATAATATATAAGAATATATATTTTCCATGTTCCCTGATAATATAAGTTTCGCTTTCATTCTCCACTAGTGTAAAAAACTGTGTGGTGTGGATCAGTTTTACAAAAATAGGATTTTATAATGAAATTCAAGAATGTATTTGTAAAGAAATTTCAGATTTCCTTTCCAACTGTATTTAATTGAAACTGGTCTTATTTGTAATAAATTTGAGGTTTTCCTTGTTTTGCTGCTAAACATTTCCAAAGCATAATCTTTGCCATTTAACATTATCTGGTCTTTCTATGATTTTATTGGTCTTGGTTGGCAAACTTAATCTAGTTTTCCTAATCTGTTAAGATAGCCTTCCTTCAAAGTGCAGAATGGATGAAAACTTAACAAAATTATCATTTGTTTATAATGCAGATGATAGAAATGGAAGTTTGTGGGTGAATACTAGGACAGGTAATAATTTTGATATAATAAGATTTTTTTTTTGATAAACAGCCTGAATTTAACATTCAGTGGAATTCAAATCAATCCAAATTTTATCCAGCAATATCACCTTCATGCATATTAGTGTTAGTAACCTTATAGTGGCCAGGAATAGTGAAAATTGAAAAAAGAAATGTTAAAAATTAAGGACATCTGGATTTTTTTCGTGGTTATTCAAACAAGTAGAAGTACAAACAATGTGCCTATGACCTTTACTAAGCAAATAAGAGTGATTACAGTAAAAATATTATTTCTCATATAGGCAGGAATTATTACAACAGAAGTTATATTTAGAAAGACAAAATGTAAATTGAATTATAGTATTTCAACACAGGAATTTTAATAATTCATAAAGTATGAAATATTACATATACTTTCTGCAGCATAGTTTATATGACTATAATAAGGACAAAAGAGTATTTCTATGTCAGAAAAAAATAACATAGGCAGGTGTTTAAAACGCTAAAAGACCATAATCAACCAATTTCATTTCTTGAATTTCAGGTCACCAAACAAACTGCATTTCCCTGTACCTTCAGTTAGATCTGCAGATACATCAATCAGAACACTAATTCAGTTATTTTCTAAGATTTTCATAATCTTCCTGATCTCATGCTGTTTTACACCCACAAAAATGCTTTGCATAAAATATAAGAATATTAAGAAATAAAAGCAACCTCCAGAAGAAAGGCATTTACTTCTCATTCTCATATTTTGACTCTTAAATCACAGACAATACACCAATTACATTAAATATAAATAAAATTAGTGGTCATCCCTCTTGCAGTTAACCATTAGTAAATCTTTCTCAGACTGGGAAATAACAGAAATTTACCCAAGATGATATCTGTACATGACAAGGGTAAACATTGAGGGGGAATCAAATAATACAACACAGAAGTACTTACTTTCATAGTGAATTTTGAATCCATTATTAGAACGACTGTTATCAGTTGTAAAGAGAAGATACATGAAATTGCTACTGCTGAACAGAAACTGTGGGACTTGTGTACCATTGTAAGAACCCAGAAGTGGAGATAATAGGTTTGGTCCATCATGAACTTCCAAAACATCATAATTGAGTTCAGTCTGAAATCTGGAATTGTGGAAACAAAGAGGCACACATTTAATAGATAGTTAAAACAAATTCAATAAAGCCATATTTTTCAACTATGCTCCATTCCTGATAACATTTTTTATCCATATTTATTTTTTCAATACCAGAGCAAAAATATTAATTATCCTATATAATTTATACAATAATACAAGTTCAGGTTAGCTCCTTAGAAAGCTTAAAGATCCTTAAACTCCTTGAACTAGTTTGTATGGCAGGAAATAAATTTAAACTCCTTGAGCTGATTTGTATGACAGGAAACAAAAACTAGAAACAGATTGTTACTTAGTATGAATATTACTTGCATATGCTCTTTTATAACAATATTATTTTTTTTTCTTTAATAAATTAAATTATATGATGGTATGTTGACGCATTTGGCAAAAATATCATCAAGGTATTTTATATCATCAAAGGCTCATACTCTTGAGTTCCTATCTTACAACCATCTATAAGCAGGGACAGGATTACTTGATTCCAGTGGCTTTCTGCCATCTGAGACTCAGTCCAAAGTAGTGACAGCAGTAATTTGAGAAAAAACCCCCATGACTAAATCCCTTTTTAGAAAGCACTAGAAAACAAAAAGCCTGTTTAAATACTGCATGTGTGCTCTCTTTGGCAAGGAAAAGCTGAGTGTGATAGTGCTGCTAGATATCTCCTTGCTTGTCTTGTTTTAGATGGTATCAGCAATTCCAAGCACCTGTTTGGTATTTTGAAAGAGTGGTTTATCTCTTTCTGCTATGACAGACTTTAGATCAATCATACTGCTTTATAATGGACTCTGATGGATTACTGAAAAACCTTCCCAGAATTAAAAAGCAACAATTAACAGCAGGATCTTACAAGGACCCTTAGATGGTTTTAATTCTAGCTGTGATTTACTCAGATGCCTAATTCAGCTTTGTGAAATCCATTCAAAGAACTGCATGAGTAAAACCAATGTACTGAGGAACTCAATATTTCAGTATTTATGTCCCATGAGTCTGAGCCTAACGATGTAAAGGAGTCTGGCAAAAGACAGGAAGACAAATTAATCCCACAAAACATGTGTTTCCTTTTATTGATGTTCTACTCCCACTAAATAATGTGTAAAAGAGCACAGAATTAAAGTAATATGGAGTTACAGAAATTAAGTGGGAAAATCTTAGTAGCAGGAAAAGTGAAAATTTGGGTTTTGTTAGTTCCCACAGTAACTCACAATTACCTCCTGCTGTAAAACTAATAGGCAAAAACTTGCTCTTTCCATTTTCTCCCCCCACCCCCCGCCCCAGCAATCCATATAACACAGGAGAAATCTTGGAAACAGATCATTTAGTCTTGCTCAGCTTTCTCAGCACCTATACCAGAAGCATCCTTGAGACAGAAGGTATAAAAATCCATGGATCTTATAAATGTAATGCAACTACCAGGTCACTCAAGTCAAGTTGAAATTAAATTGAATCTCTGAATATATAAAGGAAATCCTCCCAAAAGTACTTAGACTGTATGTGCCACCACAAACAGCAGAAAGATATGAAGATGAAAAAAATTAATAATCACGCATGAAAGAAAATGTAAGAACCATTTTTAAGTGAGATGAACTGAAACAAATTTGAAGAGGAAGTTATGTTCAACACTTTTGCTTGGTCATTTGGAGAAAAAAAATGGCCAATTTAAATTTAATTTATAAATCATATGCTTCTTTCAGTTTTTCCTTCAATATCTTTTGATGCTCAACATATCTGCTATATTTATGTATTATTTTCCCTCTGGTATGACCAAACATAGGGCCTTCTAACTGAGTAAGAAATACCCTGTGCTCATATAAGACCCTTGCAGTGTTCCTTCCTACATAATTGATCACTATTTTTAAATTAACCTGGATGTCTTCATTGCTGTGTGACATCTAATCTTATGGAGGACTCACAAGCAGACAGGTGTGAAACGATTTTTAACACAGGAGATGCCACATATACTTTTTTAGGGGGCCTTATTTGAAGAGATAAAGGTGCCTGAGTATTTATGGCACACATCTTTATTTCTAAGAGACACTCTTATCAACTCAATGCAGAGTCAGGATTTCCTGCTGCACAGTATATTCTCAATAGACAAACAAGAGTAGTACTCCAATCAGCAGTTTGCTATCAGCATCTCTCACATTTAAATACTCATAATTAGGCTTCATGATAAACACTTCATTACAATCAAGAATGGCATTGCCATTTCTCACTCCTGTCATTTCAACTGAGCCTAAAAAGATACTGATTCATAACAAAACATCAATAGATTGTCTTAGTTATGCCTGTAACTAAACAGCAATAAACTTTTTTAAAAATACATGCACAATCATATAACATATTAAAAAGTTATTTTATGCATGCGATTAAAAAGTGAATAGCTATTTTTATTTGCGTTGTCTGGAGATCTCCTTCTTTTCTCATGTCTCTGTCTCCTTGCACAGGAACACTTTAGCATACAGTCATTGAATGCAGCACCTGGCTCCTATCCAATGATGTAAGAGAGAAGCTATAGGAAGATTAAAAGGAAACTACTCTGCAAGTGAGAAACTTAGAAAATCCAAAAAATTCTTTAAAGTTATAGACATGTACTTATAAATATTTTTTCCTGACCAAGAAATTCAAAATCTTTCAAACGACCAGACACATTGTGGAAGTTTTGGTATTTGCACCAATAAAAGCTAGAAAAAAATATGTGTGTTTCTGAGGACAAAGCTGAAAGGCAAAGAACTGGGCAAAATATGAGAGGCTTTTTAATTGTATAGGAAGGTAATTTGACTATAGTTTTACAACTGTGTATTTTAACAAAATTTCCTTTTCTTTTCAGAAAGTGCAGCTGAAAATTTGCAAGCAGAAGCAGCAGAACAAGGAACAAGCATTCCAAGACTGGAATGAGTCTTTTAAAACCAATGCATAAATTACTCAGAAGGCAAACTTAAACTATGTGAAAAATAATACTCTAAGTAAAAAACATAACATTAGTTTAAAAATGCTTTCTTTCATTGCACTACAAAGTTTGATTTCATCATTTGATTTATAGAATAACTTTTTCTTTGCATTCAGGCATGTAACTATATATATCTATATCTATATATCAATATATATATATATCTAAGTGCATCTGTGTCAGCATACATAGATGTATTTTTAGGTGTACTTCTGCACAGGGTTCCATAAGAGTACACATTTATTGTGAGTAAGGCTTCTCTGGATTGCCACATGTGAGCAATATGTGTACCAGACCAATTTCTGACAAGTGACAAGAGTGTCAAAAATGAGCAGCAATGGGAAAAAAGGTGTCATAAAGAGGATAGAAGCCTTTTCTGTGATCCAAAGAGACCACATGTTGTTCTTTGTGATCTTACTTAGAAAAGTAATAGAGGTTGTGCAAAAAAAAAAAAAAAAAAAAAAAAAAGAAAGAAAGAAAATGCAGCTGGCATTGTATTTTGCAAATATAAAGGTAAATGCTTTTTACTTTGAAATAACTGTGCACATCAAATGCATAGTTTAAATCAATTGCTGAAATAAAAATCAACTATTAGAAATTATAATTTTTTTTTCAAAAATTTAACAGAACTTTCAGCAGCAGGCAAGTATTATATTTTTTACTGCATTCTAATTGGTAAAAATTTGGTAAATCATTATTTCAAGTGATATACTAGTGATTTTGAAAGATTAGCTTTCATGTGATTATAAGGAGAGAAAATAACTGAAATCTACATATTACCTGTCTTTTGATTCTTTGTATTGTCCCATCAAAACATTATTACACTGTAAGATATAGTACTAAAAAAAATTTTTAAAAATCTTATCACAATGACAAATTTTTCAAAGAGAATATGAATTTCATCCCTTGCTAAAAACAACTTTTGAATTGTTTTAATTTGGCTTTCTTTCTTTTGAGCTTTTGACCTTCTTCTAAGTCAAATGTGAGCCTAGTCAAAACAAGCTGCATAAATATCAGCTGAAAATTGCTTGATATTTGAACATTATTATTTTGATCAATGGCACTTTTTTACTGGATTGTCCTCCAATTTCTTTAATATTTACAATTAAAAATCATCTAAAACAAAAGAAAATAGCAATCTTTATTGCATTTTTGTCTTGTTTTCTGATAAAGAGTTCAAATTAAATGCCAACATCTTGCTACCATGAGAAATGTAGGGTGCTCAGCACATTTCAGTCCTTTGATTTAGGGACCTTAGTAACAGACATCAGTCTAGGAAAAGTAGAATGCTGCAGAAATTTGGGGACACTGGAACTTCATCCTGAGAGCACACAGTCCTTTCAAAACAATGGCTCAACTGATATGATAAATATTCAGAGTGGGGAAAATTATGTCTGCATTTAATTTAGTTTTCATTGCTGATTCAGATTTTCAGAATTGAATATTATGTGATTTTGAGAGAAAAAAGAGAACTTAGCAATTATAATTCATCATAGCAATACAGTTACAAGCAAATGAAACATCCTAATATTTTAAAACAGACAACATTTTTTACTGGTCTAGACAAGCTCAAATACAGGCAAGAGGGTGGAAATTTCAAAAGTTATTCAGCACATCAAAGTAGAAATTGCACTGAAGATAATCTGTGCTCTGAAGGAGTTTCTGAAAGTTGCTCATTATAAAACAATTACTTGATTTTAGATATAATGCAAACTAATATTAAGACAAATCTAATAACTCCTGCTTCTTGATAAAAACTGGAAAACATTAAATACGGAAAATATTAGCCAAGACCTTTCAAATGTAATTTTGATAGAGTGTCCAGGTTCAGCTTCTATCACCCACTCACAATTCAAGGAATCTTTATAATACCCTGGCCAGCCTGGAGAGAGGATTACTCCACTTGGAGATGAAAAATGCCCACCACATGGAGCTAAAAATGAAACAAAGAGAAAGGTAAATAATACAGATTTATTAGATGCTATTCATATTTATCACTTACAATATAAGACAATTAGAATGAACAAATATTGAAAATCCTCTTGCAGGAAGATGCAATCATTTCAAAGCTGACTGGCTCTGAAGTGTTCAGAATTAGATGGAGATAACTGAGTTAAGACCTTAAGAAGATGAAATAAACTGTTCAATAATTCTGAAAAAAGTTTTTTTTTTCCTATTGTTTTCCTACTTATGTGTATAATAGATTTCCTGGATTAAAGAATATCAACAAAATGTAGTATCTACAAAATATCATTATTTTTGCTTTTAATTGTGAGAAGAGAGACATGAAAAGCTGAAGTTTCAGATGTGTTTAAAGCTAGAAATCAGTGAAATGTTATTTTACCTTTGACATCACTGATTCCACTGTCATACCACATAAATTTTGATTGGCATGTTGGCAGTTAAAATTCCTCATTCATGAAAAAGACCTACTTACCATTCTTACACGATGATTTCGTATTTTTAATTGGAAAACATATATAAATATTGCAATATATACTTCTGCAAGCAGTACTCGTGCAGAAGGGAAAGATCACCTGCCTCAGCCTGCTCAACATTCTTGACTTATCCATCTTAGGATACCCCTGACCTTATTTGCATTAGGACATTTGTTTAACTTGGTGTCCACCAGGACACTCAGGGTTTTTTTCCATTTAGGCAGAAAGCAGAAACATGTTACTTTGCAGGAAGAAAACCACAGAGTTTTATAACACCATGGTTCTACTAAAAATTGTGTAAAATATATGACATTTTCTGACAAAAACGTGGCTATTTAATTATTTTCTGTTTGTGGTTATTTAATCTAGTAGAGCCTGCAAAACATTTTGGTTGCTCATTTTGACAAAGTACAACAGTACATATCATTGTCTATATTATTCTGAACTTCTCCATTACCAAAGAAATACAATAATTTTGCTCTCTTTAACACAACTTGAAGTTAAAGACCATGAATTGTTACACATTTGTCTGATCTTCATTTTTCTCAGGAGAATACCAAGGTCCTATACTAAAATGATGAATTGCTGTAAATAGGTTTGTTCTGGTTTGGGTGGTTTTTAGGACATAATGCTCCATCTTTCCCCTTTTTTTTTAGGGAAAATAAAGGGTTTCTAGAAGTTATAGGGTTCAGAATTCAGTATGTTGCAAATACTTCTAAATATGCAGATATACACTTGTTTTTTACACACTAGTGTGTTTAAAGTGGGCGTTTCTCACCTTTTATCTTAGTCTTTTTCATACTAACTTCAGTAAACAGTAACAGACAAACAATAAGTTATCTAAACTCATATTTACCTCAACAATCAGAAAGTTAACTCTAGAGCATAATTTCTATATTTTATTGTATAAAGGCACTTTTAAATATTCATAATACATATGAAGCCTATAAACTACAAATTATATTGACAAGAATAGGAACCATATGGCCTTATTCTGAGACAATTACAATACAGCATTACAAAACTTGTACAAATTTCCATATTCTCACCAAATTTTCATGACACCGATTTCATTTAGAATACAAAAAGCTCCAAACCTCTATTACAAAAATATTCCCATGAATAGTACATTAAAAATAATGCACACTTAAGATTGCCTAAATTTGGAATAGTCTCTCTATTATATTTAGGAGTGTTTTGCTGCTGGTTTTCCTTAAAGAAATGTTTCTTATCTGTCCTCAGATTATGGCTCTTGCAGATAAATATTTAATGGATTTTTTTTTGTTTGACTTGCACCATTACATGCTGATTTCCTAAACCTAGGAGTACTTCCCTTCAGAATAGCTTCAGAACAGCTGAGCTACTGGGCTTATCTTCAAGAGCCTTGTTTTTCAGAAAATAAAACTCTCCAGTCATCATGCCAAAGAATTGTTTCCCTAACTTTTTTTACACTGATTTTAATCCTCTCTTCATTCTCATAGTCCTATTTGATGTTTGTCTGACAGATACATACCCAATGTTCATGTGTTCAAAATGAAACTTTAGAAATATAACACAACTAGAGGTGGTAATCAAGCAGAATCACTTTATCAAACACAGGCCTATATCAAATAGTTAAAGACAATCTTAGTCTGATCTAAGAATCCTTATAAAGTCATTTGTATTTATTTCTTTGTATAGCAAGGTGCAGGGGTTAAAACAGCAAATCTTTGTATGTGAGCATTAAAAAAGCCTTTAGGAGAATAGGCTGTTCACAGAATCACTAAACATCTTGTAGATTCATAGTTTCAGAAATGTTTTTTTGAAGAGTTTATCACTAATGCTACAGAATGGCAGGATATTAAGCCTTAGAGGAGTTATGCAGGAGGACCAAGGTTAGATCCTCAGCATGTGTACAACACACAATATTAGAACAGATTATGGGAAAATCCTTCACACAACCCTCACACAGGAAAGATGAAAGGCATGAGGACAGGTTACCCAAACTCAAAGTCTTTAGGGAGCAGCAAAAGCAGGACCCCTTCCATAAAGAAAAGCAGCCAGGAACCAGGGATGGTCACTTGTGCACATGCACTACAAACACACTGAGTTAGTGCCTCCACAGACATACCCAGCTCCACCTGAGACAGCTGAACAGGACTGGATTGGTTACAGGAAAGGAGCTTGGTGGCAATGAAGTGACTGTCTGAGCTGAAATAGAATCCTGGGCTGTGAGCAGGGCTGGGAGGAAGCCCCAGCAGAGGCTAGCCAGGACTGTCCTGAAAAATGAGCAGGTTGATCCTTTTTGTCACCAGATTATTAAATAGCTCCCACCTGTATACTGTAATTCTGACATTTCTGAAGTGTAAGGAGCACTGCACAGCAGTCTCATTCCTAGTCAGCATGTAGAGCTTATGCCTTTGACTTGGTATATATGACAATGAAATTATGAGGTGTATGTAGAGTTTATATCAAACAACTCTGTTTTACAGGCAAATTTTTACACAGCAAATAAAACTTCTGAACACACTAAGAGACTGAATTAAATTGTTAATTTACACATATTTTCATTTATCTTCCAATTTTTTCATAATTTTTGAAAATATATCTAATTCTATAGCTGATAAAAACAATCTAATTCAAATATACCTGTGTCTCAAACCTTAGGATTCCAATATATTTTCCACTCAGAGTCTCAGACCATCTGTGGATCAGATTGTGTATGAACTGACACTTAAAAGTATTCCCAGTAATTTGAATGTGACATTGAAAATGCAACTTTATATTTTATTAGCAGTGTTGTAAAGATCCATGAGCCTCATAGTAAAGAAAAGGTATTATAGCCTATCTTGTCTAGTGAAACTGACACACCTTGTATCTATGAAACAATAATCATTCATCACAGAAAGCAAACATGGATGCAAAGCATATGGTAAGCAGTCACACTAATGTATTAAATGATTCAAATTTTATCAGGAAGGCAGTTACACAGTGAAAATAATAACTAAACTGTTATTTCAAGTAAAAGCTAACAAATTAGAGATCATATAATAATTGATTAATATTTTTTTAATCATTACAAACAGTTGAATTAATTTTTCCCCCTTTAGGTACAAAAATCCTAGAATATAGACAATGAAGCAAATATATTTTAGTGTCAATTAGTATAAACAAGTCCAATGGAATATGCGTAACACTGTGGTTTCAGTTCGTAATGTATGGAAGTACTTAATTTCTGTTTAAAAAACCAAAAACAATTGCTAAATGGGTCTTCTCCAGCCTAGAGTCACTGTGGATAGCAGAAACACAAGTACTGCAAAGAGCTAAAACATCTTAAACAGTTTTAAATACCATAGCCAAAGACCCAGAAGAGATCATCATCTTCATTCTGATCTAATACTGTACCAGGAATAACAGCTTTGTGCCATTCTTTTGCAAAAATCTCAACATCATTTGGTGACAATTTTAAATGATTATATCAAGTTCTCCTGATTTAGAAAGAAATATTGTACATACCTCCACACTTAGGAATAGGTCCACTCCACATTACTTTTCCATCCACTAGCATACAAGTAATAGTTTCAGTTCCTTGTGTTTTAATAAATCCTTCTTCACATATAACTGAAATTGAGCTCCCCAGCTGAAAGTTGTCACCAAAGCGCCGAGCATTGATTGGCACTCCAGGATCTGGGCACTCGTTGTGTCCAAATGCTTTTTAAGAGAAAAAAAAGAAAAGTGGACATAAAGAGGACATAGAACTCTTGCAAGGAAGATGACATTTTAAAAATTTTGTTTGCTAGTAAGAACAAACAATTTATATTAGGAAACCAAAGGGAGAAATAAGAATCAAAAACTTGCTCAACAGCAGAAAATGCAAAACTGTATAAATAATTGCTTAAAATATGAAGTTATACCAGCATGGATCTCAGCTTGGACAGCTTGTTGCTGGCAGATTTCAGCAATGGCTAAATTCTACTTTTCCAACAACACTCATCCTATTTAATGCTAAAATGGGACAGAATATTCCTTCAGAAGGGCAGGTCAAGGATCTATGTATGATGCAAAAACTTTATTCATCTTTTGTATATGTAATCACTATCACACTATTTCAGCCATACTGACATGGACTTAGTCCTACCATAGTTAATTTTGTTTCCTGTATTGAGAGCTGGTGAACAGTGACAAAAAGTATTATGTTGGCCAAAGAAAGAAAACTTTCAACTTTTAACATTTCAAGTTTAGGTCTGGATAAATTGAAAAAACTAATTTCCCTGTATGCATGTGGATGCTATGACAAAAACTGTTCATATATTTTTACTGCATAATATACATTACTTTTGAGAAGAAAGAGCATCTTCTGACAGAAATGAGCAATGCCGTATTTACAGCATTATCATTAAATGATATGTAGTAGTTATTGCATTTTGTTGTTTTATTGATGAAGAATACTGTGTATACATCTTGCATTTTTAAAATATTGATTTTTCAGTGAGAAAAAAGATCCACCTTCCTCATGTATGATGACTGCAAATTGTATCTTCATAAATATGTTTACATGTGGACACTTCAGAAAGGACTAAGTCCTAAAAAGATGATGTTGAATTTTTTTCCCTTGCAGTTTTACTGATGTGTCTGCTAGACAAAGCATATACAAATCCCCTAATGATTTTTTTTAAAAAAAGTAATATCTGAATAACTTAGTAGAAAGATTTCTCATATGTTCCATTATGAAGGTATTTTAAATCAGAAGAATATTTTTTAATGAAAATAAATAAAGAACAGACAAGAGCAAGCATTTATTTTTTGACATTTTGATTTGGGCAATGCCATATATATTGGGAGTGAAAATAGTGCTTTCATTGAATAACTGCTTAGCATTCAAAGATGGCATTAAAAGTGATGCCATCCCATACTTTTTCAGAGGGGTTACAAAAACTTTTCCAATTCTTTGTTCACAGTCATTACTTTTAGGAAAGGCATTGATTGTCTGCTTTTCTTACTACTTTCAGATAACCAGAGATAGATTTTCAATATTCTTATCTATAAATGTAGATAAATATTGTCTCCAGGTTTAGCTTGCTTGTGTGTGACACCAGTTTATTAAGGTTGAAAAATCAATTCATTGCTCTATATTTCAGCTTGGGAACTGCTGCCACTGCTGCTCCTATGTGATCAATTTTACTGCATAGAATGACTTTGGGAGGCAAGATAGTGAAAGACAATTTATCCCACCAATAGCAGTCACAGCTTAGCCTAGCTACAGTTACATTACTCAATGAGCAAAATTCCATCTCTTGAGACTTCTAAAAGCTTCATGGTGGAGCTGTAATATTAAATACTAGCCTTAGGCTGAAAAGAAAAAGAACACATGGGTATATCATTAATTAATATTTTCCTAATCATCATCCATTCAAGAAACCACAGAAAAAGTTCCTTATGAACTATTACAGGCAAAGGGGCATCCAGTTTTCCTGGCATTTATCCTCATCAACTACCATGACTGTACAGGCATATTAAGCAATATCTGGAAAAATTCCAGGAAATATAATCACAGATCAGGGCAATGGTGATATCCTGCTATTAATTCAGAAGGATATTAAAATATTAATTTTGCATTAAAAACAAACAAACAAAAGAACAACAGAAGGGAAGGAGCTTTAGAGGTCTCAAGAGATGGGAAGGCAGGTATGTAGCTAATCACAACTCATCTCATCTAAAGCCAGCTCTGAAAAGTCCTTTCAAACAGGGTTAGAAAGGAGTGGTTCACTGGTGCAGTTAATTGCTTTGGTGGATTGCCCTACCAAGAGTTTTAACTGGTAAGTATAGCAATAACTTTGAAGTAAAAGTAGCATTTTCAAAAGAAAATATCAGAGAAAAAAAACCAAAACAAAAGTTATGGGAATATAAAATAATAACAATATATTCAATACCTAAAACTATCGTGAAAGACTATTTAAAGCTACATAAAAAAGTGGCAGCTTATTCAGTACCATCACATGTAAGCTCACACTTTTTTCTAGTATGCTACACTGATGAATGCTAGCTTGAGAAGTTCTGAGGTTGAAAAATCTTAACACGAGAGACTGGCAGGAAAAATATGCTGTGATACTCTAACACAGCAATAAACCACACTAAATCATTTTTTAGACACAAACCCATCATCTGGGATTGTCCATGTCTTGGTTCACTGAGCTGAAACAACTCAAGTATCTAGGCTGATATTAGAGTTTGACCTTTGCCAGTCTGCTATGTAATTTATAAGGTTTTTGCTAGCACAATTAAACAGCTGTAATGAAAACAGTAAAAACAAAATCTACACAACAAGAAACAGCAGGTCTAAGCTTATTCAGAGATATTTGCCCAGTACTTCCTATATCCCAATCAATGAGGAACAGCTCAAAGTCCACAGCTAGCATAAATCAAGCAATCTGGAAGATGCTCTCCACCTCAAAATACTCAACCATCTCAGCCCAAAGGAAGGTTAGCATGAGTCTGGTTTGTGGAATGCCCATGGAGAATCTATTGAGCTTCCTCTGCAGTAACTCCTTTGTCAGAGGAAGCAAATATGCATCCTCTGTCACATGGCTTCAGCTGCCACACTGAACTTTAGTGTGCATTTTCTCTGTTCTAACCTAAACTAGGAAATCTATACCAAAGCAAAGAGACAATATAAATTTATTGCTTGTTATTTATGTGATTTTATTCAATATTCAATTAAACAGACATAGTTGTCTAGCTCTGTTCTCTATAATTAAACAAAGATATAAAGTGGGAAGCATTCATACAGGAGTCACAAATATGATAGAAGGCTCATACTTTCCCTTGAACTGAATAGTTCAGTGCTTGTAGCTTATTACTGGCAGGATTAGGGGATGACTGACTTTATAAAAAACTTCACATGAACCAGAAATATCCACAGCTCTTGCGTTTGGGATATAAATGGGAAACAAGAAATCAGGTGCAAGTATGTATTTCCATAGCAACTTAAACCAATGTTTTAGGTTGTTGTGTCCCTGTGTTCTGCAGCCCCTAGTGAAACATTCTTCTGCCTCTTTTTCCAAGCAGAAAATCACAGCCTTTTGAGTTCCTATTCCTTTGCTTATTGGAACATTCTCTGTATCATCCATTTTGAAGTCACATATTTCTATGATCTAGTCTCAAAATTTAACTAAATAGGAAATCTTTGTCAGATTTAGTGTAATAGATCAAAGATGACACATTTGAAATCTAATTTTTGCATAATTCCAACAAAAGCTAGATTTATGTTCAATTTTACTGGAAGGAGAGCAATTATCTGAGACCACACAAGTTTCTGTAATAAAAATAAATAAGGCATTAAAATAGTTTCTGAGAAATCCATTAAATAATCAGATTATGTAATAGCAACTCAGTTTTATTCTTCTCCATTCTACGCCTCAAAAATATCAATGAAGTTATTTACCTTACTAGCCTACTATCTTATCAGAAAAGATTGATCAAGACATACTGCTTCTGTGATGCACTGTTCTATTCTTGAAAGGGGCAAAAAGAAACTGATAGCTTTGGAATATATCAATTAGAGTGTTAGCAGAAAACAGATATTTTTAATTAACTTTGGGTTTACAAACGCTAAGACAGAGTGAAATTCTATTCACCCCTTTTTATCATCTATTTTGTCTTTTATTTAATATAGAAGGTTTACTTCTGTAATTTATCAGATTGCAGCTGTCTTTACTGAAGAAATAGTAGAGATTATTTGGAGATTTTGCTGTGTAAGGTTTTAGCTACAGAGTTTAACAAAGATTTTGACAAACACATGCACAAACACCCCCATGAAAAGAAAAATATAAATATATTAAACTGTTCAAATGTGTAAAACGTTTTAAATTCTTTTCAGAGTTATTGGTTTCATTACACAACTGGTAAAAGTTAATATTAGATTTTTGCTTCTTTTTAAAATTTAAATTTTATCACTTGATACTATTGGTGCATAATATATATGACATGATCAAATGATTAAATGCCCAAAGAAGTCTGCAAATTTTTTAAAGAAGCAGAATTTATCTGATAAGTATATTTCTGTGCCACTGAAATGTTAAATCTGAAGTATTGGCAGTGTTTAAAGAATTAGTTAATTTCAAAATGTGAACTAAATGTAACAAGCATTGCATGCTAATCTTCTTTATCTTTCATTTTTACTATAAATTCAACAATAATTGACTTATATTTATCTCTAGTTGTGCAAAATGGGATGAATTGAGAAAATCCAATTATACTCAGCCCTAATTTTGTTCTAGAAGATTACCTTAGACCCTCCAATAACTGATTTTGATTTTTTCATTACTAGATTTAGGCTTGACAGCATTGAGTGCGCCACAATGGCAATTTAAAGTAAAGAGAACTGTTATAAACGTTAAAAGTACATGAGATGAAAGAAAATAAAAAGCAAATGTTAAAACTTCTGCAAAGAAACATGGATTCAATATCTGGTTTTCATTATAACTGACTTTATATTTCAGTAGCTCTGAATAACCCCTGACTTTCCAATATTTAGTTATGGCACTGAGACATGTAGCTACCAGTCAAAGGTGCATGGGCAATGACTTGTACCTATAAAACCAATAAGACACCACATGTTCTTCATGCTTACATTCTACATTTGTGACAAACAATCTGAGGATGAATCAGAGGGCTGAGAGCTGAAATATAAGACAATATCAGAAAAAGAATGTTTACAGAATAAACTAGTGTCAGTTTATCTCTTTCTTATTCAGACAGCAACGTTTAATGTAGGTCTTAATAAATAATTCTCTGAAAGACTGACAACCTAAACCAAAACAAAAATAAAAAGAGAATAAATAAAGATGGAGAGGTGAAAGATGATGTGAGAAAAGTAAACAGCCACAGGGGAATTCAGTCCTTGAAATTTTATGAAAATAATATTAACTGTTAACATTCAATTGAGAAAAATGTGAAGTCTGGATTTCTCAGTTATCAACCTCTCTCATTTCATTTTTGATTTAAGGGCTAGTTTATATCTTTAAAGTAAAAAAAGAAAAAAAAAAACCTAAACACCACAGTATTTTTTTTCATACAATCCAGCAGGTTACACATTTGTCACACAGTCCAGCAGGTAACACAGGCAGGGAGAGATCTGCTCTCCTTCAAAAATCATACTGCTGTTGAGTCTCTTACATCTCAAGCAAGCCTCTGGAATTATATATACTCTCAGATGTTAGGGAGAAAGACAGGAATGGGACTAATTATACACGGCATCACATTTTGGAAATATCAAAATATGTATTGCATTTTTCTTTTTTTTTTTTTTTCCATCTGTTGACATTGAAAACCCTGCTCCCCTACCATCAGAAAGAAAGAAAAAGAAAGAAATCCAGATATCCAGATGTGAGGGGATTGATGAGGTGGAGAAACTTTGGTTGAAGAGTATGATGAACCCCCTACTAGATGCTCTCTTATTCCTATCACTCTCTACACATTGCAGCAAGTCTAATAATTCAGGATACTTCTGGACTGGCAAAATCCAATTTTGTATATGTTCCCAGGAAGTCTCATAGTGTATTTTGCAATTATTCATGCTGTGGCCTTGCATCACCATGTCTGCACTAGCTGGGAATATATCCTGTCTGTATTTCAGTGTGGAATAAATACCAAATCACTTGGTACCAATGCAAGGTAGGCAGCTCTTCATATGTGTTTAAGAAGAAATTTAACAGTTTTGGCACTAAAAATGTGCACAAATGTTAATGGTATTTAGTACTGGAGAAGATATTTGATATTACCTTAAATATTTATTATGTGGTCAGTAAGTAAGAAAAGTAAAACAGGAAAAAAAAAAAAAGACAAGTCTATTGTGGTTTGATCAAAGGTCTCCTATGGCTGCTCACTTAACTACAGTGACTAGGAGCAAGCAAAAATTGCAGCCATTAGCTCTAGGATATTACATATGTTCACTGCTGAACATGTGAGTTTTCAAGAACAACAGTTTTGTACAGGCAGTGGTGGTGATTAATATTGTGTGGCACAAACTGCGTTGTCAGCAAATTAAATAAAGTCCTAATACACAATTTGGAACTGATCTGATTTGTTAGTCTGCCAAACACTCCTACTACAATGATCTCTAAAGCCATGAATGAGAAAAATACCTGTATTTTCATCCCTAGCACAGTATTTGAGCAATAATCCAAACACCTATATTATGAATTTTTAGGTATATAGGATTTAAGGTGCATTACCATAGCATCGTTTTTACTTATGCCTATCTCCCAGACAGGATGTTGAAAACAAATCCCACCCCCCACCCCCCAAAAATAGAATTACTCACTGTTGTAAGTGATGTTAAATCCACGTCCTGACATTGAATGGTCAGCTTGAAATTCCAGACGCAAAATGTGACCATTACTGGTAAGATGGGAAGGAACTTCAGCACCAGTGAATGTTCCAATTATGGGAGAATCCACAGAGTTGCCATCTTTGACTGCAAGGAAGTCAAACTGAGATTCCAAGTCAAAGTCATTAAAGGAGAGATGAATTCGGCTCCCAGGGTCTGAAATTATTGTCCAGATACAGTTTAGATTATTCCCATATCCCTCTGGATAATCAGGTGAAAGAACTGTTCCCATTGGTGCAGTGAAATTGGAAAGACAAGGAACTGCCAAAAAAAGGAGAGATAAATTAGATAATGGAATAAAACACTTCAACAAGGACAGTTTTTTGTGCTAAGTTTTTGCAAAAAATCTCAAAACTTGCTAAGTACCTCAACAGAATAATTTGTTATTTGTGGTGGTACGTGAATCTAGAAAGAAGGTTGATTTTTCAATTTTCATATTTTCTTCCTCTCAATAAAACTACTTTCCAAAAAGAGCCCACAAGAAATACAGAACACGTGTGTTGCATTAGAAATCCATGGCAGCCCTTCCAATTTACCCTTGATAACAATCACTTGACACCACTTATTTTCTCTTGTAGAGAACTATTTAGATGAGCAGACCTCCCACTGAGCACATTAAAGGGGCAAAAAGTCAATAGTGCCCTTATCATTTGTTGCTGACGCAGAGGCCCAAGAAATTAAGAAGCCTCAAAGAGACAAGATATGTTTTGTTGTTATCAGGATAACATATTATATTCAATAAATTCAGTTAAGCCATATTAAATTGAGTTGCAGAGATGAAAGCAAATGATTGCACTCTGAATATATTTGATCCATACTATTTTAGCAGAAAAGTTAATCAAGGTGCTGCCCCAAATACATATCACAACATTGTATATACCTGTGCTATATAATGCAATTATGCTATATAATGCAAATGTTTTAACTACGATATATAATGCAACTGGAAGAGAGCTATAAATATTTATGATAATTTAAGTGCTAATAGGTATTTATATAAAGACATGGGGGAAATGTAAATAATTTAAACTCTTGATTTCAATTCAGTGATTTCTAATCTGAGAAAATATATTAATTTATAAGACTAGCTATCAAAATTGTACCATACATATTTTATATAATAACATCCACAGAATCCTACCAAAACCAAGCCAATAATAATCCACTACATCAAAGAACATAAAGAAAATTGCTTTAAGAGTTAGTATAAGAGAAAAAATATGTTTCAGCAGTTTTAGAACCCATTCCTTGGGCATGTACATTAGGCAAACCTGCCAAGAAAAAGTAAATCCATCCTGTCAGGAGAGTCAATTACATTTTACTAAGTCTGAAATCAATCACACAAACAATTACCTATAAGTAAAACTTATCAAATGCCTTATAAATAATAAGAAGAAAATATTTGGTACATACAAATACAGATTGGTATGTTTGCCGACCACTGGTTGTTTTCTTGGCAAATGATAGATTTCTCTCCAATTAATTCAAATCCAAACTGACACTCAAACCTTAAAACATCACGATTAGAAAATCCGTCCCCTTCTCTAATACCATACAATGGTGTTCCAGGATCCCCACAGCTTTCCTTTTCAATTTCTGTTGAAATAAATAAGGAATTTTTTTATAGAAGAATAAAACAAACTTGCTGCATGCATATACTGACACATAGAAAATTCTAAGCAAATTGAAATAATCTGTGCAAAAACAGTTGCCAAAATGCACCACTGAGTCTGATTCTCTATCCCACCTTCTTAGGGAGGAAATTCTGCATAAGGAATCTCACCAGGAGAAATGAGTGAGAGGTTATGTTTGGCTTAGTTGGCTACAGTTAAACCATTACAAGGGATTAGAAAAATAAAAACTCTTTGTGTTTATAAATTAATTGAAAATTTAAATGATATGATGAAAAGTATTTCTACCCTATTTTATTTCATGAATTTTTAAACAATTATATTATTAAGTAAAATGTTGCTAGAACAGGAACTCTTAAAACTAGAAACAGAGACCAGCTCCTCAATGTGCAAGCACTGTCCATGTTGCAATACATTTCAAATTGAGGTACCAATGACATGGCAAATAAGGCAGTGGTGGCACCAAAAGAATTCCCCACAGTAAAAAGGAGGCTAGACATAAATATATATACAAATTTATATGCACATACATTATGTAAACATATGCAAACAATAATTTCTCTATAGTCAAATACCATTTTACCTCAGTAGCCTTAACTGCAAGGTTGAATCGTTACTATTGCTACAAATATTAGAGCTATGATATTCTCTCAAGCTGCATCCTGTTTTGAACTTTCACAGGCATGGAAGGATCTTAATAAAATTTACATGTAATGACAACAACAAATATCCCTGTACCATACTTTGAGGTTTTCTCTTTAAAGGTTTTGCAGCCTTTTTTTTTTTTTTTTTTTTTTTTTTTTTTTTTTTCCCACATTTCCATATGTGATAGAGTACAAGGAAAAAAAAAGCATTTTGATTTTAACTCAAACAATTTTTCTAGGGCAATATTTTCAGCAGCCTACACTTGATTTCTCAAAGGTTTCAGATATTAAGGTTCTAAATACAATTACATTTGTGACAAGAAGCAAATAAGGAACATTCCATTTTACCAAAGAACTGAAAAAGAGTTGAAGATTATTTTAAAAATTATTCAACAGAGTTTTGAAAGGCTTTATTATTCTGTTTGGATAAAGAAAACTCAAAAAGAACAAAATAAAACCATTTAATAAAAAGCTCAAAAAGCCATGAACACTTCTTATTGGTTTATTTGTATTTTTTTCCAAAAAGTTCTAGGAAAGGATTTATATAATTCATTATTATAAAAGGATAAAACTAAGCTCAAATTATCCTGAGATCACAGACCTCAAAAAAAAAGTTACAGCTTTCCTGAAGAAACAACATAAGCTATCCCGAAGAACACACAAACTCATTCTCCTGTCTTCAATTTTTTGTGGGGCTTTTAATGTCAAACCTACAGAACTGTTCAGCCTTTTACTGCCAAAAAAATACAAAGTTTTCCTAGGCTGTCCTGGTAGATTAATACTATTCTAAGTGTCTAATTAATTTCATATTTCATTTGGGAAAATAAATATATCCTATAAACAAATGTATTCCATAAACTAGTTCTCCAGCAAGTGACTACATCATGTAGCTTACTGCAGTTTTATAAACAATATAGATTAGGCAGTAAATGTATTTGTACCTACTTCAATTTACTCTCTTTCGGAGCTTCTATTCTGATGTAGCCAGGCAAGAGTTTCCATGCTTTTTTCTCAAATTTGAAGAGATACATAGCTAACAAAAACTATCCCTTTTTGGACTTAAAGAAACTAGTTCTACATTCAAAAAATTATTAGGCAATGTAAAATATTTACAGGAACTAGTTGAAAAATTATTCTTATGTGATTGATTGGTGTATTTGAGAGATTACATCCATAGCCTTATACTGAATTTGCTTTCATGAACAAAATCAAGTTGAAGAAAATGTAATATAAATAATGGATTTAAATTAATTAAACCATCCTTAAAACCCATTTGTATTAATTTAAATTTATACCAAATATTTCCTTAATTGCTTTTAAATCTTTCCTGACTGGATTGCTTTCAACACTTTTATACACTTTCTAAATTTTGTATTGGCATTAGTTAATTTCTGAATTTGAAACAGATTATTGCTCTTGTTACTTTCTAGTTTTTTACAGGAGCAGAAATTATAGGGTTTGATTATCTGTTTTGTTTGGGCTTTGTTGCTGTTTAGTTTTTGTTTGTTTGTTTGTTTGTTTGTTTGTTTGTTTGTTTGTTTTGTTTTGTTTTGTTTTGTTTTGTTTTGTTTTTTATTTGAAGTGGAAATACTTCTTAGATTTTCTTAGAGAATGTCAATAATCTTCCTTTAAAACAGAGAGGAAAAATCCAAGCTGCTTTCTGGGCTTTTTTCCACTAGTCACATTTTAAATAGCATGATTTTAGGAATGTGTATTAATATTTATTTGAATTCATATGTATTTTAATTCAATAAGGATTATTAAATTCACATTTTTTTCTACTAATTCTACTACTTGTGTTTCGGTTTCCCTGCACTACATATTTTGTTTAAAAAATTCCTCAGCAGTGAAGTTCAGAGCCTGACAGAGCTTCTCTTCTTGATAAATTCATGCTAGTCCCTCATCGTAAATAACTCATTCACAATAGATAGAAATAATTTACTGTTGTTTTAAGATTAGCAGAAAAACAGTAAATTTTCAGACAGCTTACTTATTAATGCCATAATTAAAAGTTTAAATACCCCACAACTATAAAATTGTAAATTTCAGTATGAGACACCAAATAGTGAGGAGAAAGATAAGGCATATGGGATACTCTTCTGGAACATAACTTGAATACCTATCAATAAAATTGCATCTACAAGACCACTGCTTAGTGTATTTGTTGGACTAAAATATAAGTAATTATAATGGTCTCTTTCAGATAATGCAGATGTAAAAAGAAAGTGCAATTCACAGCAGAAATTGTTATATAGTATATTGTAGTGGAACATTACTTCTGTATTATATTAGTGTAAGCATTTGGAAAAAGGTTTATTATATATATAGCTATAGCTATATATATAGCTACCTTGAAAAGTCAAAAGTAAATGTATAGGTTAAGCACATTTTTATATTTTATTTTACATTTTAATTTCACTTTGTAGCTTTATGCATTGTGTTTTTTTTCTCTTTTATGATTCATTCTCCTTTTTGAAATTTACACTTCATGTTAGCTGCAATGAGATGGCTAGGATTGATATTTGTTTTCCTGTGATCCCTACCACTGTGATACAAAAGTATTGCTGTTTGTGCCTAAGGGAAAAAATAATATCTTATGCTAATATTACTTGAGGTAAATAGTCCTTATTTTCTTTGTAGCCTTATAAAAAGTGAAAAATAACCTCTACCCATAAATAAAATTTGTTAAATATGTTAACAATGAGTCAGACATGTTCTTTTGGTTTTTTAAGGTTTTTTGAGAGAGAAAAGAAAATCTATTTCTGTTTTCAAAACTTATTTCACAAGGAAGGACATCAACAGTAAAAGGAGGGATGACTTCTGGTGATGTTAGGAAGCCATCTTTTTTGAAAAGATAAATTCTTGTTGGAGCTACTTAGGATTTCATGCTAAGTTTGAAAAAAGCAATTAGCCTAAATAAATCTGTACAGTTAGCAGTTTCACAGCAGTGAATTAAGTTAATTATTGCCAAAGTATTTTCTAATAAGAAGTATTTAGAAAAAAATATCAAGTTAAAGGAAAACTAAAAGAATAATACAAAGAAAATTAAGATAACCATCTCCTTTAATTTTAAATTATCCTTACACTACTTTGGTATATTTCACTGAAAGATTTTGCAGATTTCTAACCAATGATGTACTGAAGGGAGACCCCTAAGCTTCAGTAGCCCCTAGTATGGTAAGATAGGAAGTTTTTTTCTCTTACCCTTCCTCTTTGTGAAGGACAAGCCCATTTTGGAGGTGACAAAAGGGGGCCTTGGGGAAAAGAAATGGTCACATAAAAACAAATATATTTTGACAGAAATGCACTGGAGTTAGGGTGTGAAGAGGTAACTTGTCTATTTTTCTGTTCCTATCACTCAAGAGTAAATAAAATATAAGAATGTGATTCCTATAAGGAACACAATTGAAAGAAAAGAGATCACAGGTGCACACTGGAAAAGCACAATACTGAAGACTTCTTATCACATCAGCAGAGATTCAAAATCCATAGTCCTCAGGGGAAACACCAATCATTTTTTACTTTAGCATCTCAGAAAAAAGTCCATTATTTGTTTTACTGATTGCATCATAGGAAATATGACACACAACTAGATTTGTTTAGTCATAAGTAAAAGAGCATTTGAATTCAATGCATATGTATTCAAAATATTTTGAAACAAAGAATACGGATTAACCAGTAGGTGAAAAGAAAGTTCAAGTATGTGATTCAAAAGGATAAAACTTGCTGTTTGATATTTCAATTCTTTATTCAGAAGCTACAAGCATCCACCACCATACATCGACACACTGACATTTTTCAAGATAATGCGTAAAAATCTTTGTAATCCCACTTTGAAATACCATGGTATGTACAATTTATATACTCATTACTGAATACATGTATCCAACTTAGTTGTGAAATTGTTGTGCTTATGTCCCCAGTGCAGGATACTCTTATTCAAAAATTTAGAAAAATAAACCATCATATATTTCACAGAATCACAGAATAGGCCAGGGGAGGAGGGGAGCACGGTGAGTCATCTGGTCCAACCTCCCTGTCCAAGCAGGGTTATTCCAGAGCACATTGCACAGGATCGTGTCCAGACAGTTCTAAAATATCTCAAATAAGAGAGGCAATTTTTGGAACCTTTTCTTGCAAAGGCCAATGAACCAGTGTTATAATAATCATCTTTAGGTTTGTGTGCTGAGATTTTGATAATGGAAGGACTGTGCCCATGAAAAGGACCCATGGTGGAGCACATTAAGAATTGCAGCCTGTGGGAAGAGCCCAATTGGAGAAGTTTGTGGAAAACTGCCTCCCATGGGAGGGACCCCATGCTGGAGCAGAGGAAAAGTGTGAGGAGTCCTTCCCCATGAGGAGAAGGAAGAGCAGAGACAGTGTGTGCTGAACCGGCCAGTCTCTATTCCCTGAGGAATAGGAAGGAGGGAGAGAATTCTGGAATAAAGAAGAAGGGAGGAGTGGGGGGGAAATTGTTTAAAGATTAGTTCTTTATTTCCCATTTTCTTACTCTGATTTTGATTGGCAGAAAATTAAAGTAATTTCACCAAGTCAAGACTGTTTTGCATCTGATGGTGACTGATAACTCTGCCCTTATCTTCACCTATAAACTTTTTATTATATTTAATCTCCTTAGTCCTGCTGAGGAGTGGAGTGATAGAGCCACTTTGTTGGGCACCTGACATTCAGCCAGAATCAATCCACCACATCATCTATCTTATCCTGGAAATTCAAATTGAAATATTAAGGAGAAAAGGCACAGAAAAAATAGAAATTGGGAAAAATAAAAACTAATAACCTATGAATCAAGAACATATACATTTCTCAGTGTAAACCAGGATGATAAATAATATAAATTATACCTTGTGTCTTCATAGTATGTATAGACAAAAACCATAATCTTAAAGATACATAGCAGACAAAGAATTTTGGACCAATTTCAGCAGTCTTAGACTATGCTTACCAATTAACAAGGTAATAGATCGGATATTGGTTACATTTATTTGTAATATGGTTTAGATATCAGTAAAAAACCAGAAATTTGAATCACCTAACAGATGATACCTTCTAAATATAATATTTTTATGTATGTTCAAATGAAAGAGATTATTTTGTCTATTATTTATTACTGTTAAAGTGTGAGTATTTTTATAATCAAAGGATTACAAAATTAATCAAAGGATTCATTTGTGAGAGAAAAAAAATGTCTATTGCCATGTGATTGCCAGTTATATTTTAAAGGTGATCAATACCCTTATTTTCTTCTAATGATCAGATTTTTATCTACAGATTCCATATCTCAGAAAATCCAGATATATTTTGAAAAACTATCACCTTAACCACTATTTTTTACACAGAAAAACTAATGTGATCTTTCTCATTCTCAATTCTGATCACAATAGATTTTATATTTCTTTTATATTTCTTTTATATTTCTTTTATATTTCTTTAATATTTCTTTTCTTTATTCTTCCTTGTTTGCCTAAAACATAGGAAAGTAGAATCTTGTCTAATGTGTAGTGTGGTTATTTTTTTTAGTAATTGGGAAATGTGAAGATGGGGAATGAATCTTGCCTTGTTTCTAAATAAAAGCAGCCAAACTATAAGAAAACTCCACCTGTGCCTGACTGCCTCAGGTGAGACACCCATTACAGTGTTCCAGCAACTTCTCTGTGCTCCTGGGCCCCACTACAGAAGAAACAGGTATGGAAAGGGAGGAAGGGAGATGAGGAGGAAGTTTTAAGCATACAGTCTTTTCCTTATATGAATTCATGAGATGTTTATTCTATAATGTCTTATGCAGAACAGCCATTCAAGGGTATAGAGTCAGTTCTATCCTGCTCGAATTCTATGGGGAGAAAAACAAAATCTATAAAAAAATAGTTGTTCTTTTCCTGCTATGTAGGTGGTGGTAACCTTCTCCACCCTTGATGAATTTGCCAGTTGTCAGGGTATTTCTCATTTCCTGATCATAAAATTTGATGAGCCAGAATGTGTACATTTCACAAAGGAAAGAAGGGGATAATTAATTATAGGAGGGTACACATAGGAAAGTTAGATGAAGTTCCTCTGAGAATGAAGTAAGAAAACAATGGCAGACACCATTAAAAGTAATATTTTACGTATATCACAAACGCTCAACATCTCTAGATGAAAAAAAAAACAAGTTACAGCTATTTGTCATGACAATAGATTTTTCAGAGGGCCAGCAGATATATCAACATGATTTTTACTGCTTAATTTATCTGAAGTTTTCTACTACTAGCATAAAATAGTTCATAACTATGTTCCATTATATATTTTAGGTACTTATAGACTTTCTGGATAGACATATTCCTTCTCTTCCTATTCAGTGCTGTGATTTACGTCTAAAGTTTTTTTACTACTCAGCCAGAAATAAGCTGGCCTGGTCTGAATGAGCCCTGTGGGGCTCTAAATAACAATCACACCTCCAATAAAATAAATTACTCTCTTAATTAAGGTTTAGAAGATGAACTCTATGAGTTCTATGTAGAACTCTATCCACACAAACAATTTAATCACTCCATGAGACTTCTCATTCATATAAAAAATTAACAAAACCTGTGCTATTTCCTAAATTTTTATTGAAATATTGCTAAATCACAGTATCTTGTTAATTCCAGATTTGCTTGCAAAACCAGCTGGTATTTTATCACTTAAAGAATTTCAGTTAAAGTTGTGAGTATTAGCATCAATATTTGCATTTCATCTATGCTGCCTCAAGAGATTTCTCTTGCCTTCATAACTATACTGTCTCAAACCCTGTCAGTATGTTCTTTCTCCTTCAGTCATATTGAAGTAATAGTTGCTTTGTTTCAGCATAATTTTGATGTGAAGATGCATGTCAAGAGTGACACTGTGTTCTGAAACTGCAGTGTTATCTGCACCTTTACCTTCCTGCTTGCCTATTCAATCCCTTTGTTTCCCAAACACTATAACTTTTAATCACACCTTTCTTAGCTATACCAAGAATACAGACAATGGGTTGAAAAGAAACATGTTACATTTGCTTTCCTTATGCAGCTACTTCAATCTGGAGCAACTACATTGGGGCATAATCAGCTAATTCAGGATGACTTTTCCTTAGTGTACCTGACTTTAGCTGGACCAAAGATGGATCACTGAATAATTTGAAGAAAGTTTTATGTAACTTTTTAGATTTAAAACTTAAAATGTAATTTGACATTCTGGAGTGTTATATCACAGTTAAACCTAAAAAAAAAAAAAAAAGTTTTGTTACAGAGAAAAAACATCTATGAATTTCAGAAGTTCTCCCTTAACATAACTTTTAATAGCAGGCAACTACATTATTAGCTTTCCTTATGATATATAGATACTTTGTACTCTCAAGGAGGAATAAATGGAAAAAGAATACTAAGGAATTTTATCTAAGTCTGCAATGCTTTACATGAACTGTTTCAATGCAAATACACAGAATATCCCTCAGACTAGTGGTCACTGTTTGACCTGTCAAAAGAAAAAAAACAATGAGAATGGCTGGTCTCCATATGCAGAAATGTCTGAAATAATTTTCAAGGTAGCATTAAGACTAAAATTAATTTATTAGCAGTTACACAGATTCTATAATTTCTGTGCCTGAATCATCTTTATTTAAGTGGTGGGGCCTTTCTCATTTTAAAATAAGACTGACTGGTTTTCTTCCACAGACTAAATAAAATCTAAGCATATTGTTAATAATCATAAAGAAATTGAGCTGTAGAGATTGTGGTCCTTTGATGTTTACAAAGTATTCTAGGTTGTGATCAGAACATGAAATACCCTATTTTAATAATATGACTAACAGGAATCTCATTTGTGTCACTGATGATTTGACTAAGACCTTTCACTCCACTTTAGAAAATCTTTAGGAAAATAAAATGTTTCATTGGACTAAATAGCTTCATCTGCAACTGTCAGTATGCTTTTGAAGAATATATAAATGAAAATTACATAATTCAAGGGATGTTTTTCTGGCACTATGGGAGTCAGCACTGTACAGATAATTTTGATTCTTTTGCTATACATAGTGTTCTTTTTCATCTTTAATGGTAAATGTTAGAAGTCCAAACCCAAGACTGTTGAAAATATCATCAGGAATGTATCTCTTATTACATACAGAGTTGGTCTGCAAAAATAGTGAATCTATTTGCAGCTAATATATTACTTGTTGAACCTATAAAATCTGTTGATCAAGAAAACCTGCACCAGATCTGCAACTCTCCTTTAATGGCAAACAATAAATTTATCCTCTGATACCTTTAATAATGGTTCCTTGTATCATGTGATGAATACACATGTGACTATGCAACACCACAAAGGCTTTAATTTGGTAGAACATTTATTGTCACTTGAACTTTTTCAGTTTTGCCAAGCTAAATATGTAGTTGGGATGTAAGACTGTTAGTTGCACCTTGCTTTTGCCTTTCTCAGAAATTCATAGAACAGAGAAAAAGGAAAATCCTAGAGAAACAGTCACCAAGACTTATTTATGTGGCTTGTTTTCTTTCTCAAGCTTCTGGCCATGATGCTTCAACCTGTTTCTTTCTAGTTTGATCACTTATTCCCTTCTGAGACATGACAACTTTATCTATCCTAAAGGAAGCTACAACAGACTGAAACCAAATATCCAAAAAAAACCAATCTCAGAATGCAGAACAAATACTGTTCTCTGCCACACACACACACACACACACACACACACCACACACACACACACACACACACACACACAACACACACACACACACACCAGCTCCCAGATCTATGAACACAAAGCAGGGCGTGTTTCAAAAGTCATTTAATGTATTTCTACTGGGCTTAGACAACAAGGTTGTGGTAGTCAGGGGTCTGCAGAAATGACCTCTGTGAGAAGAGGCTACTCCCACACTGGACAGAGCTAGCTCCCAAAAGAATCTACTTCTGGTAAAAGTTTGAACCCATCAGAAACAATGGTGGTGCCCTTGTGATAACATATTAAAGAAAGAGTAAAAAAATGCTGCAAAGCAACCATGACAGAAAATCAATAAAAATATGTGAGAAACAGCCCTGCAAACATGAAGGTCACAGGAGGAAGGAGAGGAGGTGCTCCAGGTGTCAGAGCAGACATTTCCCTGCAGCCCATGGTGAAGGCCACAGGGAAGCAGGGAAATGTCTGCAGCTCGTGGAGGTCTCTGCTGGAGCCTGTGGATGACCCCACATTGCAGCAAGTGGAAAAGCCCTGAAGGGATCTGCAACTAGTGGAGCAGTCCATTACTGAAGGAGCACACCCCAGGGAAAGTTCACATGCTAGAGCAGCTCTAAAAGAATTACAGACGATGAGAAGGACTTCACGGAATCAAGGGAGAGCAAGAGGAGGAAGGAATGGCAGACCAAGTGTTATGAACTGACCACAGATCCCATTCCCCATTCCTGATCCACATTGACCAGGTGGAGGTGAAGGAAAATTCAGAAGAGATGGGATTAAAGGACTGGAGCCTGGGAAAAAGAGGAGGAAATTATTTTAGTTTTGTTTTCACTTTGCAGTATCCTACTTTGCTTTTATTTGGCAATAAATTAAATTAAACTTCCTTTAGTTGAGTCTGTTTGTCTTTGACAATGACTGATAAGCTATTTCCATTCTTATCTCAATCCATGAGTTTTTTTCCTTTTATTTTCCTGCCGGTTCTGCTGAGCAGGGGGAGTGGGAGCAGCCTGGGGGACATGCTGCAGTTGGCCAAGGTTATTCAGCACAGAGATGCATATAAATTTCATCTAAACCTGGCTGTCAAATGCAGACTTTTTCCCAGTTAGAAATAGAATGCTCTCACAACCCATACCCTGAAAAAAATAAAGTAATAAGAGAGGGAAACATTGCTAGAAATTCTGATAAGACTAAAGCTTGGACGAAGCTCCTGTGGATTTCAGGTTTTGTAAGCTAAATCCTGTTAAACAAGCGAGTAAGCCTATGCAAATCAGAATTTTGCAAACTGAATCTGGTTAGATATCCCCTTGCCAAATTTCAGGTCACTGATTCAATGTGCAAGAAAGAATTTATCAAAAAGGTTGTTTGGTTTAGGTTTTGTTTTTTACTGGCCACAATGAAATGCATTTTCCTGAAATCACGGTCTTCAAAGCTGCAAAGTGTTTTATTTGAATTTGCTCATAAGCACTTCAATTGAGTATAGATAATTTCAGCCCAAAAACCACTTAAATCTCAGAGTTTCTAAGTGGTAAAGAATAAATAAACTAGTTCCTATCTTACTTAGGAAATGATGATTCAACCTCAAAATTCAAAGTAATGAATTGGTTTTGACAGTAATACGTTTTATTGTTTCACTCTCTATTATGGTTCAAATATTCAAATTACAGAAAATAGTTTATTTGCATATGGATGGGAGAAGAATAACTAAAATTTAGAGAGGAATTTCCCCACTACACCAGGAAGATGACTACTGTGACTGTGTGTCCAATCTGCAGTATTAAAATATTGGAAAAATGTCAGTGTGATGATGAGAGTAAATTTTTCAGTCCATGCATTGAAATAAATTTATCTATAAGTTGCATATGCTGCTTTAAGTGCATATTTACACATGAAAAAAAAAAAAAAAGACTAAGAAATCTCTAAAGAGCATGAGAGGAAATTGTAGCATTCCAAATTGTATGTGCACCCAATTTAATATCAAAATTTTAAAGATAAGAATCAATAATGAGTGAAACTAAAACTGTGGCTTCTAAATTATGAAGATACTTAATGGATGGTTTAATGTTTTTCTAAACTATAAGTTTTAGAGCAACTACAGGACACTGAACATAACCATGTAAAAGAATATAGAAGCACCTCATTTCTTCTTCCTGTGTTTCCTTCTCATGTCCACCCCCTTGCAGTACTGTACCTTACTGACAGCTTATACAACTTGGAATATAAATAGTAATATTATTTATTGAAACTGAAATATAAGAGAAAATAGGATCACAGAAAACTAAAGGACTGATCCAGACTGATTCAAAAGAAATTTTAATAGTTCATTAATATTTATATTTTTCTTGATACACCATACAATGTGTTTGTTTTAGGTCTAATGACCTCCTTTTTCAGACTGTTATAGGCATTTCCATTAAATCTGATGAGAAAGGGAAAATTCAGTTTGTGTAATTCAGGAAATATTTTTCAGGAATCTTATCGATGTATGTATATTATAAAGTACAGTATCGCATAAAAGTTACAAGACAGAGTCAAATGATAGCTTACTGTCCTGGGGTACAAATCCTTGTACATGCTACATCATGCTGCTTACTAGCTGCAGCTTTTATTGCCCTAGTGCTGCAGAGCAGTGCTGATGGTCAGGTGTGAGTGGTGCTCCTCAGGGTCAGCTATTGAGGCCAGCACTGTTTAATGTGAACAGCAGGAATGAGGGCATCTGTCGCAAATTTGCCAGCACCACCAAACTGTGTGGTGCAGTTGAGATACTGGAGAGATGTCATTCAGTGGCATCTAACACTCTTGAGAGTTGGGCCGTGCAAACCTCACAGAGTTCAACAAGGCCAAGTGCAAGGTCTTGCACCTGGGCCAAGGTAACCACTAAGCTGGGCAGAGAATGGATCAAGAGCAGGTCTGATGAAGACTTGAGGCAGTTTGTTGACAGAAAGCTCAACATAACCTAGAAAACCAGCTCTGTCCTGGGCTGCATCAAAAGGAATGTGATCAGCAGGTCAAGGAATGTGATTCTACTTCTCTACTCTACTTTGGTAAGACCCCACTGGAGTACACAGAACAGGAATGAACCTGTTGGAGCAAGTCCAGAGGAGAGCCATTAAGGCTGGAGCACCTCTCCTAGGAAGACAGGATGAAAAAGATGGGGTTGTTTTTCCTAGAGAAGGAAGACCTTATAGCAGTCTTCCAGTATCTACAAGGGCTACATGGAAGTTGAAGAGGGACTTTTTACAAGGGCGTGTCCTGAAAGGACAAGGAGAAATAGCCTTAGATTGAAAGATGAGAAATCTAGATCAGATATTGGGAGGAAATTGTTTACTGTGAGTCACTGGAACAGGTTGCCCAGAGAAGTTGTGGATGCCCAGTCCGTGGAAGGGTTCAAGAACATGTTGAATGGTGCTCTGAGAAAGCTGATCTAGTAGGTGGCATCCCTGCTTATAGTGGAAGAAAGAACTAAATAATCTTTAAGGTCTCTTCCAAGCCAAACCATTCCATAATACTATAAAAAACTTGTATTTAAAGGAGTTATGTGAAAGCACTTGAAGATGCAATAGCATTTATTCGAATTGTGCATACATCACTTTATAGCTGAGTTGAAAGGATTCAAGCAAATGACAATGTGAATAGCCTGATGGCCATAAACCTATTACCATTTTCATTTACTTATGAAAATATAATACAGATGATGAAGTGAAAAGAGTGAAGTTAAACACTTAGAAATCTGTCATCTTTCTCAGAAGCTTCATTGATTTTGAAGTAGTGATAAATATCATGAGTCAAGAGACCAACTATAGCTTATGTTTGCTGTTTCTGACTTAAGACAAAGAGCATGATTTCCTGGCAACGTAGCCTAACAATCTCAAACACTTCTGCTGTAACACTATGAGTACAGCATGAGTTTTCCCCACAAAGTAGATGGAAATAATTATAGATTTATTATTCCATGTGAAATTCAAGCAAATAAAATACACCTGGGCCTCGGCAAATCAACAAACTCTTAGAACAAAACAGCAATTATGCAGCAATTACTCTCATTTTTAGAACTCAATGTTCAACTTGAAGCTGATAAAAATTGCTGTTTACTTTCCAATCTCACATGACACCTAGAGCCTGCACTGATGTTACAATCTGCTCCTTTACACTATTATATTTAGGGAAAGCTTTTAACTGGCATTGTAGGGAAAATTTTATCATTAAACACTTGATTATTTCCCTGCATAAATGGTCAGAAGTAATATTTCTGTCACATCATCTGCTATGCTATGGTTCCACTCTTCCAAGTATTATATTCAAAAGAGCCCACAGTTACAATGATTCAGAGTTGTTCCTGAAAAAAGTGTCACTATGCTACTCTTAAGTTAATGTAGAGACTGAAAACTACACAAGACATTTGAATGAAAATGTCTTGAAAGACATTCACTACAACTATAGTGTCATAGGCTTCTTGTTAAATTACACACAGGGATTTCTTCCTCCACCAGAAAAAAATTAGTAAGTCAAGAAATATCCTTAAGTTAGAAATTATTTTTACAATGTACCTAATAATTAATAAAAGTGAATAATATTTATTTCTAACCTTAAAACTTAAGTTAAAGTAGAGTTAGGCTGAAGGTTAGCATAGTGACCTTAGGTAAAGTAGTAGAAGAATGCTAACATTAAGCTAAAGGCGTGCATGTAGTGATAAAATATTTATGCAGATGCCCATATCCACAAAGTAAAATAAACATAGTTATACTTTATCCTAAAGTAATACAAAGGTGGTAAAACAAGTTTTAGGCTGAGCTTCTGTAATATTCACTAAGTGCTACAAAACTGCAGAACATTCATAAAACTCTTTTTCCAGGAGAAAAAGATAAGTGTTGCATGATTTCACCTGCAATGATTAATAATCAGCAACATTGTGGTTTGGTTTTTATTATGCAAGATAAGCATCAGAAAATTATTTCCTTCTCCTATGAGCTCACCCTTTTCAGAACAATGAAACTTTTTCCTGTATATTTCTCTTCTAGGAAGGAATTAAATCCTCTCTTAGCCATCACTTTAGTGCACATAGTCCAGAGAGAAATGTAACTTGAGGACAAGCTGTTTTCTAGTGCAGCAGAATAAACTAATCCCAGTTTTGACATGGAAAAATCTCAAGAGGAAACAGTGCAGACAGACTGTCTACACCAACAGTAAGCAGTGTAAAGTGCATTGGGTATGGCTGGAAGGGAGTCCCCTTTCCCCAGAGCAGTCTCACAGGGCTGTGCTTTGCATTGTTCACTAGAACATGATGACACACCAGCGTTTTAGCTACTGCGAGGAGGTCCTGACACAGCATCAAGGCTGTCTCTCCAACCAAACTGAAGTTGGGGGCTTCAGCTTGCCAGATGTTGACTGTGAACACTACACAGCTGGAAGAAACAGGTTCAGGAGATTCTTAGAACACCTGGTGGATAACTTCTTGAGACAGGTACTAAAGGAGATGACTAAGAAAGGTGTTCTCTTTGATTTGTTGCTTGTTAATAGAGAGAGGGTCTGTAAATTTTTAAAGAGCACAGTGAACTGTCTCAAGTACTGTCAAAGAAGGATGTTTCCATAAGAAAAACAGCCATACAGGAACTTAAGAATAGATGGCAAACAGGAAGGTCTTAATGCCAGACCTAACAGAGGTGAATGCTTTTGAATTAGCACAAGGGACAAAATTTTACCGTGCAGACTGTGGGAAAAGCACAGATGACAACAACAGGAAGGTGCCAGGCCTGGTGAAGTAGGTCGGTATAACCTGTCTGGATAAAAATTCCTCCCATGGCAAACTGTGAGAATGGAAGTAATGCCAGCTCAAGCTGTGGGAACAGCACTTACATTCTGTGGATACCTGGGACATGGACTGCATAAAAGTGTCTCTTCCTTCTTCCCCCCTCCCCACTAAGGAGATCAGAAGGGCTGATAAGATGCTGCAGGAACCCAGGTGGTGGGATCTTCTTTTAACACATTCTCTGCCTCTCTTCCCCCCTTCCCCTCTGTCACTTCTCTCCTCCTCTCCTCCCTCCCTCTCCCCACTCTGTTCTCCATGTCCCTTCCCTTCCCTTCCCTTCCCTTCCCTTCCCTTCCCTTCCCTTCCCTTCCCTTCCCTTCCCTTCCCTTCCCTTCCCTTCCCTTCCCTTCCCTTCCCTTCCCTTCCCTTCCCTTCCCTTCCCTTCCCTTCCCTTCCCTTCCCTTCCCTTCCCTTCCCTTCCCTTCCCTTCCCTTCCCTTCCCTTCCCTTCCCTTCCCTTCCCTTCCCTTCCCCTCCCTTCCCTCTCCTCTCTTTTCCCTTCCTTTCTACTCCTTCTATCTGTTTGGCTACCTCCCATTTACTGTTAAATAAAATTATTATTGACATTGGCACATGGTCCTGTCCACACATTAATTTGAACAGAGGCATCTCTTAATAATCTTATGCTAACATTATTTTGGGGTCAGGAGTGGGATCATAACAGGCTCATGGGGGAAGTTGTGATTGATGACCATATTGGCTATAGGAACAATAAAGCAGTTGTTTATAATCTCTAGTGATAGGAGGACAACTGTCAGAAAAACTTCACCTCTGGACATAAGAAGAGCAGACACTTTTGAAGCTGCTGAGATTCATCAGTGCTGGTCACTTTTTAAATGCCATCTCCGTAGTGTACAGGAGCAGGCAATTCCAAAATGTCAAGCTGGCAAGGCAGAGAGCTGGCTTGATTGAACAGGGATCTTCTGGGGTTAAGGTGAAAAAAATAAAGTGTATTGCCACTGCAAGCAAGGTCTATGACATAGGAGAAATACAGAAATACAGGAATACTTGCCACTGCAAGGAGATAATTCATGTTGCCAGAGCTCAGAGTTGAATCTAGCCAGAATTATGTGGGATAGCTAAAAAAGCTTGTTAAAATGCATCAGTAGCAAAAGTCAGTGTAAAATATCATCACTCCGTTGCAGCATGAGGATGATCACCTGAAAAACAGGGATGTAGACAAGCCAGGGATAGTCAATGTTTTCTTTAGTTCAGCCTTAAACACTGATGATGGGCTGTGGGTTTCCCATTGCTCTGAGCTGGAGGGACTTGTTTGTATGGTAAACTCCCAGGAAACTCCAAACTTGTGTGGAATCTGCTGCTCCATCTGCATCCCTGTATGTCTCTGAGGCCTGGTAGGATTGATCTGAGAACACTCAAAGAACTGACTGATGTCATGGAGAAACCTCTCTAAGTGATTTCTGAATCTTCTCAGGAATCTGGAGAGGTACCAGTTGACTGGGAGCTCCATAATGTATCCCAGTTTTCAAGAAAGGCAAGAAGGAAGACCCTGAAAGCTACTGTGACTCTCACTTCAGCACCTGGTAAAACTATGGAGAAGATTGTTCTGGGAGTTATTGAAAAACACCTGAAGGACAACTAAATTGGGAGGAGCTATCAGGAGCTTTTAGGACAATGTGCTGCTCCTTGATTAGGTAACTATAAGCTTAGTCTGAGAAATAAGCATGTAGGCAAACTAACAGATACCTGTTAGTTAGTTTATTTACAATATAAAGAAAGCAGAACTCCCTTGTCCCTAAGGGTTACTGCTAGGCAGGCAGATCAGTATATTGAGACTTAGGTATTAAATCTATATTAAAACAAAAAACAAAACAAACAAACAAAAAAACCAACAAAAAAAAATAGTGTTATGAATGAACACAGTTTTATTTATGTGAGTTGAGATCCTGGTGCCTGAACAATATAAAAAATACCAGGAAAATACATGAGAGACAAAAGGCATCACCTAATATTGCAGTTTGGTTAGCAGCAATAAAGCCTGAGTTGTGCATAATACAATAAGAAGTTATAACAGTAGTTTTTCCACTAATTCTGATTTATTCTTATCCCATTTTCTCCACATATAAGTCTAGGATAATAATGATCTTTTTTCTCTTGAAGTAGAGAAGAAACTATTACAAATTTTACAACTACAATTATTATAATCATTGTTATAATTAGAAAATAAGATCTATAGAGAATAATTGTGTACATACTTCAGGCTTCAAAAGAGTGTGCAGTAAATAAGGCAAAGACCAACACTTGAATGATGAACTTAAAAATATTAAACAGCTGCCACATACTCAAGACACCATTCATCCAATGCAATGAAGGAGGCAGGGAGCCTAAGGGAAATACTGTGTGACTGTGTAATTAAAGACTATGCTAATGAATTTGTGCACAGAGGCTGAATTATGCTTTCATGAGTAACTTACGTACTGACACTTGTTAAATTTTGAAAAATTGACTTTGCAAAAAGACAATCCTCTGTAAAATCCATCCCACAGTTTTTTAAAATTCAATTCACTCCATAAGTAGGTTAAGCTAAAGACAGAAACATCATGTATTGTTTAAATAAACTTTTCTCCTCTACTATACTTTGTTTCACTTGTAGTTTTTAAAAATTAACTGCTGCAGCACAGACTGAATCAGAGGTCTAATGATAAACAGGTTGTGGAGAAATCCTAATTCCAGCACAGTGGAAAAGGGTCACTGTGACCTATGCTGGTGCATTTCTCAAACATACAGTCTGGTTAGTACATCCTGGTTAATGTATCCAGGCAAAAATTCCCACTGTGACAAACGGTGGGAAACAAAATAACTACTCATATCAGGAATCACAGAATATCCTGAGTTGAAAGATGCCAGGAGGATCATCAACTCCAACTCTAAAGTGAATGGCAGGTACAGGGAAGGAATCCACAACCTTGGCATTACCAGCACCAAGTGAGTTAATCTCAGGATTCATGTATTGCCCTAAGTTAGGGAGCAGCATCTGCTCCCCATGGATATCTGGAATTTGGACTGTATACAGGTGGTACCCCCAGAAGAACAACTCCAGGAACCCCACCACAGAGAAGCCTAGGGTGAGGAAAGGATGCTGCTGGATCCACGGGTGTCACTATTTTCTGTATTTTTGACTTCGGCATTTGGTCTCATTTGCACCTTAATTTGGGCTGAGGCATCTCTCACTAATTGGATCATAACAATAGTTTATGGGAAGAAAGTAAGTACCAAAACTACTGCCATAATATTTATTGTAACTTTAACTTGTGCTGTCAGGTTTTTTTAAATGAATGTGATATTTATTATTGTGCATAACATAGTATATACTGTCTCTTCAGTCAGGTATAAAAAGTTTGCTAAAATAGGACAAGATCTCCCTCATGGACCACCATTTGAACACAGACTGACTAAAAATAAAATAATTGTTGCTTTTCAATGATAGGCAGAAAACAGTTATTAATTTTATTTCAGAGAATCCCAGTTTTGCCATAATTGTGGGCAGGCAAGACTGTTACCGCGACTAAAACCTGCCAGAGAGCCACCACAGTTTTTAACTTTTCCATGTTTCCATGGAAGTTAAGTAGATTAATTAGATCACTTTTTAAGAAGGACATGTGAGGTACTTTGGAAATTATGCAGCCTGAAAATCTTCATTTGCTAGAATTGCAAAATCATGGATCATGTATTATTCAAAACAAATTAAATGAAAATTGTGTACCTAATTTTTGAGGTACCACAGAACAAAAAATCATTTGGACCAACAGTAAGGATCAGGTAAAAACATCAGTGTGTGACATAATCATCTCTACATCATTCTTGCATTTTCAAGGTCAGATCATTATGAAGATATGGAGTCATGCAGCCATGACAAGGAACTTAAAAGCAGACAGTGACCTCAAATACAAAGTAGGGAAAAGAATATAAAATAATGAATTCCAACAAATAGCATGTGTTCCTCTTCCACTTGCAAACAAAACTACATCCCACATGACCACTGTGGAAGTTATTTAAATTCAGATGGTTTAGACTGCCTTGCATCCCTTGGAATTCCTCTAAGTGTCTTTACTGTTTCTAGTGATTTGAAATGCATGCACACAACCAAAATAACACATTTAAAGACAGCCAGAAAATATCAAGAGCTGAGTATTGTACTAAAGTTACACTTCATTACATTCTATTAAAATTAGTTTTATTAGTGACAGCTCCCTGTAATTTCTAGATATAGAAGTTAAATGGGGATTCCTAAGTCTCATTGAATTACATTCACTGATTCAAGAGGCAGAGTGTAAACTGGGCTTGCTATGGGTTTAGAGACAAAGAATAAACCATGTAAATGTCCACTGTCATCTAATGGAAGCCTGAAAATGAACGTAAGAAATACAAAATCAAAGAGTGAGACAAAACATAATATTAACATAAGTTGGTCCTCAATGTCACTTTCAAATTCTGCAAGACATAATTCCATTCCCTTTGTGAAGACAAGTGTTTTAATGAAGCTGGCAAAAGAAATAAGAAATATCCTTTGTTGGAGGGAACCTCTATGGAGAGAAAAGAATCAAATCTGGGACTCTGTGCTCTACAGCTGGAAACTGATTTGCCTATTTGAAGACTGACAGGTATTAGAGAAAAAGTATGTCAGACACATTCTAGCAGATGCCAATTACTGAAAAGCAGGTTCAGCAATTCTAGGTGAAATAAACATATTCCTACACATTTATTTAATTTCATAAATGCAAGTGTTAAATGCAAACTCATGATGGCAGTATTGAACAGGCCAAACTCACTTCAAAGGTCTGACAGTGACAATGGAATCACCAACAAGATTTGGAAACCCTTAGCAAGAAAAAAACCCCCCTTAACTTAATCAATAGTTAGCTCATTTCTACTACTGAAAGCAGTGGTGTAAGTGGTGCTTAAAAGTAGAAAAGTAGTAAAAATGAAATAGCGCTAGAAATAATGAAAAAATAGAAGTTTAAAAGTGACATTTATTCTTGGATCCCTTCAGAAGACATCTAATGGGATGTTACCCACTCTTAATTATTACCTTAAAATACCCAGTAAATTTCAGTTCTGCAAGACAGCTGGACATGGAACACTTCTCTGCACAAAATGCTTTGTGATGTGCCTTTTACTGATATTTCAACTTTCTCTTACATTTTCCATTCCATATCCATATTATGATTCTGAGATGTTGTTCTTTATTCTGAGGTGCCACCCCTGCTTCTCAACAGACAGTTCCATGAAACTGCTCAAGATCTGAATTTGACTGTCCACACCAACTCCATTACTTTAGGAGCAGTTAATTTTCTTTTACACTGATCCTCACTTTATACCAACTGTTTTAATGAAATTGTAGGAATTTGAAATTAGGTCTTAAATGAAATGTTCATTATTTCTTTAAAACTTAACATCTGCCACTAAATGTCTCCTTTCACAGAAAAATTCAGAAGACAAGTTGCCATAAAAAGCTGAAAAGCAGCTAAGAAAAACCCAACAAAACAGCTACCTCATTTTACCCTTTAGTCAAGTGGCTGAAGCTCTTATCTCATATGGAAACTGTATGTATACATGCATTTCACTGAACAAAATAAACTTGGATACAAAGTAAATTTATACTAGAAATACATTAAGCAATCTGCTCATTAAAAGAGGCTTCTGTGGCAACAAAACCTATCATTATTGAATCACATTCATTTCCTCAGTACTTCAAATATATTACTGGTAGTTCAGTAATGGTGGAAGAGGGACAGGAGTAACATGAAATTGCAGCTGCACTGGGCCCAGATCACACTATGTTGCTATGATTCATTGTCACTATCAGCTTGGGTCACAACACAGTATCAAAATATTCTTTACTTCCCCCCAGTAAATCAGTCTAGGCTTCAACCCCACCCTAGAATGATGACAATTTTATAAAGGCAGCATTTAATTCTGGCAAGAATGTTACTTGAAATGCTCCAGAAAAATAAAATAATAGAACTACTGTGTCGGCAAACAACACGAAATCTTCCCTATTTACAAAAAATGTGTTTTTTCAGTAATATAACTAATAGAAAAAGTGCAAAAATGAAAGTTTTTTAAAATGGATGCACATCATAGATGACAATAATAATAAATATAATAAATATAAAAAATAGCTAAATAAAATATAGAAATCATGGGCAAAATATTTCCAGGACTAATCAGCTGAGTAATAAGGCTAGCATGTTAAAGCCAGTTAATTTTGTAATCCTTAATTGAAGTTGAAGAGATCAAAACTAGAAAACTTGCAATCACTTCTCCACATTTTAATGTTATTATTTCTAACCTACAGCTGCATGTTTGACAGATAAACAAGAAAAAAAAAAAAACAACAAAACATAATATTTGTAGAAAACCCCCAGTTTTAAATAGTCATTAAAACAAGGGTGGAAGTGGGGAGGAAAAGCATACAGTTTGAAAAAGGCGTTGACAGTCTTTTTCCAACTCCCTGCTGGGTAATATGAGCATATCACTAATAGGTCTGGGGCCTAGAATTGTTGAAAGTGAAAAAATTTGACCCACCATCTGTTTTTCTTAAAAGCAGACAATTAACAATTTAATTGACTTGGCACACCATATATTACAGTACATATGTCACAGTAAATGAAGTGATTTGGTTTCTAAAAAGTTGTAGAAAAGGTGCCTTGAAGCTTTTAGGTTATTCTTTTTTCTTGGTTGAAATATTTTAGAGATACTTTTTTTATTTTGAGAAAAAAACTATGCCCAGGGCTTTAATTCTGTCATGTGCAGATTTTAGTCTTTTGTAATGCAATGCTAAAGTAAGCATTAATGCACCATACCAATTTGCCAAATGTTATTTATGCCACGGTGTCTGTGCCTTCATTTTATGAAGCCTGTGGCTGGACTGTGAGATTACAGGTGTCCTTTAGGTTGAAATAAAAAGTTAACATCAGTAATTGCCATATTAGCTGAACATATAGTATCTTCCTACTGCCCCAGTATAAGACATTTTCACAGATTAGAAATACACTAACATAATGTATATTTCAGGATTTTTTTTTAATTTAATTTATCTAATTCTTGCTATGCATTTAAGAGGTTAAGCATATGAAGAAAAATAACCAGTTTGAAGAGAAAATAATATTAGCACAGTATGCTCAAATAAACAAATTACAACACAATATCTTTGGATAGCTATAGTGCTCGATGGTGTCTATCATCCGATATGAAGTTAATTTTACCTAAATATGATCTACAGAAGTCATGTAGAAAGTAACCATAACACTTATGCTTTAGGGTTGGTTTTTTTTCATATTTCTTACAGTTAGGCTTTATAATAAGATTTCTTATTGCAGCTATATGCATAATCTACAGCTATTACATTCATATATGTTTTAAGTAATTGCAAAGAATTCTAAACATAATTCTAAAAAACACATAGTTATATGCAATAAATAATAAATTGGTGACAGCCTCTAAGTCTTACCAACAAAAAAGTAAAAAAGTGACTGTATTCACCAATATACTCCATTCTTGTCACTCACCACATTTTCTTCCCCCTCAATTTAGCCAAAAATTTTAAACTGAAATGTCTTGTTCTTTTCACCATTACTACTGACAATGTTGCTACCAAAAGTTTTGATGTTTTTTTAATATAATTAACTATTTTTAGAAAGTCAAGTACAATTTCTTCCCCCTTTAGAAATTCCTAGTTGTTAAGGCAACCATTTTCTCTATGCATCTGTATGTCTTTACTGCAATCCGGTATAAAAACAGTAATTTCTTTAATTATATGACCTTTAACACTTGTCTGGCTTTTCCCTTATCCCTACCTCATCATGTGTGAGCTTTTGATTACTTTTTTTAGCCCCTCAGACAAAGAAAGCATGCTCTAAACATAATTTTTTTCCCCATAGAACTGTTTCAGACACCTATATGTTTATATTAATATTAAAAAATTATATGTGATCTAATTGTTAGCAACACATAGGCAATAGCTTGGAGAGAATTCTGGGTTCTGGAGGCCTAGTTTAAAAGCATTTAAAGTTTCTTTCCTTTTTTTCTTGCAACAAGTGTGTAGCATTGACCTGCCTTGGCAGGGTTCTGTGTTCAGCTGTGTTTGCCTTGGCCAGAGCTGCTTTTACCTGGTTGGAGACAAAACAGAAGTTTTTTGGTAATGGTGTGACCTATTACTTAGCCTGTCTGAGATTTTGCACCAGTCAGATGCAGGGAAGCTCTGACTAATGGGGGTAAACATTGTATAATATTCAACAGCCCTTGGTGGTTGTAGAAATAGGGGTGCAAGGTGCAGGAGTGTATTCTGCAAACTAAAAAAGTAAATGGGAATTAAAAAAAAAAAAAAGAGAAAAAGAAACCAACAACAAAAAACCCACCCAAAACACAAAGAAGCTGGCTGTTTGAAGAATAATAACTGCCTAAGGAGATTCAAAGGACAAGGGAGTCTCACTAGGATCATTCTGCTCCTCCAAGCACTGAACTCAGGATGCAAATAAATTGTAGTACATTCCTCCTCACTGCCCTCTGCAAGTGGAAGCCAAATGTTAATGTCATGGCACAAAAAAACATTGGAAAGGTGAAATTAAACCCAGGGAAATGGAGCAGATACTAGCAAGGTTATGTTCCATCTAATCTGTATTGTTAATAAAGTTCCTTTGTGTTAGACAGTCTGAATGCAAGACTTAAAACGTGAATTATACAAAGAAGAAATTCCTAGTTCTTTTTATACTGTGTTCCCTCTTGGTAATGCTTAGACTGAATCTGTCACTCCACTGAAGTGCAAGTTGCTGATTATCCCTTCTTTTGGCTATGTCTGGATGACACAGCTCTTATCATCTTAGTTCCTTCAGACCACTTCTCTGAAATGCCTCCTCAAAGAGGAAGAATTTCAAGCACCATGATTTTAGGGACAAGATGTTCAAAATTTGACCAAGCAAAAATTTTTGAAATTCTTTCTTTAAATTTGAAATAATATCAATTTGTTTCCCTGATTATTTCCAAGAATTCACTTGAGTTTTAAATAACATCATCAACAGATTTCTAATTTCCATTATTATTAAATGCTTACTAAAATCACCTTCTAAGGCTGACCTGGGAGCTCAGTTGTTTCATGTCATCTAATTATTTTCATTAGGTTAACTTCTGCATCTGTTTAGTAATTCACATTAATACTCAGAGAAAATTGACATAATACCTCTTTAATTACCATTTAACTAAAGTATTGGTCATGACACCTATTTAGTAAAGTTCATTTTCTTCACAAATGGGTCTCTGTAACAATCCAAACAATTCAACTTAAAAGTTTAAGTGACTAACAAAAGAAATAATCAAGATTTGTTAATTTAGAGGCACATCCTCATATCTCTGTATTTTTCCAAGCAATTTAAAATGTATATTTAATTGATATTATACCCTATGATTTTATATGTTTTTCCATGTTTGTTAATCATTATAAAAACTGAGCCAAAACCTGCTACCAACTTTCCATTTAAAAAGATAGAAACCCTATTATCTGCAGAATTTGAAACAAAGACCTTAAATGCCTTTCTGTATCACCAAATTTTCTTGAAAAATTTCAAATTTCCCAGACACAGTAATTTCAGGTGCTTCTCTCCTAAGCCCCAGTTACAAGTAGTTCACAACAGCATCCCAAGACTCAGCTTAGCTGAGAAGTCAGCTGTGGCCTTCTTTCATTAGCTGTCTCCACCACCTGTCAATCAGCATTAGTAAAATTTTCACCACAGAATTAAGACTTTGTTCAGTTTTATTTTCAAAATGCAGTTGTACTTTCATGGAGGTAAAATAATTGATATTGCACATACATGTTAGATTATTCAAGTGCAAAAATATATCTGTGTGTGCATTTTTATTTACTTTATATTGAAAGGTGCTCCCACTTGAGGGAGTCTATTTTTTTCCCATGGTAAAGGAAAAAAATAGAGTTCTGGTTGTTACAAACCATAAAGGAATAGGTATTTTCCTAATAGTTCTCAATGTGACAAAACTATACCACAGAAAACTGTCTCAAAGGGACACTGGATTGATATAAAATGTTTTTCTTGTCAGTATTATGACAAGTAATATAGAACAAGCAAAAATTGACAATAATTATGAGAAGAATGCCATAAAAAGTGCAAGTTTATATTTCAAAATCCTCTTTTTTTTTCTGCTATATAAAAGAAAAAACAAAAAAACAAAAAAACAAAAAAACAAAAACAAAAAAAAAAAGATTCCCAGATTTTTTTCCAGAATTGCAAAGTATATTAATGTTGACAATTCTATTGCAACCTGAGATGTTTCCTGATACCTAAGTTATAAACAGAGAAGGAAGGAAGGTATCATGGATAACATAAGAAAAAGTTTTTTGCCCTCTCATTACTTTTATTTCACTTTAATAATAAAATTAACCCTGAGTATTCATTGTATTTTTAGAATGAATGGGACCAGAGACTGCAACAGAAGCACTGTTTTCTGGAAAACCATAACATTTGCCCAGTCATATCACCTTGGAGCTTCCTAGGGTTTCTCTGTCACTCACTTCCTCATGTGTTCAACCAGACTTTGTGAATATTCCTAAAATTACAAGGAATTTCAGATCAGGTACTCTCATCTTGCATAACTTCAGCTCAGCAATTTGCTTTTTACATGATTTGCAAGAGTTTCAATATGCAAGATATTTTAGCCTAGAGGAAGAGGAGAGGAAAAAAGAAAAGAAAAGGAAAGAAGAAGATAGAGAGAGGAAGTAGGAGTGGGAGAGAAGGGGAGATTAAAGGAGAGAGGAGAGTGGCCCTGGCAAATTTATTGTGTAAGTGAAGGATTTTTCTACAATATCTGGAGAATCCATTAATTACAAATGAGAAAATATATGGCCAGGTACTAAAACAGAGAAATGTAATAATAATTGCAACCACAACAAATTCATTTTGAGCTGTTGGTTAGAGAAAATAAAGACTCAATGTTTATACATCTTAGCATCTCTTTGGAGCACTGGCTGGCCAGTGCAATATTTTGTTTTCTGATAAAATTGAATCTTTCAGCATTTTGCACATGCTGTTAGTGGTTAAATAAAAAACAACAAAAAGCTAAAGCTAAAGGCAAAGACAGATGCCACCCTCTTTCTTTTATTAAAGAAAAAAAAATTAAAAGCCTAGATTTAGAATTCAAGGATAAGGATGATTGTCTATTTTTTGATGTGACAACATAGAAAAAAAAATCCTCTTGAGATTAGAGATTTGATTTTTGCCTTAGTTTTAAGGAATGCAAACTCACACTATACATCTCACTTTAATAACAGATTTGCACCATGGGGATCAACAATGTGTTATTCTAGCATTTTTATATGTCATTAAATACTTTATGCATAGAAATACACCACACAGAGCTAAGAAAAAGGGGAAAGGGAAAAAAATATTATGGATTTTTAATTTAAAAATGCTAATTTCTCTTTCATTTCCCTTTCTTACATTAAATATAATTATGAAAGAGGACATTCAACATATATTTCAGATGACCAACATTAATTATCTGCATAAATAGGCCTTCTTTTAAGTTAAAATTATCTTTTTATAGTCTTTCATATCATTTTAAATTTAAAAAAGTAAAATTAAAAACAAATAATACCCAAAAAATAACATCATCAGAAATTCACATATTGTTCTCTGTGGCAAAAAATTTAGATTTTAGTAAACTGTTGCTTCAGCACCAAAAAAAAAAGAAAAAAAAAAAAAAAGATGAAAACTTACCAAAAGTTTGGCAATAACACCAATTACTGTGAAAGTACAACCTTATTAGTTCAGAAAAAAATAATTAATTAATGAATTAAACGTAGTTTAATGATTAGTGCACTATCTGTGCACCATCTTTGGAAGTAAGCATTGCCATATAGCAAGCTGGTGTAGCAGGTTTGCCTGGGTAAGGGGTAGTTTCCTTTGCAGAGGCTCATGGTGCTGTTTTGGATTTGCAATGCAAACTGCATTGATAAGACACTGATGTTTTACCTACAGAACCTTTGGGGTCACAGCTGATCCCAAGTGACCCGAGGGACAGCCCATACCATTTGATGTCTTGCTCAGCAATAAGAGAAGCAGGGAGACAGGGACTTTTCAGAGATATAGAGTTTGCATTCCCAAGTAACCATTATGAATAATGTTGCCCTTCTTTCCTGGAAGCAGCTAAACATTTGCCTGACAGCAGGAAAAGGAAAATGAGTGCTTTGCTTTGTTTTGCTTGCATGTGCAGCTTTTGATTTACTTATTAAACTCTATCTCAGTCCATAAGTTTTCTCACTTTTTTCCTTTGGATTCTCTCTCCTGCCCTGCTGCAAGGGATGTGAGCACATGGCCAAGTAGGATTTAGCTGCCTGCTGGGGTTAACTGCATCAGTGAGGCAAATCTAAAGCATTATATAGCTTTTAGGCATTTTCTCTGCAAATATATTACAGAAAATGCCAATCAACAGCAAACTGAAATAAAAAGTCAGCAATAAATGCAGATATATTCTACTCTAATGCAATATAAATAATTAATACAAATTTCTCAGAATATGAAAATATATAATGAAAGGCCCGCTGATGTAGTTGTTTTCTAGCATAATAGCCCTCACAGAAATTAATTATTGACTTGGAGGAAAAAGAAGAGAATAAAAGAATATTCTCAGGGCATATGCATGGCAATATGGAAAACCCAGAAGTTCAAGTTAGAGAAGTGCAACATCTCAATCAGTTTTGCTTGCTCCTTTGGTTGTTTCATCTGGAAACATTTTGAAAAAATCTCTATACATACATACACTTTAAGTTCTGACTATATTTTAAATATAGTGCTGATCTGCTTGCAGCTACCCAAGTCACTGAAATATACAAAAGAAAACAGCTAGCTTCACTTTTCACCCAAGCAAGATACAGTTTTAGCCCACTGTTCCATGCAATGCCAACAGATGAAGAAATTAAGCAACTACTATGCCATGATGTTACTTCAGTTGACAAACAGATGGAAATCTTACTTCTGTCACCCTTTCACAGGCTGATATAGCAGGAAATGCATCATAGTGTTTTGAAAGCTGACATCTCCAGATACTGCCACACACAGACCTTCAGCACCCAAGAAAATTGATGCATTGCAGCCAGGAGAGGAGCATCCACCAACTCAAATTCAAGTAAATGGAGACTAATCAGGCATGGTAAACTCTCAGTGTTGTAAAATGTGTGGAGAAAACAGACAGGTTTGTAGTCAGGAATCACAGCCAGTTGGTGGAGAACACAAAAATCATGGACTGTATATAAGGTGGTAGATTCACTCAGAGATAAGAAAGGTATAAAGTGTGGAGAGAGAACTCTATATTCCTGCCACTTTTTAGGGCTCTTCACAACAAGATATCCTAGCTGTCATTCTATCACATTTAGCTTTTAAATTCTACCCTTTGCCCAGGAGAATCTTCCAAAAGCACGAGTTGTTTTGTTATTTGTGTATGTGTTTTTGCTTTCAGTTACAGAGATAAAATTCAAAAATGCTTGTTAAAGAATTCTAACTTAAACAGATTATTCTGAGTATATTTTTACCCCCATATCAAAGATAAACAGTTACTTTCTTGTAACATATATGCTTAATGCAGAAGACACCAACACCAATTGCAGTTAAATCCACATTGAAATACTGCAGAGGACAAATCAGAGTAACAGCCACTTAGTGCAGTGTCCTGGTTTAAGCAGTAGCTAATACTTAGGGACATTGCAAAAGATGACCTTTCCACATGTAATGTATTCATAGTGCCCAAAGACTAAGGTCAGAGCAGTGAAAATCCTGATTCTTTATGGATAACACTATCACAAAAGGCTGGATTGCTAAATGCTTTTAATTAAATATTGTAAAGCAGAAAGAATGACCTACAATTTTATTGAACAAAATTAAAAAGTTGGGGGAGTCACCTTCAAACAAAAACTTGCCTGACCAGCTCTCCACTGACAAGAGGGAATTGTAGAAATGGATCATAAGTGGTATGACACCTTCCTTTAAACCAAACAAAACCATTATGTAGAATTATGAATATTAAATTGACTTGTTGAATATAAATAACCTCATTTTTAAATCAACTTGGAGAAGATACTATTAAACAGCACTAAGATGTGGAGAATCAGAATAGTTAGGGTACGAAGAGACCTCTGAAGGTGGCCTAGTCCAGCCTGAGATATCTGGCCCAATAGCAAAATCAGATTTAAAACATAGTATTGAAAAAGAAGCTCATATGCAATAAACACCAGTAAATAAATATTTTGGGACATAGAGAGGTGAAATGGAGAAAAAGCATACAGTTTCATTTTCTAAGAGCTTGCTTTTAGACGGAAGACATATTTTCACCAATTTGGTAAAGTTAACAGAAAAGTGAGAGCTTTTAATAGCAAAAATATGTACCAGAAATTATTTTTAAAGACATCCAAAACCCCCCACACTAAAATGTATTCTGATGCAGCAGTTTTTGGAGACACCACTTGTTGCTAACTTTAAATGACCTGAGACCAATATATTTGCTTTGAAAGGTTACAGAGTTACAAAAAATACTGGTAAAATTTATTGAAAAGCTAAGTTCCAGTGGCCACATAAAATATTGTAATTTTTAAATCCTCTACTACATGATATTTTTAAGACCTTTATAATGTAAGCTGCATAGCCTTTTAAATACTCAGAAATATAACTTAAGGTGCTATTGGTTATAAAGTGTTATTATTTGAAAGATCAAATCTGATGCAACATTGATTTGTATTTGTCCCTATAAATTTTATGAATTAAGTATATAATTTTGAATATTTAAAAATTTAAAATTGCATAGTAACATTTATTATTTGTTGGATTAAAACTAAATTTATGTGTGTTTAAATACACATTTACACAAAAAATTGCACGGTCTCTTGATTTAGAGTAGAAAATGACTTGTAGAGTAGCAGCAGTCTTTTTATTCAAATACAAAACTTATATCCTGATAAAGATAGGAAATGCCTTGTTTCAGCAGTACAAACATGAACTTTTTTAATAATGAAGATGAACTATTGAAGATTGAAATGTTAAAAAACCTGCTGGAAGAAATTAGCAATTAAAAGCTAGTATCACAATAGCAACAACAAAACAAGCAAAAAGAACAACAAACATTAAAACAAACACAAACAAACCAACAAAATCCAACAAAAAGCCCCAAACCAAACAAAAAAAAACCAACAAAAAAAACCAACAAAAAAAGACAAAAAAAGACACACCACAAAACCTGTTCTGATGTTATGCATGAAAGTTTTGGAAGAAGTTAGTTTCTAGGGAGGAGCACATGATCATTTATAAACAGCCCTCTTATAACCCCCCCAAAGCTAACCAACAACTAGTAATCAAACATTATCAGAAAGAAGAACAAAAAATTCCAATTTGCCTAGCTGCCATAAAGCAATAGAAGAAAACCTAAGTAATTTTTCCGTACCCATGATTCTATGAAAAGAATTTGGGTTGTGACTCAAACCGCAAGTTGAAAGGCTTAAGAAATATCCAATTTCTTAAGGTCATTTTAGTAGTGTAGGACAGAGATGAAAATACAATTTCTATTTTCAGAAGAAGTTTCCAAAGGACATCTGAAAAGTACAGAGATATAAACCTGAGATGTAACAAGACTGCAGAAATTATATTTAAGTTTAAATTCAGCTGACACATGGATAAAAATGACATCCACAAAGCATTGTGCCTATTTTAAAGCAAAGTCTTGCGTTATAAATCCACTAATGCTTTCCAGCAAGATTAGCTGGCATGGAGATGAGAGAAATCTAGTTTAGGTAGACTATTTGCAGCCCTAAAAGGGCATTTGAGGAAGCCCAAATGGAAGGTTCTTACAGAGATTAGGAACTCTTTCATAAAATGACAAGCTTTTTTTGCATGTTTGCTTAAAATATAGTTAGTTGATGGCAAAAGTAATTGGTCAGAGGAGAGAAATCACTTCTTCAGTACCTAATCTGTTTCACAGAATAGGTAAGGTTGGAAGGGAACACAGTGAGTCATCTGGTCCAACTTCTCTGTTCAAGCAGGGTCATCTCAGAGCACATTGCCAGGAGAGTGTCCAGATATTGAATAATTCCAGCTCTTTTATATTTCCAGTGGAGGAGATTCCAAAATTTCTCTGTACAATCTGTTCTAGTGCATGGTCACTGCATGTTAAAGAAGTTCTCATGTTCTTATGCATCAGTTCTTGCCCATTGCCCATTGCCTCTTGTCTTATTCCTTGGAACCAAGAAGAGCCTGGATCCATCTTCTGACACCCTCCTTTCAAATATTTATAGACATGAATGAGATCCTCTCTCCAAGTTCTTTTCTCAAGATTGAACAGGCCCAACTCTATCAGTCTTTCGTCATAAGAAAGATGCCCCAGTCCTTTAATAATCTTTTTTTTCCCCTACACTGGACCTACTCCAGGAGCTCCATGTCTCTCTTTTTCCCTGAGGAGTCCAGAATTGGACACAGCACTCCAGATGTGCCTTACCATGGCTGAAGAGAGGCAGAATCACCTCCCTTGACCTGCTGGCACTGCTCTCCCTGGTGCACCCCAGGACATCGTTGGACTTATTGGTCACACAGCCACACTGCTGGGCCTGTGGGCAGTTTGTTTTCCACCAGGACTACCAGGTTTTTCTCCAAAGAGCTGTCTCCCAGCAGGTAAGCCCCCAGCCTGTGCTGGTCAATGGAGCTATTCTTCCCCAGATGCAGAACCCTGTACTTGACTTTGTTGAATTTCAAACTGTTCTCTGCCCATCTCTCCAACATGTCAAGGTTCTTCTGAAGACCTGGACAGCCCTCTGGGGTGTTGGCCACTCCTCCCAGCTTTGTGTCCTCCGTGAACATCTGCCCCTTCATCCAAGCCATTGATGAATAAGTTAAACAATACTGGGCCCAGTATAGAACCTTGAAGGATATCATTAGTGAAAAACCTTCAACCAGACCCCGTGACACTGATTATGACACTCTGGGATCTGTCATTCAACCAGTTCTCAATCCACTGAAGACTCATCCAGTCAACACTTCCATATTTTGTCTATCAGGATTTTGTGAGAGACAACATCAAAAGCCTTGCTGAAGCCAAGGTAAACAATTTCCACTGCTTTCTCCCCATTAATCCAGGTAGTTGTTTCATTGTAGAAGGCAATCTGTTTGGTCAAACCCGATTTACTTTTAGCAAATCCGTGATGAATACTCCTAATCTAATACTTCCTGTCATCCAATAGATACAGATGGCCTTCAGAATGAGCTGCTCCATCACCTTTCCAGGGATTCAAGTGAGGCTGGCTGGCCAATAGCTCCCCATGTCCATCTTGCCCTTTTTGAAGACCAGGGTGAAATTTGTTTTTTTCCAGCCCCAGGCACCTCTCCTGATCACCATGACTTTGCAAAGATGACTGTGAGTGACCTCACTACAGTGTCCAGAAGCTCTCTCAAGTTTTTATCCTGCCAGAGCCCATACAGTTGAGGGTGTCAAGTTTGCTTAGGTGTTATCCAAGCCAACCCTCCTTCATTAAGGGAAAATCTTCCCTCCAAGACTCCTTTACCCTGGCCTGTGTCAGAGAACCCTGAGGGCTGATCATATCAGTGAAGATTCATGCAAAGAAGAAATTTGGTAATTCTGCTTTTTCAGTGTCCCCTGTTACCAAGGTCTCTGTTTACTAATGGGCTCACACTAGCCTTTTGTCTTTTCTTCTGGTTTTGATGCATTGTAAGAAGCCCTTCTTATTGTCCTGGACATCTTTTTCCAGATTTAATTCCAGATGGGCCTTGGCTTTCCTGATCTCATTTCTACTTACTCTGACAGTGTCTGTATATTCATTCCAACAGGCTGCTTCCTTCCCTGCTTTTGTCTCCTGTGTATTTCCTGCTTATGCTTGAGTAATGACAGGAGCTCTTTATTTATTCACACATGCCTCTTGCCCCTTCTGTCTGATTTCTTGTTAGGATGCATCACTCTTTTGCAGGGTTGGAAGTGACCAGCACTCTTGGACCTCTTTTCCCTTTGGTGCCTTTTTCCATGGGATTCTTCCAAAAACATCCCCAAAAGGACTAGTCATCTCTCTTGAAGTAAATGGCTGTAATTTTATTTGTTGCCCTGCTTCGTCCTCAGCCAATATTGAACTTCACAATCTCATGGTCACTAGAGCCAAGGCTGCTCCCAACCTTCATATCACCAAAAAAAGCCTTCCCAGTTCATTAGTGTGAGGCTGAGCAGTACATTTGGAGGACTTGTGGGGTCCTCCAGTATCTGTGTCAGAAAGCTGCCATCAATGCTTTCCAGGACCCTCCTGGACTGTTTCTGCTTTGCCATGTCACTTGTCCAGCAGATGTCAGGGTAGTTAAAGTTATTGTCTGACAATATATTAGAAGATGGAAAACACGGCAAGCAGTGAAATGACAAAGCTTGCTGATGATAGCAAGTTTGATTTGATTACATAAAACAGCAATGACGACAATTACCTGTGAAGAAATAAAGAAAGATCCTGCAAAACAGAGTAAGCAGTAAAATGGAAGATTAAATACATTGTATTTTCTAGGAAAAAAATGAAAAGGCATCAGATGAAGCTAGTAAAACTACAGTGAACAAAAGGAAATAAATTCTTCACTAAAATATCCTTGCCATAAAATATTTAGAATACTAAAATTATGGGCTTGAGCAAAAATAAATGAAACAATGGATTTAAAAATCCATCAGCTAAATACACTGGATTAGGAATGCCTATGTCACAAACTGTTCAGAAGTAAGAAAACATTTTGTAGAAGTATCACTATATAATTGCTTGCTCTCTTTTCCTTATGTTATACCCAGTTAAATGAATTTTTATTATGCCTCTCTACAGCTGTTCCCATATTCTTATAAACTAGGGATTACTAGCAGGAAATTTTATGTTGAATGCATTGTTTAAAATTAGATAAAAATATTAACATATTTGGATAATGCTGACTCAGTAGCATCAGAAAAATTCAGTAGTGAATTGTGGCCAACAAAGCAGGAAGAACATAAGAGTAAAATGCAAAACCAATTAATATCTTGGCATTAAGTTAACAAGAGAAACAGTGCCCCAAGTTTCTGAAATGGATGGACTTTGGTTCAGTAAGTTAAAGAGATATCTGAAATAGAAATTATTTTGAATTATAAAACTTACAATAACTTTCAGCAGACATGGAATTAGTATAGAGAAATTTATCCTGTATTAGTAAACTGTTGGTTAGTAGTGTTGCACAAAAAGAAGTGTTTAAATTGTTTTTTTTTTTAAATACAAAGCAGTTTTTGCTTTTTTTAAGAATTTGAACTAATCATGAGATGTACATGGATTAAAATAATTTGCACGGATTTTCACCATCAGTGTGAGTCCCTGCATGTCACCCTTTCTGCAAAATGATGTTAGGATACATAAGGAGTAGAACTGGGGCAAGAATCAAATTAGGCAATTTTTATGATCCTGACTAGTTAATGCACCACAAAACGCACAAAGAAGAAGCACATGATGAGAAACACAGAGAAGAGTGGACAGAAAGGCAACAGAAAGCATCAGAACAATGAAAATACCACAAGAGTATATATACTGAAATTTATAAAACTGAACAGTTCAGAAAGTAGAAATATGTCATAAATTTAATTCCTGATTTTGATGTGCAGAAAGCAGAAAGGTTTCCCTTCCCCTATCCTCACAAAACAGGGATTACATAGTATTTCACTAAGGAAACACAACTGTCTTGTGAAACCCAAAATTACACAATGAAACTGTCCAGTTTCATTTCATGAGGTGTAGCTGGTTTTTTGTTTTTGTTTTTGTTTTGTTTCGTTTCATTTTGTTTTGTTTTGTTTTTAATTAGCAAATAATAAGAACAGAAAGAATTAAAGCTACATTTTTTTTGGTATAATAAACATGAAGGCATGTTTCATAGATAAGTTACTTTCTCAGTTTATCAAAATGAGATCTTCCTGAAGTCTGTGTTATGGTAAATGTATCTTATTTCACACAATTGAAATTTGTGTTTCTAGACATAGTTAGGGGATTAACAATGGATTCAAATAATTCAGTATTCTGTCACCAATAGAAAAGTAATTGCTAGGGCAGCCAGTCGTGGAAAAATATCTCTGTGCCGTCTGTGACAAAAAACCTCAGATGTGTCTGAAACTCAGTGCTGACTGCTAGGAAAATAGGATGAAATGTGGATCTCAAACTCCAGAAGGCTACCCTAGGCTGCATTAGTATCCCAAGCACTCAGGAACACAAGCCATGGTATTTGAAGCAAGATGAACATCATGCTTTAAGCAAAAAGAAATCTTCTGAAATACTGGGTGTCAGAGTGTAAATCCCATATCCTAAAATTAGATCATCAATGTGGAAAATTGAATAAGCAAGTCTACTTTGCTGCAAATTCACTTTTACCTACCCTGCTATCTAGCTTGGCATCTTAAATAATCCTCTACTAAAACCTATCATTGCACTTCAGTCAGTGTAACCTTCTCCAACTTTCTTTTCTTATGCAATTAGAATGGAGTATATCTGGTGTATTAATAAACAGATTTTGTCCTAACAGAAGGCAGAACTATCAGGAGAACCTTCTGATTTAAGAGGCTTCAAAAATAGAGAAAAATAAAACAGATACACCAAATGAGAAAATTTTCCCTCAGATTTGGCCACAGCACAGAAACTGAGGGTTTGATATCAGGACCTAACAGAACAAGACTGCCCTGAGGTTAGTTTTGTCTGTTTCAGAAGACTCAAATCTGACCTACACAGAAGTTCAGCTTTCCCACATGATGCTTCTAGAAGATTGTTTTGTACTATGTTTACATTACTGATTTCATTTCCTATAGTAATTTTTTCTATTAATTTGCACCATGAATATTTTTATTATTTGTTAATCCCACAAACTTTGTCATATAGTTTATGTTGAAAGAGTGTATAAAGAAAGAGTATCTTAATTTAATCTTTCATACATGTTGAAAATTACAAAAGGAGTGGTGCATATGAAGGCTATAATTCTTAAAATTATCTTGTATAATTTTCTAGAAACTATAATATTCTATAATTTGATTATAAAAGTTTTTTTATGAATCAAAATAAATTCAAAATGCTGCAAAATCTTATCTCAGAAAAATGGGTTTCTTTGACTGCTCTGCCATAAGTTTGTTTGTCTTATATTTTGTGCAGCTGTTTTTTACTATTATAGATGAAGACTATTCAGTTCCAGTGTTTTAATATGTTGGAGATTATTTCTCTGCTACTGTTTAGCCAGATACTTCTTTCCTTTTCACCATGGCTTTGAGAATAGAAGTGCTACTGTGACAATATGGCAACATTTCCTGAAATATTGAAAGATCTTAAGTGTTCATGCAACATGCCAACAGTCTAAACAATTAATTTTTGGTTAATTTTTATAAATATAAATATGATCTGGATAGTCTGAAAATATTCCATTATTTATTTGCTTTACTTGGTAATTACACAAGCAGCAAAGTCTGATCTCATATCTAAAGAAATGATAATGGTTTTCAAATAATCCCTAAAATTATGATGTGAAAATAATTCACTTACAATTTCTAAATGTTCCATGTTCTTTACTTAATAATGCTACACATACATTTGAAGCACGAAAAAGATACAAAACAATTTATACTACAGTGGATAACAGATAAAATATTATATACAGTAAGGCAGTGCTTGTATTTCTGTCCTGCCTAATCCCAACATTAATTATTCTACCTTTTTAAGTAGTTTTATTTTATGAGATACTGGAATAGAGATTTCAAAACAATGAAAATTTATTTACTTTAAAATAGTCTCAGAAATATTTAAATTTATTAAAAATATCTAAATATTTATAATATAATAGAGCTATTAAAACCATAAAATAACTCCATATGCAACATCTTAATGTAGAAGTAAATAAAGACTTTTATTATTTCACAAAAACTTCCTAGATTCACTGAAATGGCAGATACATAAAAGAGGGTCAACTGCTAGTTCCTGTAATAACACAAATCTAATAGAATTACTCAGTTAAAAACTGATAAATACAGATGCATTTAAAAATTAATTTGCCTATTTCTATCAGTAAAAATGATGTGGCATATCCAGTTCTATTCCAGTAAGAAAAGAGATGTCCTTCTCTCTTGCACTGTAAGCAATTATACTATTTTGGGGGACAATGGGAAAGGGCACCTGGTGATGAAATCCCATATTTGCTCCTCATATTCCATGTAGAAATTGGAATAATCTTAAAAATGGCTGACAGGATCAGACCCTGTCACTTATATTTCAGAATATCTTTATGAATTTTGATGGGGTGAGGAATGGATATCTCCACTACCTCTTGTTAGTCAAGAAGCACAGAAGCAGATATTTGGGCATCAAAATCTTTTAGCAATAAACTATTTTAGTGTTAGTAAGTACTGTTATCAAGTACAACACCAAGTAATTAACTCCCACATAAGCAGATCTGTAAAGTGAAACAAAATATACAGTAGCTATATTATCTGTATGCATTTCATTGTGTTTTAGTGGTTTTACTTTGAAAAAAGCTTCACAATTTCCTGAGAAATGTCTGTTAGCAGCTGGAGCACCAAAGGAATGCTATTCTGGATGCTATTCAATTGCATCTTATGACTTACCTCAAACAAGTGTAATTTGTGCCTTTCAAGATTGCTCCATGATGAAAACTAAAACAAGGGCAGTGGGGATGATCAGAATATTCAGTTCAAAAATCAAACTGCTGGATCTAATGTAAAATGCTAATGCAATTGTACCTTTCATGTAAGCAGAAATTTACAAGACTTAAATACATAATAAATACATGTATAAATAAATACAGTATCAGCCTTAGTTAGGCATCTAAGTGAATAGTGGAATTTATGAGGTAGAAGAGGTCAAGATAAAGTGATGCACTTGATTTAGTCAAGAGATGAACAAACAAGTTAGGCATATATTCTAAAGAATTCATGAAAGAACTTAAACTGAAATTTACTTTGATCCTGACTGATAGAAATCATCATTTTCTTAAGTATTTCTAAAAATTCTCTGAAAAGTGAAAATTCTTTGCAATTCTTTGATTGTAGTTAATAATTCAGTGTTATGTTGCAGCCCTGAATGAACTGTTCAAATGCAAATACTCAGTTAACTTGGTCGGACTTTCTCTCAACTTTCAATTCATAATTTCAAAACTTGCAGAAATACTGCTAATCCAAAATGCTACCCATTTATGCATCTATTTTCAGTGTCTACCATCATTACTAGGAAGAACTTAATACAGTTTTAAAAACAAAGGAAGTAGCAACCCTTTAAAACCTGACTTGTCCTCAATACCCTTTCCATCTTTATGACTATTGCCCAGTTTCTGTCTTCTGATGAACACATCCTCTCAGGGATCAAAGTGAAGGCAACTAAGATAAAAAATTTACCTCATACTCTGAATTGGTGATGAGATGGTGGTGAGGAATGCCACAAAATAATCTCAAAAGAAAAGGAGAAAAAAAAGGCAATCCCCTCCCACAACCACCACCAGAGAGCACCTATCCATTGAGTGCTTGCTGCATTCAAATGCTATTTTGTGAACTAAAGTGAAATACTATTGTAGGGCAAGAGAGAAATAGATTCAATATCTAGGCATACAATCACAAAGTTGATTATATGGAGATGCTGTTGTGAATGTTCACCCTTTCTGTACCCTTCTACCTATTCATATTCAATTAATTTTATTCTTGCAGAACTATAGCTTCTAAGAATAAATGTAACTCATGAATAAAAGAAGACATGGCGTATAATAGAGAATAATCCTCTGCCTTCTGCAAACTACAACTGTTGCAAGTAAAATTAATTTAATCAGGAAAGAATCATGTAAATAAAAGAAATGACAACCTGAGCTCTGCAAGTTAGAGTTCAGATCTAAAACTCATCCTTTTCTACTCAAATGAGGTTCTAGAATTTGCTATATTAGCAAATTCTTAAACTTGTTTCTACTAATCATTCTCTTTCCCCTTTCAATAGTCTGAATGCAGAAATCCTAGGTTGTAATGATTATCATCAGCAAAGTACTAAGATCTTACTATCTTAGTCCACTAGATCTGAATATCCAGACTGCACAAGTGCACTCGGACCATAACACGATGGAGCTTTACTATACACTACAGGAAAGTTATGGACAGGAAAAAAAAAAAAAAAAATCCAGCAAGTGCCATTGTGCAGGTTTATTCACAATAGGCACATTTACTCCATCTACCAATTCTCAGCAACATCAGCTCCATTTCTGATACACACAGCCACTGGTTTAACTTTTGCCTCTCCTCTCTCATTTTCTGATGAATAATCATACTTTCTATTATCAGGTTTAGGTGCTAGACAGAAACTATGCAGTTAATAAACTACTTGTAAGAAAGACATACATCTGTGTTAATATAAAAATAACAAATATAACTAACTCTGTAATAATACAGAAATGCATATATATGTATATATGTGTTTTACTTTCGCATTTTTTGATTTTGCTCTTCATGCTCTAAGAAAACTGTATGTTCTTCCGAAAGTATCAAATAGCAACAGATGGTTTATATAGTGCATTATGCACTTTGAGACCATAAAGAATAACATAATCAGGTTTTTCTTTGTCTTGGCTCAAAATTTAGCAGTAATTCAAGTTGTTCACTTGCAGTGGCTCGTTTTTTTTAATGCTATGATAGACATTAATTTTCAAAAGAATGTAGGAAGTATGTTTTTCCCATTAATTTTTAAACAATCACAGAACTATTTCATTTTAATAGCTGTCAATATTAAATAACAGAAAATAAGGGCAAAGTTATATGCCAAAACTGACAGAACTGGAAATAGAATGCTTCCACTAACACGAAGGAAAACATTTCATAATATTGGCCTAATTTTTGGCACACCATTATATTTCCAGTGATGTATCATTACCTTTGTAGTTGACCTTGAAACCAATTGAGCCCACACTTTCATCCGTTTGAAGGTGCAGCCACATCTGATTGCTCATGCTCACAATTAAGTCTGGCACAAAGCTCCCAGTTAACCTACAGATAGAAGAAAATTTCTGTGAAGCCATTAAGCATGCATCAAAGAGGATTTTTTTTTTTTCTGTTTGAAAGAAGTCTAAATAACTATCAAGCACCTTTTTATTGTTTGCTTTTAAATTCATTGCATTCAGCCCACACTACATTAGTTATTTACTGGCTGGCCAGCCAAGACGATTGTCAAATTTCCAATTACAATTAAATTTGATAGTAATCTATAAACACATGCAACTACTGCTTCTGTTGTATTAAAATATTTCATCTCACTTTCAGTTGTTGCTCCAGAAAGACATGCAACTTCCCGAATCCTTAACCTTATCTGGCAATCCAATGTCCATTACTCAGGACATTGAAGGCATATCAATGGCACTAGAAGCCCATCATGAGGCATTACAGTGATTCTTTGATTTTTCAGGTATGCAACTACCCACTTTGAAATGCATGCATAATACATAATTAAAAGAAAGCTGTTATTTTTTAGTAGCAACATTATTATGAAAGCCTGTGTGTACCCTGCACTCTCTCACCTCTCATCACCACTTCTACAACAAAGGAAGAACAGCCTGACATAATTCAGCTGTTGTTTATTCCTTCATTAAGAAAACTAACAAATGTCGTAAATTTAAAACCTTCTACTGTTACAGAGTGATGATTAATAGAAAGAATTCAACTTTATTTACTTTTTGATTTTTTTCAAATTTTGATATTGTTTGCAAAAATATGCAAATCAATGCAATTCTAAATGTTGATGTTATTTGCTGAATGAACAGTGTGATAGCAATGAGGAAATGTGGTGAAAGCTGCACTTTTATGCTACATTGCATTTTCTTCCCAAAATTTTGTCTTAGATTTGGTTATAGTTTATTATCTGAAACATAATGTTGAAAAGTTTCAGGATATTTTTCATTCTTGTAAAGTGGATCACAAGCACAATACTGTATAGCCATGAAAACTGTTCATTTTTTGAGGTTCTAACCATTCTTTAAAGCTAGCTGAAACTTAAAATGGACTATTCTAAATGTATTTTACAGTTAATTTTAGTTCTTCCCTCTGGTCTTTTTTAGGTTCCTTATGTATTAAATAGTCTGCTGTGGGAAAAAAACATGTCTGTTTCCCACATCTGTGTTCACAGATGGAGCAACTAGAAAGACTCTTGCCAGAACTGAACAAGTAAATGCCTGGCCAAAATAACATATTAACTGCTCATTTTTGTACTAAGGGAAAGTGTCTTCAGTGAGTCCAGTCATTGCCAAATTAGTAGATTAAGAGGATGTTTCTGAGAAACAACACTGATGTAATGATTAACAGAGTTTTGTAATTGTCATTGGTGACTGACAGTATGTATTTTGAATATTAAGGGCATTGAGAATATTAATCTGTCTCTTGTGCCAGACAGAATAATTTCTATGATAAATATCCATCAAACTGTTCAGCACTTCTGTTTTCTGAAATTATTTCTGAAATTTTTTATCCATAGCTTTGACAAGAAATTATTTCCAATTAAATAGTACAGGAGGGTAAAAAACATTTGAAAATGCATTTAAAAAAATCAAGACAACATAAAAATCACTTGTTGCTCTGTTTTTTAAGTCCTAAGGAATCCCTTTAAAACATTTAGGAATGGGCCACAGAGCAATAAGATCCATAAAAAACATTATTTTTTTTATAGGAAGGAAGTTATTTAATAGAATAATGAAAGTCTGTAGTGGAGAATTATTCTTTCTGTCCTTCAGGGGGTTAATGTTGTTTCCTCCACTCTGGATTCAGTACCTAGATTCCTCTCCTGGAAGTACATGTTCCCTTTTAAGAGCTGAATAGTGAACACTGACAGTAGTAGAAATGGAAGTGTGTGATTATGATGTCTCTCTTTTTATTAAACAGTTACAACACTCAGCAGGGTGTTCTGCACTTCTTCCTCTAAAACTCCAGAACTACTTCTCCCACATATTAGTGACATATATTCCCTCCCTCATAGACTACACTGGGTTTGAGGATATTCAGACGATTGTAAGACTCTCCATTTGCTGAAGACAATCTCTAATAGGAGTTTGGACACATGCACTCCCAACACAACAAGCACAAAAAAACACTGAATTTCATTATTTGTATACTGGATTTTCAAAAGACGTGTTACAGGAACCAGTGCCAAGATGGATATTGCATTAAAAGTCACCTGCAGCAATTGTCAGACCAAGCTGCTGAAAGCAAACTTCCAAACATCCTGGAAAAGTGCTGTGACTGATGTATGCAGGAGAACACAATATTTATTTTCCTTCTTCCCCTCTATCTCTTGGTAATAACACTTAACACTTCTTGACCTTGCATTTTAGTTCCATAAGACACCACTAAGAATGCCTTCATGTCAGTCATCTTTTCAAACAGGCTAAAAATATGGCACACAGATATACAGACTCAGAATTACAAGCACCCAGGGAAACTTAATGGCAAGTACAGAAAAGGCTTTGGAGTTTAGCTACTTCTGTGATTAACATCAGCAGAATAGGAATAATCAGGACTGCGATTACCCATTTAGGAAGTATAGTTCTATTGAAATTCCACTTAACTTCAGTTTTTGCTTCTGAACCTTCCTATCAAGTACTGCCCAGTAAAACTAGCAGATTAAACACCTGGATAAGTTTCCTGATTAACTCTGATAAATTGGAAGATAAATGTTTTCACATTATTAACATGCAAATCAGACATTTAAACCAATGTTGTTCACCAATTTTCTAGTGGAAAGGTAATTATTTAAAAATTTAAAATACAAAAATTAAATCATACAACAGTTGATTTATTTGCTATGCATCATATCTCAGACAAAATCTGCATGGCTCACAGGAGAAAAGATTTACATGGTTTACACAGTACTCAATTATCTTCCATTTTCCATGTAAAATTTAAATGCATTTTAATCCTAATAACTTCACCACTGATACTTTTGATCACATAATACTGATTCTACTGTTAAACAAGAAAAAAAAAATACTTGTGGCTTATTGTATAATATTACTTATTATTAAACCCCCATAAATTAATGGGGTATTTTTTTTGCTTTTCCAGGACCTTCATAGTAATTATTTAAAATTATTTACCAATTATTTACAGAACAGATTATCTTATTTTATGCTGGCAGGTAAAATTTCTAATTAATTTTTTAATTAAAAATAATTGCTCAGGATTCTTTATATTTGTGACAATTTTAATAGTGTAATTCTGTAATTTCTCCCCAACATAAGGTACATCATCAGAAATACTTCTATGAAATGCCAACATCCTCAAGGAAATACAGTCTGTTCTACAGACTGTTCTGCCACATTACTCAAAATTTAAAATAGTATTGCACTTTGCCTTAATGCCTTACTGCAATTCAGTAATGATACTTTAGTTAAACTTTAATAAGAACTTATGAATTGGCACTTAATAAAGGTTCTTTCCACATGAGCAAATATTCCATATAATTTAGGAATTTAAGAATAGATGAAACTGAATTCTAGCATTATCAGCAATAATTTTTGAATTATAGTGCTGCTTAAAAATTAGAAATTACACTACTTCCACAAGTCTCAAATTTATTAGTGGTAGCAATTAACTCATCTGCAATCCACTGAGAGACTGCATTATCCTAAAGCAATTGCACCATAAACACCTGGCCAAATACTGGTCTTTTCATGGATAATAATCCTGGAATTAGATATTTAGGTTGGAAAAGATCTTTTTTTTTTGCAATAACTAATATTAATGAGGTAAAATTAGGACAGAAAAAGAGGTGAACCTTGGGTTTAGTGTACTCAAAAAAACCTAATTCTTGATATCATTCTTATGGTGAATAATGGAAAACTACAATATGTAAAATTGTTTTAATGCATTTCCAATAAATATACTGCAGAGAATATAATTCTAAAGAATTGTAACTTTGCTATTCTTTTGTTTTACTCATGTGAACTAATTATAATATCAGGTATTTGTGAAAGATCAATTTACTTTAAATTAACAGTTAAATATTATTTGGCTGTAACAATATTTTCTAAATAGCAGTTAATCCCTTATATGTAAATTATGTTTTTTAACCATTAGATCACTTTTTTAATAAATTTGGCTCAGATTTGAAAAAGCATGTAATGCAATGTATTTTGAAAACATTCATTTCTCCTATATGATACTGATTTATTTTGACTAGAACTAGAATTACATAAAATGATGAATTATAAAACCAAGTTACAGTATTCTGCATATTTTAAGTGACCATGGAGCAAACACAATCACTGATTTATAACACTGTCTTGAAAATTTTACAAACTAATAAAATCCTTCATTTGTCTTCTTGAGAAAATTGTTAGTATTGTTGCCACAAGCAAAGTATTTGAGAAATATGGATTTTGAAGTAATCAATGATCGTTAGGAATATTACATATCTATATATATGGGCTCAGACATTCTAGAAAAATGCCAATTGAATGACAAAACTCTGTTCAATACTCAATGCTGGTTTGCAATATGTTTTAGGTTTAGGTAACTCCCTATTCAGCCTTTCTCTGTAGTGATTTTCTTCCCTATGTTAACTTGCTCTTTTGACTTATCTATAATAGCCAACAAGCAAATTAAAGTACATCATGCTAACCTTGCTGTAAAATTTTTGCACAAGTTGTCCATATATGTATTTTAAATTTTGTTCTTATACACTTTTAATTTGAGAACACACAAAGGGAGTGCAATGGTTCCTGAAATGTACATATCTACTTATAAGTGTCCACACTGCACCTCTCAAACTTCTCACTTGAGCTCATCTTTTACTTTTGTGGTACCAAGGTCATCTCTTTCTGACTTCAGAAGAATAAACATACAGCAATATATTTAAACTGTCATCTCTAGCAATTTTAGAAGATCAGTTGTTCAGATTTACCTGATTCTAATAATTATTTAGTCTTATCGAAACACATTAATGACATTCTTCAATGCACACAAATTGTAAATGCAAGACTTACACTTGAAGCACAGTTTTAGGATCACCCACTTCTCCTCCATCACCAATTGTCAATGTGTCATAGCCAATCTCCAGATCAAATTCTTCAAAATTTATCTGAATAACCTACAAAATGAAATAGGTAAATATGTTTTAGAAATAAATAAATGTACTTGAGAGATGAGTATGCAAATTAAGCTTTTCAGCAATGTAAATAAAAGTGGTCTTCCAATTAATAATTGCATGTAAGTTTAGCATATTTCACAATAAATTAGTGCAATTAACCTCAAGGTTTTGGTCCATGACATGTGAATTATAATAACTTTTAGGTATCATTACTCTGCTGATCTCCTCAAAGCACCATGATTTTACTTATTTAAGCAGTTGTTACATGTTTATTACAGTTGTGGGTAATCACATTACATTTTGATTACTATATACTCAAAGGGCAAGATAACTTATTGCAGTTTTTTAAATACCCTGTCTTAAAACACCAAATAAATAATTGCACATCACTGAGTAAATGCAGTGAAGGTGAAGAATATAATTTACTCCTGACATCTATAATCTTGTTCAAGTAGGATAAAAAACCATCAAAGGTAAAAGTAATTTTCTTAATTCATGAAGCTGTGTGAAATACAACTATCAGAATCATGACCATTATTAATATCCTATAAATTAAATTGCTCTATGCATATTTTTGCAGGATAAAAATTTCACCACCATTTTAAGGAAATAGTTTAATTTTTACAAGAAAAGAAGGAGAGAGAGGGAAGAGGAAAGGAGAAGGATGGGAGAGAGGAGAGGAGGGAGGGAAGAAGGAGAGGAAGGAGGTAGGAAGGAGAAGAGGAAGGAGAAGGAGGAGAAATGAAAGAAAAGGAAAGGAAAAGGAAAAAGGAAAGGAAAAGGAAAGGAAAGAAAAGGAAAGGAAAAGAAAAGAAAAGGAAAAGAAAAAAAAAAAAAGAAAAAAAAGACAAAGAAAAAAGAAAAGAAAAGAAAAGGGGAACCCCCCAAGACAAAGAAAAAGAAACGAAAAGAAAGAAAAAAAAGAAAAAAGGAAAGAAAAAGAAAAGAAAAGAACCCCAAGAAAAAGAAAAAGATAAAGAAAAAGAAAAGGCATGCTGTTTCCACCCATGTATTAATCATGTTAACTCTATCTTTAGTCCCTCAAAATTTCATATGGATAAAAATAATAGAATACTTTTAATAGGAATTTTAATACTGTAATAAATCATCTTTTATTACAGCTATAATGGAGAACTGAGAGCATTTTGTCTAAAGATGTGGATGCCTTTCTGATGGATTATTATTATGTCCTTGAAAGCTCATATCCCTTTGTTACACTGGGGTTCTGGTAATTGAAGAAGGACAAGTTTCCACCAGCAAACATCAGTACAGGCAATTTGGAAAAGTGACAAATATTCTAATATTCTAATATTGCCACTTGTTCTAAAGGGAGGAGAAAAACTTTTCTTTGCACGTGTAAGAGGTGATATAAGCAGAGCCAGTTGGGCTATTCACATATCTAAACACGTGTATACATGTATATGTGCATGTACATGGGCCATACCCCAGGGACTGCTGTCAAATACAGATTTAGGAGGGCACAGATGGAAAGGACATGGAAAATTGTGTAGGCAAGCAGCTGATTTGCTGTAATTGAGTAAAGAGAAGAAAACCACACATAAATCTTCTTAATCATCTTAGTTAAAAAAAAAATAAATCTGTGTATCTTGTGCTGTTCTAGCCACAAAATTTGTAACACTAGACATAAGAATTTAAACTGGAATCTATAACTGCATTTAAGGCTGACACATATTTCACTCAATAGTTAGAAAACCAACCAACAAAAAATAAAAACCAAAGCCCCCAAATCAACCAAACAAAAAAGCTGGGTTTTTTAGTCCACTTTTAAATTCTGTGCAATTAAATATGCAGTTACCTCAGAACAGAAGACTCCACAATAAAACATGGACAAATAATGTTATTATTGAATTCAACTTGAAAGTATATTTCACTTATCAACAGCAAAATAAATTTTGAAATAATATTGCAACAAAGCCATCAATATTATACACATAATAATAGGAAGATAATAATAATAATAATAATAATAAAGGAAGATAGTATAAAAATTGTATAACTAATTCATGATCAGAAATCTTAATTCATTTGTGGATTACATCTTAATCATGTGTTTTTCATTAAACACATGAAGAAATCTGACCTCATTATCTGGGTTTGGTTTTTTGTTTTTTTTGTTTTTTTTTTTGAACGTGCAATGATAATATTTTTAAAATTAATATCCTTCTGGATACTTATATTAGTTGAGTACCACTAAATTGATACAAGGCATCTGTCTCCTTGCAACTGAAGTATTTGTCTTCAAAAGTTGTGTCAAAAAAAGTAAACTAGGTTTTCTTTAGCACAATCAACATTATCCCATGTGATGTGCATTTCATCAGAGGAGAAGAGACATTAAAGAAGATATTAATTTCACGGTAGTTTTTCAAAATTAGGAATGACCAAAAACCAGACTTTCTTTATTTAACTGCAGAAAAGATCTTTGTCATTATTTTTTAACAATGCTCACAAATAAAAAACTAAGAGAACTCCCTCAAAAATATCCATCTCATTAATGAATATTGTGGAAAGTGAAAAAATAATTAAAACTGATTTTTTTTTAATTCAAAACATAGGCTTCAGCTTCAGCCTTTGCACTAGACTTCAGCTTCAATCTTTCCACTTGTCTCTAGTGAATCTCCAAATAATTGATGATTCTGTTGTAATCTGGCTGGTCTGATGTAATCTCTCACTTTTCCACAATCTGAAATTATTTTCTTTGATAAAGAGAACTTTTTAAAAAAAAATAATCTAAAGAGATGTGCATTTAAAAATATTGTAATTTCTTTTTTCCCCAATTAATATTTTTTCAGAGCAGGATGTTTAATTACAAGATTTTTATTTCACTCTCTTTGTAACTCACCTAAAACTTGTGATAATTGGATAGGTATGACATTAAAAACTGTGGTTCTATAAAGCCAGATCTGTCAATATCCAATAGGAAACTAATTCACTACACATGTACTGTACAAGCCTCTACTGGACAAATAAACCCTGTATACTTCTTGGAAACTCATACTTTGACATGCAAAGAACACACATAATGGACAATATAAAATGTACTTCAAATCTTCCAAATATGCCAACAAGCAAGAAAATAAGTAGTCTTAAGACTATGTTTTCAGAGTCCTTGTTTTACAACATCAGCTTTAGTTTGATAGCACTCAAATTCAGTTGGACTTTGAAAGGGTTTTTTTGGTGATATCGGCATTTAGAGTTGATTGTGATGAAACCTTTCAAAATAAAAACTGAAATTTGGGTAAGATGAGAAATTTACTTTAAAATTTTTAATAAACTTCCCAAAAATTCTGCTGTACCAGCTATCTGACAGTGCTTTTGTTCAGTTTTCTGAAAAAATCTTTAAATGGCAAACCAAAGTTGGGTGCCATCCTTGAATCAGTTCAATGTTAGAGTAAAACCTTAGAGGAATTCTACTTTTTAGTCTGTTGCTCACGAGATTCAACACTTCAAGGAAAACTGTGATTATTTATTGCTATATACTACATATTTTTAAATCAGACTAGCATTACTAAAGTGTGCTATTGATCTGGTTAGTAGATGCATAGCAATCAAAACTGCAGGGGCAAGTATTTTCTTTACCTATACATTCCAGTAAAGTCTATTTTTCCAGTTTCCCAGAGTAAGATTAAAGCATTAATATAAATTAAATGAGAGTCATGGGTTTTATTAATGTATACAAACATTGATCATGCTATAATATATTTCTGCATTCATTACATTTATCCACTGATCATAATCTCTTGCAAAACTGAATAGAAAAAATGAGTAACCACAAAATATTTTCAAATATTTTGGCATATCATCACAAAGATATTTCATCAATTTTGTGCCTGAGCTATAAGATTCTTGATAAAAGGATTATACTATCAAAAGTTGATTCTGGAAGGCAGAAGAAGAAAATGTCAAGATTCCATCTCAGACAGTTTGCCACCAGTCTTGAGCTATCATTTCACTCATAATGAGCCAACTAATGATATCAGATATGCATCTGTATGGCTTCAGAACTGAGAATATCATAAAATTAGGCAATATAATTATTATTATGTTGCATTTTTTTAAAGAGATGCTCAGTAGACTCTAGAGTTTTGGGTTTTCATAGTAGAATTTCTGATAAATCCAGCAGATATCAGACTGCTACAATTATACTGATATATGCTAACAATATCTTGAATTTTGTTCCAGAGTATGTTATTAAATACATCCCTATACACTACCATGAGGAAAAAGGAATCTTGCATTGTCTCTTCTTTCAAGTACACACTATATAAAAAAACAAATTATTCAAAATAAAATATGATGACCCTTTATGATGACCCTTTATTCCTTTATTTAGCTACTTCTTAATAAAATTAAAAAGTAACTAAACAGAAGACAACAGTCTCTCTACATCCTGAGCTTCTCTTGCTATTTATAAACCCAAAAGCAATGAAGAAGTTTGAGTGCCTGATTTAAACCGAAGTTATAAATCCAGACATAAATAGTAATAAGAGGCAGTAAAACTAATAAGTACAGTATCTACAGGGGAAAAAAAGTCTTCTTTGAAAAACAATTTTCTGAAAATTGTAATTGTTTACTTTGGTCTCCAATTATTTTGTAAGTTTCTACAGGGAGAATAAAAGGCCTATTTTAAAAGTAATTTTTTGAAAATTATAATTATTTACTTTGGTCTCAAATTATTTTGTAAGAATGTTTTCAAAGGAATCAATCCTTGGGAGTAGAGGTCTAATTTCTAACAAATTTCAGCAGGTATACCTTCTTTCTGTGCCTTGGAATGTATCCTTTGCAACCCACTCCTTGGGCAAAACACCAGCTCAGAAGTAAAATGAGAAAAGTTTTTATTGAATAGTTAATGACTACCTTGAGAACTTCCTACAGCTTTTCAGAGAAAGCATGCTCAGAAGGATGTACTCCAGACAACAGATTTTCCAGACAGTTGTTCAATATATGCATGCAGTTCCTGGTGAAATTATCTCCCTGAAGATTTTTTGAGGAAAGCAATGTTCCAGGTGAAGTACTCAACTTTTAAAAGTTTCAGAACATACAAAGCAGAATGGTGTGTAGCAGAGGCAAGTGTATGTTCCTCAGGGCTTCTTCTGAAGAAGAGTAAAGATACACAGCTGCACATACTTCTACATGTGCATCTGTTATCCTGAGTCTTCCAATGCAAATGTAACTCTAAAAATATTTTCAGATGTATAGTAATCTTTTCACTCCATAAAATGGGACATTCTACCAGTAAAATAATAATAACATTTCTAAAAGTGTAATGAAACTTTTCTCCTTATAAGAGTTGTTAAGTATTAAGCTAAGATACAACTTAAATCAGCTATATATTAGATAACATTAAGGAATAAATATGAATTAAAACATATTTCCAAGAATGGAATGTGTCTAAGAACTGTTGTTTAACACACGAATAGTTTAATTGGTTATTTTTCAGTTACATATTACATGAACAAAAATATAATTCAAAGTGAAACAGCCTAAATCATAGAGCAACTGTGTCCTTTCAAATTTAATTAAATCTTTGAGTATCAGACAGGATGAGAAAAGTGAGGGTGGGGGGAAGGCAGGAGATTCACAGAACATAGAGAAATCAAAGGTAGAAGATAAATGTTCATTATTATTACAGGGGACAAATTCTCACCACTTGAAATGGATAGTCACTTTATTGAGTCCCCTTCTTGGAAATAGGATTAATCATATTTAAGTGTAGACATCCACAGTGCAAACAACTATATTTGATGTAGGCTTCTTCAAGAAAAGTGAAAAAACCTGCCTTGAGTGTAATCAATTTCATCAAAAGATAGATAATTCACACTAGATCAACCATATCTTAGAAGTGCCTATTAGTCTTGTCTAGAAAGTGAGATTAAGCATTTATATGTGGATGTCTATGCTGAGGACAACAGAAATGTACTAAAATCACATAAGTTATTATTATTATTATTATTATTATTATTATTATTATTATTATTACTAAATTTAGAATCCATTACTTTGGAGGAACAGTAGTTAAAAACAAATGGATATTCCTACCTTGTTCTGAGAACAAACACATTAAATTAACAGCATAAAGAGATTATATATTTTTCTCATGTTATAGTTTTCTGCTTGCATAGAAGTATGCCATATTTTGCTGACTTTCATTCACAATAGGAGGTTCTGAGATTTATTATTCAGAGCAATACAGCATTCTACAATACTTTCAATATCTCCATAAAGTGAAATGAATGATTGTAAATAAATCATTAAGCAAACATATTTTATTTTACTGAAGGTTCTGTTTATCATGTTCTCAACAATAAAAAATGTTAGACAACTTTTTTCTTGGAAGACAGATTGTTAACCTCTAGGCAATTATTTCAGATTGAATTTCACAATTTTGTCTCACATTAAATATCTGGATATTTGCAAATGCTGCCTCATTATACTTGCAAAAATTACAAGTAGTTGTATTCAAAATTAAGTTAATTTCACTTATTTTTATGAAGCTACTATAAAAGAAGATAAAAATTTTGTTCTAGACATTGAAAGAAACAGCTTGTTAGTAACTGACTTTAACATGGTGTAGGAATAGCATTTGTACCTAGAAGATAGCAAGGGAAGAAATTGCAGAACTTGAACATTCTGGGAACACCTAGTGCCAGGATATTGGTTATTGGTCTATGAAATATCTATTTCTGCAGACATTATCATGCAAAAACCCATTGTATGAATGATCCTAACATACTAGCAACAGCAAGAAATTCACCTCAGTGAAAAATATTCAAAGATACCTATTTTCTCCATTTTTCACTGTTTACTCTAGCAAGAAAAAAGCTACCTAAAAACTCCTAATGATGTCTGGTTGCCTTTGTCACTTGTAGAAGTGACATTAGGCATGGAGAAGAAAGCACATCCTATTTGTATCTGAGTGTCCTCATATGCTCTCAGGACATAATTAATTGCTTTTGTCCTGAGGATGTCTGAGTACTTCCCAATAAGTAAATGATGGGGATTTAAATCTGATGGTACAAGCTAAGGAAATGCCACTGTCTGATTGATCAGCTTTATCGCCATAATTTTCCATAAAATCACAGGTTCCTCCATCAAAATATTTGTGTTATCAAATTGATAACACTTTTGATTATAGAAGAATAGTTTCAGAAGAAAAATATATTGAATAAATCATTTACTATAAGACACAGCTATCATTTTATTTAAATTATTCATATTAGGTATAATTTTATTTAATACTACTGCTACCATGGAGCAGCCAACCCTGGAAAATTAAGGACAAGAAAATCATCAGGAGTAGTCAGCATGGCTTTACCAAGGGGAAGTCATGCTCGTCAGACTTTGATAGACTTCTATAATTAAATGACTTGCCTGTTGACCAAGAGAAAAGCAGTGGATATTGTCTACTTTGCTTCAGACCTTTGGCATTGTCAAGATATTAACAGACAAGCTGCTGATGTGTGGGCTCCACAGACAGCAAGGTGGATTGAAAGCAGGATGAAAGTCTGGGCCAAGAAGATGGTTATCAGTGGCACAGTCTGGTTAGGGGCCAGTAACTCATGCTGCATCTCAGGGGTCAATATTGGGACAAGCCTTCTTTAGCATCTTTATACGTTTTCTGGATGATGAGGCAGACTTCACTCTCAGCAAGTTTGACACAACAGTGAGAAGGGATTAGTGGTTAGGCCAGAGGATCATACTGCCAGAAGAGGGACATAAACAGGCTGGAGAAATAGACCATTAAGAACCTCATGAAGTTCAACAAAGGGAAGTGCAGAGTCAAATCCCCAGGGAGGAACTACCCCACATACACATGGGGGCCATCCAGCTGGAAAGCTACTTTGCAGAATTGCAAGAATTGCAGAATTCTATTTGGCTGTTTTGCTTGTTTTGCTTGTTTAGCTTTTTTTTTTTTTTTTCCCTTTCACAGATATGGAGATGAAGATGCTCTAGATAGCCTGAAAGGAAGTATGGGACAATTATAAAGAAAGACTAATAGGTATAAGCAGGAAAAAATCAACTAATTTATAAAACCACAATGAAAAAATCCCATTCATCTTTCCCTCACAAAACTAACCTCAGTGTCTGAGTTTACAAAAACAGAAAAATTTTTTTTCTCAAATTGCAAAATTATTGCAATCATAGGAATGGACCAAGGACTTCAAATTAACCTACCCCTGCTTTGGTTCTTCCTTTCAGTAGTTACTCAGAAAGGATATCCTTGCACCCAGCATAGAAATCTGTACTTTTTAATCCCACAGGGATAAGTCATCTGTTCCAAAAGAGAGCAGAGAGGTCACTAACTGATGTCAGCCTAACCTGATGGGCAGCCGCACATCCTGAAAGGGATGGAAATATGGGAATCATACTGCAACTGAAGTCCCAGTGCAAAACTTCAGTTTGCACTCTGAATGAGCATTGGCTTTACAAGGTAAGATTTTGGGAGCAGAAGTACTGCAGGGTGAGAGGAAGGTGCTGATTTTGATTTGTTCTTATTTTAATTATTCTGGTTTGGCAGTTAATTTTATTCATTTCTTTAAGTTGAGTCTGCTTTACATATGAGAGTTACTAGTGAGTGATCTCCCTGTCTTTGTCTTCATTGCTGAGCTTTTTCTTCATGTTTTTTGCCCCTGTCTTGTTGAGGAGGAAGCTGAGGAGGGAGATCAGCCTGGTGGGGTTCTGGCAGCCAAGATTAGCACACTATAAAATAGTACCAAGAGCCTTTGAAGGAGTCTCTTCACAGAAAACAGAGAAACAAACAAACAACTATCAGCTCTATTTCCCAGACTAATATCACAAAAAAAAGCTATATATTGAGCAGAACAATTTCCTGTAAAGATCACTCTCAAGAGCAACCAAGTGAACTCAACCATGGAGAAAAGCGACAAGTCCCCGTGCCAAAAATTCATCAAATGAGAAAGACTGAAACATCACAAATGCTCACAGTGCAATCACTGGAAATTTGCTATCAAGGACTCTTGGTCACACATATGTCTTTTAAAAATTTCTAGCTTGGGTGTGGATATTCATGATAAGTAAAAATAAGAAAAATATTTGCATTTGGAATTGGTGGGAGATCCAATTTAGGAGCTTATAAAAAGTCAAACAGAACTAAAATTCAAATTTGACATTTAATTTTCATAAAGTTTTATCAAAAGATGGAGTTAATAGCTCCAGGTATAGTAAACACAGGGAACAGCTAGAATGAAATATGGGTCAAAGAGAAATAATTGCTTTTGTTGTAGCTATTGCAGTAAGCACAATCTCACTCATTCCATATGAGTTGCTTATATTTTCAGAGTGTGAAACATCACCCCTATAGTCACAGACATGGCAGGGAAAAAAGTTTACAATAACAAGATAATGAACCAGTTCTCCTTTCATAATGAAAACTTACAGCAAAATTTCAGGATGGAATGACAGGTCATTTATCCCTCTACAACTGCACATACCTCCTGATTCCAAATTCTCTTGTTCAACAATTTAGTCTGTTCCCTCACAGCCAAACCTGTTAACTTCCTGGCATAGGGATGGCTGGATTCCCTTCTATGCTGCTATTCTTCTGTGAAAATCTCCCCTCTGTCCACATATATTTCTAAGTTTTTTTTAACTGCAGTATATATGTGACTCAGATAGTTTATCTGGATCAAAATGTATGTGAACAATATGGAATAAAAATGCAGCCAACACTACAAAGCAATATATTGTGTCCTGACCAGAACAGAAATATATTTACACTTTCTAGTTTCATGTAAGATAAAAATGTATTATCTACTATTGATAAATAAAAGAGCAGCCTTTTTCATCTGCATGGATGAAGAATACAGTTATGAGTAAAAGAGATAGTTTAGAGTGAACTTAAATATGCTCATGCTTTTAATAATTTCACTGTAACACCCACAGTACAGCTTCACATGAGGATTAGGAAAAGCCAAGTTTGAGGCATTTGCTTGCAAAAAGAGGTGCAGTGTGGTTTGTTCCAACAGACCTGACCAAAAGAAACTTCATTAAATGAGTATTTGAATCATGCTGAAGCAGCCTGCCTGCTTGAGATTTCTACTGCTAACCTGATTAAATATGGATGGCAACTGGGTTTAGGCTTAACAGCAAGCTTAGGAAATGTTCCAGACAGTTTTGACATGGTTAACAACATACCACAGCTGAGGAAAATTAAACATAAATGCTCACACTTTGCTGAATATTCTTTTGCTTATTTTTGGCTTGGTCTAAAAGCAAAAAAACCTAAGAAATTTTAAGATTAATTATTTGCAGGAGCAAAACAGCAACTTAGTGACATGAGGTAGGAGGAATGGAAGAATTAAATTTAAAAAAATATTTTAAAAAAGGACTATTTTAATACAAAGTGATTAAATGACAACCATATTTAATATTATTTCAGTAATGGTTGCAAGTTTTTTCCGCAGTATAATTCTTCAGACTTGCAGAAAATATCATACAAGGAATTCTCCAGATACTTTGAATTATTTAAACAGTTTCTTAGAAGGTAAAGGACTACATCAACTAGAAGCAGATATTATAAATTTTCAGTAAGCTCTGACATTTCAAAAAGATTCAGATTACATTTCCTAACAGATAAAAACTGAACAAACCAAATGAACAAAAAAAGTCCAGAAACAAAAAACCTTAACAAAAATAATAATTAAAAAAACCCTAAAGCCAAAATCAAAAGTCAGCTATTTCTCAGCTCTCAAGTATGTCATTCTTGATTTCAAAATTACTTCAAAATTCAATAGATAAAAGGATAAAAATGTGAATACTGTCAAACTTTCAAAAGCCTATATTATAAAGAATACATTTTAAGTAATGTATTTATGCAAGCAGTAAGGAGACTTCTATGATTGAAATACACTCAAAATGTAGAATATGGTTGTGGCAAACAAAAGATAACATACAGGTGGAATTTTTTTTTTTTTTAATTCCTGTCATATAAAATTAACAGAACCAGGACCTAGTTTTCTGATCCAGCTAAATTTAGCAGTTAGTTCACATGTTTTATTTCTTCTTACAATTCTAAAAACAAACCAGCTTGATTTTTTTTCTTTTTTTTTAAAGAAACCCTTTTGCTTATTTTTCTCCTTCTCCATGCCTGGTGATGAATGATATGTGGTGTGAATGTGGTTGAGATCTGTCAGAAAGTCTGTCATTCTAGCACTGACATTTTCCACAGTGTTTCTGTCACCATGGATTAGAAAAAAATCAGCAAGTATAATTCATAAGACTTGAACTCTGGTTAACTTTAGCCCTAATTCAGATTTCACTGGTATTTTAGCCTGGCATAAATTCAAAAATTTTAAAATTAATCATTTTGTAGTCTTTAATAAAACAATGAAAGGAAAATATAGGGTTTAATTTTTTAGGAGAAAATAAGTACAAAAAATGCACTGCGGAAGAGATGGGGATTAAATCTTGAAAATACAAATATTTACTACTCAAAATGTAAAGATAAAATGATCTAATATTAGTACAAATTGCTGGCAATACATAGCATGGTCTAGACCTTAACTGAAGAGTTTTTACAATATCCCACATGATATTCAGGTATAATTTCCCTTACTAGATGTGAGACATGCAATGAAATGGAGTCCAAACTGACAAATTCTTGTTTTCATTTCTGTTCAGGTATTCATAAGTACATTTTTAAGAGATTCAAAGATTAATAATATGTGCATCACGGTGGAGGACAAATAAAGATGTTTAAATTTAGTTGCTTCTTTAGAGTTCCACAGAAAGGTATGATTTTCATGAATGTTCTTTCAGGTAGATCCCTGTAACTATAACTCTGCTATTTTTGATCAACAAAGCTTTTGTTGATTCCAGAGCAGCCATGGATAAAAGTGGCAACAATCATTTCATTAGTGTCTATAAAACACTGTATGGAAACCATGTTAAGATAACCCAGAAGAGGGAAAACTGTTCATAAATTTCTTCTGTCATATGATGTTGGAGAAATCTTACATGTGCAGATACTGACTCTTCACAGAGAATTTCAACCACCCCTCCTAAGAGGGCAACAAAGCAAGATACAAGGCATCAAGAAGGTTTCAAGAATGTGATGATGTGATACCATACAGGCAACCATAGATATTTCACTGTTGCAAAATTATGTATCAATTTCTATATTTCCTTCTTCACTGAATCACTGTTCAGAGCTCTGTACATCATAGATTATAATTATTCTAACTATAATATTAATTATTGAAAAATCGGTTGCTTTCTCACAAACAACTCTGCTCCAAAGAGCAGGATCCTGATATAGGAATAAGAATGCAAAAAACCTTCACAAGAACAATGAAAATATGGGGATCTCACCGATAACATCAGATGGGTCAGTGCACCTTCGGCAATGAGTTTTATTTTTTACTCCAACAAATTACTTTCCTTTCACAAACACTTTTTATTCTACTTTTCAATAGTATACTCACTGCCCCCTCTGGCCATGCTTGAGATTTTTAGTTATGGCTCTACTCCACTCTCAACAAGGCTTGGGCATGGAAAGTATATCTGATTAACTGTATGAGGCAAGGGATCAACTATAATGCAGTACAAAATTAAAGAGGCAGCTAATTGACTGGGGAAACATTTCTTTCATCTATGTGGTGCTGTTATCAAACATATTTCTGAAATCAGTTAGGGAGAAAATTAGCTAGATTCAGTCCTGGATAAATCCATTTACATCTATTTTAGGGTCTTTCATCTATTGCACTTTCCCTTAAAAGATTCTCAGTTTTTGAGCTATTTTGTTGCAAATGATGCAGCAAGTAGCAGCTCTGAAGTACCAGGATCACTAAGTCATCGTGGTCCTCGCAGCTGTGGTGTAGAATATTGTAAATATTGTCATGTTATAATGAACACCATCACATTATTTAGTGTACTCATTATAAAAAACTCTTAATGACAAATCTTCATTTATACATCAATGATGTTTTTGACTTCAAGGCACAAACCATCATTAACATCTACATTCAACATGCAATCTTCTCTCAGAACAACAAAAAACCCCAACTGAACTAAACAGAAGAAAAAGTTTCCTTCATCAAATACAAAAATCACATTTTCACAATATAGAACAAAAGAACAAATTGCAAAAAATCCTTGACCCTTCACTACAATTATGGTACAAATTCTCTACTGCCATCCTATTTCATAATACGGTTTAATACTTGTTTTGCCCATTATTTTTCCCAATTAGTATGCCTTCTAGGAGTCATACAAGGCCTGCAGAATTATGTTCAGAACAGTAAGGCAATGCTAGCATGAATAAAACTAAACACATTTAACACTGATTATATGAGCAAAGGCTTTATACATGCAAGTTCCTCAATACATCATAAGACGTTGATCTAACTTGTACAAAGAGCTTATTTTCTTTTAAACTCAACAAGTTAATGTTCTAATCAGTGCTAGACACGTTTTCTGAAAACTATAAACATATATGAATGTTGTTCCAGATAACATTGTAAACCTTTTATCTATTCCTTAGTTTAAAAACTCTGCAATTCTTGTGCATCTGCATTTCATTGCAATATCAAAGAGTTATAATTATTCCAACCAATACTATACAAAGAACAGTATTTTCTGGGTAATCCTGAAGCTATTATAGCTCCTAGTACTACAATCTGCTCATGATGAATCTAAGTCAGAGTACACTACTTTCAGTGGTATATTACAGAAGTTCAGAAAGAGTGTCCAACTGATACTTTGAAATAAAATTACTTGCTTAACCTGACATTATTTCTTTGCATTCTTATTACTGGTATGATACTAATGTACCACAAACAAACACTTCTTCCTGGTTATGGCCTTATATAAAATTCATATTTAATTTTAAGTAAGTAACCTGTTCTTAATTATTGTTTTCACACTATATCTTCAGAACATTTAAATATTTGAGAAATATGCAAGGTAATTTAACTTTGGCTGGCTGTCAGATGTTCTCCAAATCACTTCATCATTACCCTTCAGCATCACAGAATGAGAAAACTGGATGAAAAAGTCTGTGGGTCAAGATAAGAACAGGGAGATTGCTCACTAATTACTGTCATGGGCAAAACAAACTCAATCTAGGGAAAATTAGTTTTATTTACTGACAATTAAAATTAGAGTAGGAAAGTGACAAATAAGAACAAAACTAAACCCAGCATCATGGTCTCAAATACACTTTTTTATTCCTGACTCTTCTGGCCCCTCCTCTCTCCCAAAGTGGCAAAGGAGAACATGAAATGGGGGCTGCAGTCAGTTTGCACCACTTCATCTGTGCTTCTCCTTCCTCCTCATGAGTTGTAAGGGACAGCCTACATCAATGGCACTTTCCAGAACTCCAGGGGAATCTGTGCTCCATGCTGGAGCATCTTCTTCCACTCCTCCTCTGCTCATAGTGTCTGTGGGGTTATTTCTCTTGGGCATTCTCATTCATTTCCTTCAGCTGCTGTTATACAGCTTTTTTTGCCCTTACTCAAATAAGGTATCACAGAGGTGCCACCAGCTTGCCTGATTTCCTCAGAACTGTCTCAGTCTGCTATGGGGGCAACTTCTGATCTCTTCCTACAGAAGTCACCCCTACAGCCATCCTGCTACTGCATGAACTAATCAAATCAAACTGAAGCATGCATGTACTGAAATATTTCACTGAACCAGCAGAGGTTATTGAATATATGAGTTCTGATTCATCCCCAAATATTAAAACTGTGTGTATTCTTATATAGGTATACCTGTAGAGGTACTAGTTTTCATGTGGTCATATGCTATTTTGCAGTATTTACAGTTTCAGGGAAAAAAATCAGTGTAGAATAACAACTAAGGACATTTTATTTGAACTATAGCAGGCATGATCTCTAAAGAGCAGGTCAATTTTATTTTCACTAGAATTGAAAATTTTTATATACGGATTAACTTGTTCTTTCAAGTGTTTTGAGAGAAAGGAAAACAACTGCACCTGCCCAGTACAAACAAAAAAAAGACAGCTACTGGAGAGAGTGCACTGAAGGGGCACTAAGAAGATTAAGGGATTGGATCTTCTTTCTCTTAAGGTTGAAACAGCTGGGCTTGCTTGCCCTAAAGAAGAAGAGGATCACTGAGTCTCAACATCAATAAACTTCTGATGGGAGGTTGCAAAGAAGATGAAACCAAACTCTTTCCAGTGGTGCCCAGAGACAGAAATGGAGGCAACAGGTATCATGCTAAATTCTCTCGGCTGGCTCATAATACAAAACTTTCCGGAATTCTAGATGTCTATACAGATTTCATCTTGCTCACTGTTTTTGATTAAAGAAATAAAAATATGAAAATTCTTTGGGATAAGACATGGATCCTAACTTTTTTCCCATCCATGGACCAGAGATTGAATTACTTTTCAAGGATTCTTGACACTTTTTTTATGACCTATAAATTGGATAAATTTGATTAGCAGTCCTTGGAACCAGGATGCAACAATGTCCCATCCAAACGCATTTGTAATTTTATTTATTAAATTCTAATCAGTTGTATAAATATTCTTTTTTCTTCTACCAAAGTGGAGCATGAGGATGGCTTCCAGACAGGAATTTGTAAAATTAGAGTGAGAAATACACCAGTGTAGCAAAATAGTTTTTGAAATTTTGCAAATTGTCAGGTTTTTACTGAGTTCTCTGGTGAATACAGGTGAAAAGGAGTGGGCCTTAAAGGTCTGTCTGATAATGGAATGTGATGCAGATGGCAATATAAAACAAAATGTAGAGGTAGAATATATCTCTGTACCAGCAAACACAGGTGATAATAATCTTCTACAAAACATTCCAGAGCTGCACAGCTAATTTATGTTTTATTACATCTAAACAAGTCCATTATACTCAGTTAACACAAAATGATACACCTGGAAATAGAATATAGCCATTGCTGCCAGGTGTCTAGGTCTCGAAATTAAAAACAACTGGTGTCATAACTTAGCTTTATTGCTCTACTTTGACTCATCTGACATTATCAGAACTCTCAGTACTTCTGTTTTAAAGTGTAGGTATAAAGTACATGGGATTTCAATACAATGGTTCAGACAATGGAATAAACATCTTAAGAACAGTTCCTCATGAGGAGAAAATGAATTCAAGAACTTCAATGATTTCTCACACAGTTGAAGACCAAACATGATATAAACAGTCTTTTACACAAAGTAGCTCTTCTGCTTATAACACAATACTAGTAAGCCCGTGAAATTTCCTCATACCAATGGATAGCTGCTTCTGGGAACTAAGCTAGAGAAACACATAAAAACATGATAGCATCTACTTGGCATTCACAAAGTAAAACAATCTTAGGGGAAACAAGAGGTTTTAACATCTAGTATCAGAAATTTCTTTAAAATATCTGAAATGCACCTAGTACAAAACCTGGACTGTAGAGATAAATCTTAAAAGTGAAAAATGTTATGGTCTATGTGTGCTTTTGGTTGGTTGGTTGGTTTAGGGTTGGGAGGCTGGAGGTGGGGGGAGGGGATTTGTTTCTTTTGTTTTCTCTGCTTTTTTTTTTTTTAATTTTTTGAAGTAAAGTCAGAATATTAAACTTACCTTATTAGTATTGATAGCTGTGATGACCCACACACATTGAGCGTTGCTGTCATACTGGAATGGAAAATTGGGTGATGTGAAAGTGCCTCCAGGCCCTTGAAGATTGGATCCACAAGTTTTGACTGCAAAAAGAAAACTCACCTTTTAATTTACACAGAAAATACATGTAGCAGATTCGTAAACTGATCTCTAACTTACTCTAATCATTATATGAAGAATTAAAATACCATTGAACAAAACTAGAGTCACCTCTTACAAGAGAATAGAACATCCATGTTTAATTATTTTGACAAAAAAAAAAATAGATTTCTCTTGTGTCTAAGCATATATTCTTTAAAAAATTGAAAGTATTTGGAGGAAAAATAGTAACTACAGTAACAAAAACTGCCTTATTTGTTTTTAAAATTTTTCAAGGACTAACTTATGCCATCTTCACTAATGTCTTGAAAGACTAATTTAAATAATATATTAAAAAAAGATAACTTTTATCACTGTGTATACGTGCTTTATTGTGTATATGTGTTGGTGCGTGGCATGTCAGCATTTTTACCCCTAAAACCCTTCTACAACCCAGTGAATTGATAGCCAAAGCACTAAAAAGTTTAAAGGAAGCTTATAAAACTTAGACTAACACAAAACAGTGTTATTTATTTCTAAAGATTACAAAAGGTATTTATTTTCAAATCAAAGTCTGTCTAGTTATTTACAATAGCATGTCAGGTAAAAAAACACATATTATTTACGTAGCTTGCATCTCTGTCTCAAATAATGCAAAGGATATAAACTGTATCCTTTTTGCTTTCAAATGACATTTTTAAGGCACTAAATTCCTAGTCTGTTGAAGTCAATAACACTTTTATTGTTCTTTATCTGATATTCAGATTTTTGCTGAGTGCTCCACTCGTTAGCTTTTCCTGTATGAAGATGTAAATCTGACAAGCAACCTCAAGGAAACATGAGTTCATCCTATTTCTCCAGTGATTATTATGACACCACATAAAGTGCAAAAGGTAAAGAACTATTTTTTCCACTGTATTCTGAGAGCCCATCTTACATAATTGAATAAAACATTGACACTTAGATATGTGAGATAATCCTAGAGTTCCACTGCATTTTCACAAAGCATGTTTATTTGATCAATACTGAACACAGGAAGATCCAGCTTGCTCCTTCCCTCACATTAACCTCTAGAAAGAATGTCACGTTTACACCACTCTCAAAGAAACAATACTCTGGGGATGAGTGTGTTCAAAGCCACATCAGGTGCTGGGAAAGAAGTAGAGGGTAGAGAGGTGAGAGGAAGCCTCCTCATTTAGGATCAGAAGCTGAAGACATTAGGGTCACGAGTGAGACTAATGCCAAGCATGGCTTTTTGTCTATATATTTAATAAGTAATTTTATGACTCCTTGCAGCTTGTGCCTGTATGTGGCAAGTAAGTCAGGAGGGGAAAAACAGTGAATGTTCTGGACAATTTGCTGCTCCATCTGAACAGGTGAGTCCATCCTTTGGGGCAAAGTTGGGATGTAAAGCACAGATTTTTTGCCTGTATGCTGCAGAAGAGTTATGAGCTTTCAGTACTTTAAGTTTGAAATCTAGAAAAAAACTCCTTGTTGTTAGGACAATTTCTGTGTATTTATGCGCATTAATATTTTCATTATATATACTAATATTTGATATGTACTGACACACTAATACTTTAATTCCTTGTTTCAGGTATTCATCATACTACTTGCCACTGCATTAGGTCATCAAATATTTTCAGCAAAATTCCTGTGTGCTTTTCTTCCTTTATTGAATATTTTGCACTTTATCCATTTGCTCAGGGCCACAACCTGATGTAGACTTACTTCTCCACTACTAATCTATTCTAAATTCAAGAATTTCTTATCTGTTTATAGAATGTGTAATGAAGAAGCTTCATGAAATACTGATTTTATATTAAATCACTGCAATTTTAATACCCATATTTATAAGTCCTAGTATTTAGCGTGTGATAGATTTTTGTCAGCTACTCATAAAGCAAAATTCATAACGTAAGGATCCTAGTTAAACAAGCATACTGAAATACGAAGTTCATGTTAAATAAAACAGCATAGGTGAATCCATTTTTACTAAGAAAGTGGAGACAGTAGGATTAAAATCTCAGGTACTTACAAAAAATTTAATAGGATTGGCTATGAAACAATGGATTGATGCCAAATGGAATAATAACAGTGAGGATAAGAATTTCTGTTTACCTTTACACACAGGTCTGTGATCACTCCATGCAGCAAAAACTTCAGCTATCCTCTGACATGTGATAGTTTTGGAACCTTGTAGCACATAATCTTCGTCACAGGAGAACTGCACTGTTGCTCCCAAGCTAAAATCAAACAATGGCATAAAAAGAAACATTTTTAAATTAATAGATAGCAGTCCATTTTTTCCATCTCTTTAGATATGGCAGTCTTGACAAACAATACAAATATGTAATCCAGAAATTTCTGCTTTCAATAGTAGAAGGCTGCAGGCTGTGTTCCAGTGTGATAGTGCACAATGTTCAGTCCTCTCTGGCCCTGCTTTGGCTGGAGCTGTTTTAGCTCTTTTAACAGTCATTTGGAGGTTAAGTGACTATCTTCTGACCTAACTTCAGACTTACATATAGGAAAAAATTGACCAACCTAGACATTGTGTAACTAAAAGTAGTTATTTGTGTTAATTGAAGCTAGGAAAGAATGTGAAAGCGATACAAGGGAATCACCTAGAAGAAAAGTCATCAGTTCAAGTACAAGAATGAAAAAGAAATCCCCATTATAAACATTTTATTTCTCCCACTAAAGATCTCAGGTTATAAATATTATGCTGTGAATATTTCCCACTCTCGATTCTTCTTGAGGAAATCTGGTGCTTTTGACTTTAGAACAGGAGGGCATTGGAAGGGGGAGCACAATACCAGAGAAAGGACTAGATATTAATAATGTTTCTCATATTTAAAAAGTAGTACATTATTAATAAGAGCATCCTATATTAATTTGGATTATTTAAAAAATACTAATTATAGTATTGTATTATATTTTGCTTAGTAGATTAAGATTTTATTTAAGCTTGCAGAGAAGTGTTAACCTCATAGAAGTGGTCTCGGTGCTCTTGCCAGTAACAAGATTCTGAATGTAACATCAACTAGATAATGGAAGTTACACAGTGAATATGAGAATTTTCTTATTTAATTGGCATATGTTTCTCAAATTAAAGGAAGAAAAGACTTCTAAAAACATATTTTTAGGTGTTTAGCTGTGATTATTTATGAAGTTACAATGCTGGCTTGAAAAGGTTTTGTACTTTTTTATATGAAGCTGACATCTGGTGCTGGAATCTGTAAAGGACAAAACAAGAAACAAGTCCAGGAAAAAAAATTTGTTTGTTTCATATTTTTTTGCTTTGTTTCGCTTTTTTTTTTTTCTGTTGTTTATAAAATTTTTCTGAAGCAGGATTGGGGCATGGGGAAGAGTGAAAAGGGGATTCAGTTTGGAAAGTTTGAACAAATCAATGCATAAATGTATATTCTTTCAATAATTCTTTTCCTTTAATATCATCATGGTTTCAAATCCTGATTACAGCTGAAAATAGCCAATACATCAGGCCTTTCTCTGACATTAGTATCTTGTATATCCATAATTTCAGCCTGCTGTTTTTAAAGGCTTGTCTGTCACACCTGCAAACCATAAAATACGTGTGTTTTATACATATACATTAATTACAAGATCTTTGCTACACTGTGAATGCAGTTCTCTGGGTATTTTAAGATTAAATGTGCAGTAACTCCCCAAGAGTTTGTTCTAGTAGCCTTCCTGTATAACACTGTAAGCCATGTAATTATCTGACCCTCCTCAGATGGATGACATCTTCCTGTCTTGGATACATTGCATACTGGTAAAAAAAATCATTCATAAATCTCTCTGAGCAAAGTGTCAATATTTACTTGGCTGAAATCTTCAAATCTGCATTTGATGCCACAAGGTATGACATTGACTTTTGCCAAAAGACATACTGAAATTAATTTTTCTCTGAAGGATTTGGCTTTCAAAGAACAAGGCCTGTTTTTCTTTCCTTAGAGATGGCCATTTTAATGGCTGCAATTCTCCAATTCACAAAGGCAGAGAGAAAAGATAAAGGCTGAGCACACATTCCAGAGAATAACTTTTGTTTGTAATTTATTAAAATGCATCTATGATTAAAAAAAAGCTACTAAAGAAGATTGATACTTATCAGAAGAAGAATTAGCTTAAGGGAATTAGAAATGTTAGGTATTGGAAAAAGAATGGTGTTAGCAGAAAATAGCTGATGAAATCTGGGAAGAACCTGGGCTTTATAGCAATATAGATAGTAAGAAAATGAGGGCATGAAGGATGATACAGTCACCTGAACAGACATCTCAGAAAAGGAGGATTTCATAGTGAGCAACAGCTCTATAAACTATTCCAAAACAGTTCCTGTTTAAGTAAGAATGTTTATGAAAGAATGGGATAAATAATAGCTGCAGAATCTACCAAAAAAAAAGGAGATATAGAAGTGAAAAACTGCAGGAAAAAAAAAAAACAAACTAAAACCATAATGTAAAGGCCGTTGTAATATAAGGATAAAAGGCTTTTACAGGATACTGAAGAAAAAGAGCCACCAGGCAGATCATAGAGTTGGAGGATATTTCAAAACTGTGAAACACAAGGATTATCTGAAATTAATGTAACAAATATGCACAGATGCTACAGGGACTATCTAGCTAGGAAAGTTCAAAAGGTAGCAATTGGGAAGATAAGAATATCTTTCTCAAGATTAGATTTTCATAATTATCAGCTTCAGAAAGTCATGTTGAGAAAATCTGAGTGTCTTTATTACTAGGAAAAGAAAGGAATACTTGAAGAAAAATAACACAGAAATATTTTTCCTATAACTAGGCATGGACTGATTTAAAGAGGAAATGCCAAGCAGGAAGTACACCATTTACAAATAAATAATTTTTAAATCAAACTCCTGGTAAAAAAAAAAAAAAATGTAACAGGCAAAAATCTCAGAAGTCTGAATGATTATGAGGATTTGCACAAGCATGATAATTATTTCTATCACCTATGAAGGTATAAATAACACACATTATAAAGTCCACTTGTTCAAATCAGTTTTGATATTAAACTGGTATTTAATAGTACATGATTATAAGCATGTGACTGGACTCAAAAACAGTGAGACTGGATAATTTACAAAATCTGTGACATATATGCTGTGTGAGTGAGACCTACTAAGGGCAATTAGATAAGCAGATGGTAAAGTACCAGTCTAAGAAAGAAAATGGAAGAGTAGGAGAGCAGTTCCTATGGAAGATTAGCTAAAAAAAGACAAGAATAGAGAGCTTGTCTAGAAAATGTTAAGAAAATATGTCTCTCAGGAACTTAAAAGCATAGTCAAGATTACAATTTTCTAATATTTTAGTCATTATCTACCTATACACTCTTAAAAATGGAAATTCTTTCCATTCTTTCCAAATGTTCAAGTATCAGAGAATCACAGAGTCTTAGAATACTCTGAGTTGAAAGGTACCCACAAGGATCATGGACTCTAGCTCTTAAGTGAATGGCCTATAAAGTGATCAAAAGAGATTCTTCTGGTTTCTGATGATAATTTTTTTTCCAATACCTTTAATCTGTGGCCTAGAAGAATTGAGTTAGAAATTAATCTTTCTTTAAAAAAAGTTTGTCAACTTGAGTACAAAAGGGTAAAGTGTCAGTTCCCTCCATTGGAGTGTTCATGAGGCACATGAGGTGAGTACAATGAAGATTTAAAAAGGACAGGTAAACTACCAGGAAATAATTATTAGCTTTAAGAAAAAAAAAAAAAAAGAAAGATAGGCCAAGGGTTTAATGAGATTTTGCGTGGTGTGGTGACATAGCAACAATTTCTATAGATTTTTAAGTTTTTTATTTTCTTTTTCTTTGACAAAATCTTAAATGATGGAAGGATTGTGTTAAAGGACTAAGAGAGACCCTTGATAGGATAAAACTGATGAACATTTATTACATATTGAGGTACTGCAGGAGGACATGTGAGAGATCTAGTATGTTACAGAGCTAAAAGTTTTTGGAGGAAGAAAATCAGATAATGGAAACTGGTTTTAGGGGAATCTCTGAACTGTGGGCAGGTATTATTTTAGAGAAAACTGGCAGAGTAGTCTGAAAACAGATTGTGGGAACAAATGACCAAAAATAGTGGGGAAAAAAGGATTATTTGATTTCTTCATTTACATTTGATCCAAACTGCTTACCAGATGAAGCCCCCTAAAAGTGTGAGTAGACTATTTCTGCTTTGTAAATCTCAAGAGAACTGAAGCATAATATAGCTAATGAAGTTGTTTTTTGTTGTATACAATATAGATAGATATCACATCATTGAGAAAAATCTCAAGGATAGCATGAAAATCTCAAAAAAATTCAGAAGCAAAATATATTCATAAAAAGAAATTGTCTGTGAATGCAGTCATTGGCCATTTAATTCAGTATGCTAACACTGAAAGTGGTGAAAAGTTAATGCTCAGAGAAAAATCTATAGAATATAGGAAGCATTTATAGTGCATCTTCTGATAATTTATGGTTAATGAACCTTCAGAACTGGATCTACTAATTTAATTTAGTAGCCCCTGGGTGACTAAGTTAGACTTTTTGAATGAGACCCTTGCTACAGCTAAGACTGGTAAGGCACACTAGTAAGCAAAAAAAGCTTCTTTGGGTATATTAGTCACAAAAGCAAATTCATACACAATGTGGGTTTCATTTCTAAATGGATGAAGCAATCTTGTGGTGCTGAAATCCAGTATGGAAAAGGCAGAAGCACTGAATGCATTTTCTGCATCCATTTCTACAGCAGATGTGATCCTAGGTATCTGCATGTACCAACATGATTTGTGAAGAGGAACAGCCAAAAGTGGGAAACAACAGGTAAAAGGAAGCAGCTACATTCCAGGGCAGGCAGACAGATATCTTTAACCAAAGGCTGCTGAACAATCTGACTGAGCCTGTGCAAGGTGGGTATCATCTATGAAACCACAATGAGATGTTCTGACTGATTGCAGAAAGGCTAACACTACATGAACTTTTAAAAAGGGCAAGGAGATGGAAGGAATCTTACATTGATCTCTGGAAAGAACACATGCTCTAGAAAAGCATGGACTGGAAATCAAGAGCACATACACAACTTTACCAAAGCTGGATTATATTTGATCAACTTGATTGTCTTCTATGACATAATGACTGGCTGCCTAGCCCCGTGGTAGATGTAGCAGTGCTCAGTGTAACAGTGCTCAGCATCTGCAATGTTTTTGAGAGCAGTGTGTTTTGAGAGCTGACAAAATACAAACTGAATAGATATAAATTCAAAATCGGCCTGGTAGCTGTGCTTAAAGAGTAGGAATTAATTAGTTTATATTCAGCTGATGAAGAGTAATAATCTGAGCATCAGGAAATTAACATAGGGTCTGACACTGTGTAATACTTTCATCCTCAGCCTTGATGGGGAAACAGAATTTATGAATCCATATATTTATGGAGCAAACTAAAGTTGGAAAAGTAGCTGACACACTGAAGAGCAGACCTTCAATGCAGAAGCTTGACAAATTCCAGCACTGGGCAAACCTCATAAAACTCAACAGGTAGAGGTACAATGTCCTGCACTTTTGATCAGTGACATATTCTCATCCTGAATAAAATAAACTATATATTTAACAGTACTAGAAGTGGTGGCAGCAGATCAAGTGAAATTGTTACTCAGCTGGTGAAGCTCTGTCTGCAATATTAAGCCAAATATTTCACCTCCCACTTCAAGAGAGAGATTGGTAAAAACTCAAGAGTTCAGAGATTAGTCAGAGGTTTAAAGAACATGCAAAAAGTTAAGGCATCTAGGCTTAATTAGTCTGACAAAGAGAAATCTAGGGCACCATCTAATAGCAGACCATAATGATTTCAGGAGCCATTACAAAGATAATGAAGCCAAACTTTTCTAAATATGCCAGATAATATAAAAGGGACAGTTTGGAAGATACAGATTTTACTTCAATAAAGGAGGGCAGAGCTGAAACAGCATACTCAAACTCTAGTGAAATCTTTAATCTTGGGGTTGGCTAAAGAATACCACAGCTGATCTGACTAGTCCTGCTTTGGGCAGGAGGATGGACTGGATGCCCTCTGAAGGACTCTTCCAATCAATATTTCTATGACTCATATAAACTTCTAAGTTTGTGCTGAATTAATGCAAAGCTTTTGCATATATATCATAATGTGTGAATGCAGTTCATAACTTCAAAAATGAATACTTGACATGAGTGTCTCTCAGTAACTTTATATGCAAATTTCTGTTACTAATTGGACAAAAGATGATCGCCATTAGGTTTGCATTTTCATAAAAAATCCCACACTTTGGATATATTTTTATTAAGAAAAATATATGAATAAATATTAAATAAGGAAGTTAGTATACAAATTTGAAAAATACTTAATTTTGTATCTGTTTTTAAAGTTTTGATCATTTGTCTCAAATTTGGGATTCCTCTTTAAACAACAGAAACTAAGAGCAGTAAGGAGTCCAAAATTAACTTTAGAACTTATAGTTAGAAAACCTATAGGACTTATAGAACCTCCCTAAAGGATGAGAAAGAGCAAGTTTAAAATTAACTTCATATGAAGTTTATATTGAATAGTATTATTTTAATAGTTGGCATTTGTGTAGCAAAGTATCTCATTTTAGGTTCTTTTCTTCCATAATTTGATGCATTTTTAAAATTATTGTTGAAAAATAACCAATTGTGCAAGGAATCAAAACCCTCTTTCTGATATATTAACCTATTTGGTTCATGTCTGCAACTGAACAAATTTGAGAGAGGACTCAATTTTTAGCCATAGACAAAAATTTACAGTCAGAAATAACTAACCAGTTCTTAAAGTCCATCTCTATCAAAGTGTAATTTTAGAATTATCATATATTCTAATGGTAGCATAAAAAAGCAATCAGTATTACAGCACATATTTCTTCTACCTGCAGCAAAAGAAACTAAAGACATGCAAGCTTTCAAGATTATGAATAGTGATTTTTCTTTTAACCTTGCAACTTTCTATACACTACTGATCCATAATTTTTTATGTGCAAGCTACAGATAGTTTCTACTGTTGTCTTTGAGTCATAGTATGAGAACTGAGCTAAGTCACAGAATCTCTCTCAAGTTAAGAACATCCACAGGAACATTTTCACAGATCAGTTTATGCATTACTTGGAAACATTACTGCAAAATGTTAGGATTCCATGACATCTAAGTCTTCCAAACTTCTAATCAAGAAAAATCCTTACTGTGTGCTGGAAAAACTAATCTGATGACTAAATTTCAGTTTCAGATGATTTCTTGACACTATGGAAGTAATTGGTAACTCATCTTTTAAAAAACAAGTGTCATATTTTCTCACAAAGCTTGTCAGACACTCACAAAGTGTGCTGGCAGACACTTGTCCTTGAAAAAGGAACTAATTAACTGTTAAAAAGTGGTAGGTGCACAGAACCCCTATAAACTAGCCTCATATTTCATCCTGCAAACCAAGTTTTGTTATTTTTCAGGATGTTTTATCTTCAAGTTTCCAAGTCTAAAAGCTCTCCTTGCATATCTGCAGAGAAGGATAGGTTATTCAGAGAAGAGTTAAGGAAAGTCAAGTATGGAACTTCTAGTCAACCTAGTCAATTAATGCTGAGCTTCATTCTTCCAAAGAAAATAACCATACATTAATTTATAATATAAAGTGAAAGAAGGTATTATCACTAGTTGTACTGTAAGTCAACTTGTTGGTAAAAGAAAATGTACTTTTCATAAACTTCATATTTTTCCTTCTGTCAGTACACTATGTATTTTTAGGACTACATCAGCATTTTGTTCAAAAGTACTCACTGCTTCAAACCTGTCATACAGGTTTGATCAGAATCTCATTTTAAATCCTAGTGGGAGCAGATTACAGAGGTAGAGGGATAGAGATGGGCTCGTTCCTTCATATCATGAAGACAGAACTTTGACATGGTGCTGGAAGAACATGGTTGCCTCATAATTCAGTCTGTCTATGTTTATTACACAGGAAACAAAGAAAAATAGAAACAAGAACATGTGAAAACCTTTTCTTTTTATCTATTGCATCTCATAGTTTACATAGTGGCATTGATTCTAAAACTGGACACATGGAAAAGATGTTTGTTTTAGTGAATGACATAAGAAAAATGCAATTTCAAGCCAAATAATCACTATTGTGTCTAAAATTTTAAGAAACTTATAGGGAAGGAAAGTTTCCCTTCTGAAGTAGAATGTTTTTCTCAGTATGGGAAAAGCTAAAAGTAAGTCTTCTTGACTTTGTTTCAACATAAAAAACTTTTTAAGCTCAAATATGCATTTGGAATCAGAAACAACCTTTAATACTCCAAAATACAGCTATGGGAATTTTCACATTAGAAAAAACAACCAAAAGGGTAAACATGGAATTACAGGCCCCAGATAATGTCATAGAATGCTCCACTTTGTCTAAGAGGTTGAATTACAGATTTTGTAAATCTATGTAAGAGCCATGTAAGAGGAAATGAATGTGCTGAGAGCAGGTAGTGTTTGCAATCAGAAGTAAAACTGCAATACAATGTTTCCAAACCTACACCTTCACATTTGAAAAAAGCTAAGGAGATGTGACAAGAGTATGCTCTTCTCTAAAATATATTAAATTTTACAGAAATCAAATTTTGATTGATCTTAGTAGAGATAGAATTAAACCCTTCTTCAAAATACAGTGTTTTCAAAGGAAGGCATTGTAATTGGAATTGACACTGTCTTTTCAGAAAAGAAAAGAAAGAGGCAAACTTAAAGTAAAGCTATTTCTTGCATTACAGAGAGAGTGACTGCAAGAAGAAAAAGGTGAAAGTGTGCTATTTTTCTATCTGCCCTGTATAGGCCAGCCTGGAAAGGATTTTCCACAGTACTTGATGTTTTTAATTAAATGTAACATAGCAATAATTTGTAGCATTCTTACTTTGGAGGCTTATGAAGCAATTGAAAACCATTATTATAGTGGCAGGAATTGAAAGCAGGTTAACTTAAAAGCAATTTTATTAAGTCTGCTGAATTTTTTTGTTCTGCTTTTGTTCCATGTAAGACCTTTACCAATGTATGAAATGTTCAATTGAGCTAAATGTACGTGTTTTACTAATGTGCTCCAGTGGTGTTCTTTACAAGTATAAATCCAAATAGATAATTTGGGGAGGTTTTTTTGTCTTTTTCTAAGAGGAAAAAAAATGTCACCAAGATTACTGAGAAATCTGGGAAAAGAAATACTGGAAAACATATTGTATATCTTGTATATCTTTTATACTATTGTTCAGTAATTTCAGTTTGGTTGTTCAGTTTTGTTCAGTTCTCCTTTCCTTTTCTCATTAACGTGTTTGAAAAAGGGAAGCCTGGTGCATCATCCCAGTGTACAGGTAAAAAACCACTAATTGAAATACCAACATTTTGATCTAAAAAGAAAGATGAGGGCCTGATCATCATCATGTTTTTCGAGGTAGTGCTCTCATACAAGTTTAACTAGAATAATTTTTGTAAGTAGGTATTTCCATGATCTGTTGCAGAGAACACTGGGAATGAACTGGCAGGTTGTCAGTAAAAGCAACTGCTCTCAAACAATATTTCTGAAGTTAAAATATAAAGCATAAGCCAAAGTAATATATAAAATATAACAGCTAAATACAGCTTTTTTTCATTTCTCTGATTTTTTTTTTTTTTTTTTTGCAAGCTAATATTAGAAATTATTTTTTTATAAAATTAGTTTAAAAGCTTTTTTGGACACACATTGAACTTTTGCTTTGCTCAAAACTAGAGAAATAGGGAGACTATTATGACAAATTGAGAAATTGTAATAACTGTTGGCTAGCTAGCACATTTAATCAGGATGTAATTTTCAATCAATTCTGTCTTCTGGTTGATTACAAGGAGAAAAGGCAAAACACATACACAGAAATGTACAAGAAGTTATGTAAAAGAATGAAATATCATCATTTTGAAAAATCTTTTTACATCCAGATTACTCTAAGAGTTATCTTCAAATGCTTAGAAGTGTGGTGTGTGATATGTACAATACAAAATATATAGAACGCAAACTTGAATGTAATAAAACCAATTAACTTTAAAATTATCAACCTTCTTACTGTCTTTTTTCTTTCATTATTAAGGTGTTTTATGTTTTGTAAACATAATGTGAAATTAGCATATTATGTGAAACAAGAACATAGCTCTAGGGTTTTTTTATACAGTCTGGAGTGTCTTTATACATCAAATATGATATACCACGTGTTTTAACCATTTTAAATAAATGTTCAACAAATGAAAAGGATAAAAATCAGAAACTCAGAAAAGATATTAAAATTAATCCAAAACATTCTCAAAAGTTCATTATGTATATCTCTACTGATTAACCATTGGTGATACTGGAATTAGGTGTCAAGTTCACTGAGAAAACAACATATAATATTTAGAAATTTTTTTTTATCTTATAAGATAAGCAATTTGAAAGATAGCTGTGAATAAAGAGGATACATAAAAATTAATTTAAAAAGCAGTCTGAATTGTGCTGGGCCCTTGTGGGTATTGCTAGGGAAATACCTCTGGATGCATCAAACTTCTAGGTTCCTGAAAAACATGCTGTAGGGAATGTCATTTCTCTATTAGAGTGAATGAATATTTCTGTAAGATATGAAATTTCTTCTCTGAAGTTTTATTGTTCTTCTTGTGTTATATTCAGTTTTGCTTTGTCGTTTACAAAAGCCTCCAGTACAACACGTATGCTCAATATTTATAAATCTAACAGAGTATTTACATGAGAAAATAACATAAACTTACCTTCAATCCTAGTTTTGTCATATTTTGACAAAATATATGTGATCTCTTCTAGGTAGGTATTTTATCTTTTTGCATACTAAGTACATGCTATATTGCACTACATAATTTTATACAGAATTATAGTGCACTTTCTTCTAAGAAGGTCAGTTTTAAAAAAGTACTCAGCAATAGTAATACATTTTCAACATATTAATTTTCCAAGTTCAGTATTAGAGAAATGATGCAATGATAGAATTTATGTTTTACCTAAAATCTGATCCTATCCGTTTTCCATTTTCTGGTTCTCCGGGATCTGGACATAAATTGGATGCCTGTTTAATACCTCCCTCATTTACTGAAAAAAACAAAAACAAAAACAACAACAACAAAATAAAATAAACAAAAAAGGAGATAAAATAACAACATTTTTAGAAAATACAGAGGTAAGCAATTAACAAATATGATAATATATTATTTTCATTTTAGGTCTTTTATAATTTTCTACAGAATATGATCACCCATATAAACTCCAGCTTCAATATATAAATTTATTCTCCCTCTAATAAACAAATCATGTATTTTCTGATTTTTTTTTCAAAAAAAATCACACAAGTGATTTTTTTTTCAATCTATTAATCAGCTATTTTGTTTGCTGGCAATATTATTGAATCCGTATGGAAATGGCATTATCATCTCTTTAGAAACATTAACATTTAAGGGAATGTTCATCAGGTTTAGGGCTCTCAGATTTTATTCTGAATTTACTCTAATACATGTCAACTCCACTAAGATCTGACCTTTTCTCCTTTAATTGTAATAAAACCTGAATGCATAAGCTTCTGCTGAATTATCCGTAATCAGTATTGAAAATGCATACATATCCAAATTATGGTGATCTGAAGGTAAACTCAAAATGCCAGTTTGATTTGCATACATTTATCTTACAATAAACCAAAATGGATCTTCAGAGAGAAACTTTCTGTGAACCATTCCCTGCATTTTTCCAGAAATTTTTATGTAAAAATTTTTCTGTAAAAATTTAAACACCTATTCATAAAACTGGAAAATTATCAAAAGGTGTTAGTCTGCTATTACTTGATAAATTCATGACTTCACAGAAAAAAATATATAAAAAAAAAAAGGTTGACATGAGGCCAAATAATTTGTATTAAGCAGAAAAATATTTTAACCTTTATTCTTCTTTATTACTGATGAACCTGACCAATGGGTTTGCTGCATAAGAATTTACTTCCCTTTAAGGAAAAAATTTGCATACAATTAGGGTAACCACACTACTGGACTTAAAAAAAAAAAAATAAATAAGTAGATTCTAATTATACTTTTAAAGGGTGTTCATTAACTTTCAGCTTTGAATGAAGAGGAATCTAATTCAGAACACTTGGGGGTTTCTCTTCCTTGAAATTTGCCTTCTTACACACACAAAAAGGGAAGAACTGGTTTGGTACCCCTGAGGAAGCCAAAGGCCAAATGCAAATGTTGCACTGGCTTAAACAGAAAACATCTCAACATAGCACACTGCTGAAAAAACCTATCAAGCTCAGTGCTTGTCAGTTGGAACCACAGTATTTACTCTCCTCTGTCCCAAGGCACCTGCAACATGTCAAAGGTTGCTCTAAAACCACATCAAGGCAATCTCTGCTCATCGGCATTTCCATGTTCAGGGCACTTTTGGGCCAGGAAGAGCTTTTTTCCTGGTTTCAGATTTCAGTCTTTTCCTCCTCCAATAGAAGTACATGTGATGAAATCATGCTAGCCACAGAAACCCATGTTCAAGCTAGTATTGAAATACATATATTTCCCTGGCAACTACAATTCCATAGACTGCATTTAATGAAGCTATGTTGTTGGATAAGCACGTCGAATTAACTCTCCCTTTGAAATACCGGGTGTTTCATTATGAGACATAAGAAACTCAGAATCATCAAAAGTTGCTTGCATATATATAAAAAGGCAATCAAACTTTTCTGACATTAAACATAGTTAAATATTATAGCTATAGTTAAAAATTATTCATGATGTCTGATAATAACATTATAGAAATTATAATAGTGCCATTTGCCCATGCATTGTATACCAATGCACACAGAAGAAAGTTTTACTGAAAAAAACATTAAATAGTGTTTAAATAATATTATTTCTATTTATTATAGCTCATTATTTAATATTTCAAATTATTATTCTATTTTTTTTACATTTTTCCCCATACACAGGTAATAGAGCAAATATTCATATAAAAATAATATTCTATCAGATTGAAAGACACAAGAACTATTATACACTTCGATTTCTGCCAGAAATGGAAACTTGAAAATCCTATTAGTTTTTGGCACCTTCTGTATATAGTTCCATTCCTTATAATACTCAATAGAATATAATTTTAAATTATAATATATAGACTTATAAATACTTATAAACAAAAATATAAAGGCTTATGTTAATGAAAATCAATGAGATAATTAATTTTTTTAAAAATTAAGACATACTGCAGTAAACATACAGAGGCAAGTGTTGTAGATAGATATTGATTTCTGATTTGATCCCAATTCCAAAATACATTTACACAATCTTAAATCATTTTGGTTTCTGTTAAATACCTAGTGAAAAGTAATTTCACAGTTTAGGATTTTTGTATTGATGCTACTTTTATAGACATAATGCTTGACTTTTCAGTCTGCAACCCTATGGAATTCCACAGATATCTGTCTATGTATATATATATATCTTTTTTACACCCCAGATGCTTATGCACAGTAAGCAGTTAAAGGGTTTCCTATAGTAAATTATGTGCATCTAGGGAAAAGATTCATTCATAGTCTGGTCATGAAACTGGTATCAAGAAACTCCACAGTTTTAACCCAAATTGAATTAGATCTGCCAATTAACTCATTTGTTAGTGTCACCACTTCTAAACTGAAGCTGATGCATGCTTGTTTCAGAGTGTATCATCATATCAAATATCTTCTGGCTTTACTCTATATGAATCACCTGTGCATTAGTATTGAATTTATACAACTGATACATTAAAAAAAGAAAGACAAAAAAAGATTAATTAAAATAATGAAAGTATGTATGAGAAAAAAAGAAAAAAAAAGAGAGAAAAAATTCTAAAGACATTGCTAATAAAAGGCACAATGTGAAATAGATACTTACTTATCCTTATTTTCACTAACAGTTGTATGTTGGTCATTGTTTTTCTTAAGGGAAAATATCTTATTTGTCATTGTAATGCAATGAATGACACTAGACCCACCTGAAGCCACACTAAAAATTAACATCCAAATACATAAACTTCTTAGGACATACTATCTCTTCAAACATTTTCAGCTACCAAAGTGGAGAATCAATTGCTAGACAATATAAAACCTTAGTTATCTATTTATTACAAGGTTATGATGACTAAAGGTACAAATCCCCAAAGTTTCCACCTTCAGTTATTATAGACTCATATATGTAATCTATTCTGCATAATCAATAAAAATGATAAATTTCCAGCTTCACATAGAATATCTGAACATATGTAATTATCTAAAGATCTTCAAAAATATGCTGATAAATTTCATAGCAATCTGCTTTGGATATCATGAGTATCTGGTAATTCATTATAAATATGGAATTCCTATTAAAGTTTATATAGTAGAAAATGTAGCGATTATTGCAAAATAATTTCTTATCATTTATTGTACTGTTATTGTATTATTATTTGTAACTCCAAAATCACAGAAGGGCTGTTAGAGACCTCAGTGATGTACTTTATAAACACTACTGTAATTATCCTCCTGTTACTTCTTCTGCATGATCACTCAATTTTCCTTTCACCCAATAGGTATATAAAGAATACTTTCTTAAAATACCTTGATACAAAGTTTTCAAGTAAACCAGAAATGTCTTACAAAACTATTTAGGTGATGCAGTTTAAAGAGAAGTTGAATATGGCAATACATGACATTACAGAAATTGAATGGAAATGTGTTTTGCTTTAGTTTTCTGACTTGCAAAGTTCTAAAGGGTCATTCTGCTTGGAGACAACTTTGTCTTAAAATAAAAATACCTTGACAGCTTAAAATCTACCACCAAAAATTAAAACGTATGCTAATATGTCCTGCTAAGTTCTGGAAACTGAATCCATCACTGATACTTTAAACAAATAATTAGTGTAAACATGTCCAACCTAGGGAGCATCAAAAGCAAGTCCCTTCAGTCCTGTGAAGAATAATGAAATGTGGTATAATCCAGCATATGCTAAACATTTCGTCCATTTTATTTACTTCTAAATATTTAAAATGTGGTTCTATTCCAAAAGGCCTCTATAAAAATGGCACTTTTTATTTCAAAATCATCCTTTTAATAAATTTAGAGACACATCTATTTAATTTGTGCTAGAAAGTTGCCTGACTCCTCATGGTTTGATCAGGAATTGGTCCACTGACATGTCAAGCACTTTGAGTTTCCAATTTCTGTAACTAAAATTGAAGGCACCAAGCATCTCCAGAATTTTTTAATCTATGCCTAGTTAATCAGTTAAAATTTCAAACTAAATGAATTTTTAAAAATTTCATATGTGACCTCATATGTGGTTTGCAGTTGTAAATGAGGATATGCTTTAGGCTGCACAGCATTTGATGCTACTACTAAGGTTCAAATAAAAAAAAAATTGATCTCTTACTCACATCTAAATTTACAGCTGACACCTAGAAGGCTGAATATTTGTTTCCTTGCAAATATTGTAAATTTATTTTGAAATTACTGACAAAATAACATGTCCTTCTACAATGCCAGATTTATAGAAAGGCTGTCTTTAGAGTAGAACCATACTTAAAAATTCACCATGCAGACTGGAGAAACCAGTTCTATTATGAGAATACATAAATAATTACACACAAACAGCACACCACAAACTTCACTCTTGCACTAGATAAAGGTAACGAAAAAGGAGTACACTCACAGATAGAAAACTTGTTGCTGTTGTCTTTCCCTGGAAACAATTTAAATCCTCTAGATTTAAAATCTATGGCCTTTTTCACTAGTTAAAAAGAACAAAAACAAAAACATGTATCAGGCAATACAATCTAAAATATTTCATTTGACAAATTTTATCATGGAAGTATATACAAATTAGAGTACTGGCTGTCTCACAAGTTCAGATTTTGTACCTTTGGTGTGAAACAATTTACAAAAATAAATATTGAGACCAATTAGTATTCCTGTATATCCTGACAGAGGAAAGAAGTGGTATTTGCAACTTAATTTTTCTCCTGTATAACTAATAAAAAAAGAAAACACAAATAAAAAGGCCAAAAATATTTCTTTCCATGCACCACGTAATTTGTAAAACATTCATGGAACTTGAAAAATACAAATAATTATAAATATGTTTGATCCAAAATAGCTGTTTTTTCCGTGTTGAGAAAAAAAAAGAAAATACATATTTTAATGTAGAAAATAAAATGCAGTCTAATGTTCTGCTTTTGGTTATGCAGCTGGTCTTTCTAGTTTGAAAAATGTTATTTGCAGAATGTGATATGGAAGGTAGCTGTCTCCCACCTCTCCTCTAAGCCCAGAGCTCATCTGTTTCTCTAAAAGTCCTTCTTGTGGGCTGGCTTTATGATACAGAACAGTTAATACAGGCAAACCTTGTGGCCTCAACATATCTTTGAAAGAAAACAGCTAATAAAAAGAGAATAAACCCAAAACTTAACATATATTAAAAATGCAAGTAAGAATAAGCAAACATCCTGCAAGAAACTTTCCTTTCCAGTCATTAAACTAAGTGCCTCATCTCTAATTTGCTTGACCAGTGAGCAGTGAATTATACATTAAAATGGACCTGTTTAAAAAATTCTAAATTTTACATATAAATTGATTTTAGGTACAATATACTTAAGTGGCTTTATAGCCACTACAGCAGCTATATATTTTAAAGAAACTATAAAGAAGAAAATGTTTTATTTTGGCTACAAGCAAACACTGCTGACGAAGACAGTATAGATTAAAGTATCTATGTCTAGGATAACTTAAGCTCATACACTCTATCTCATCAAATAAATTTTCATACCCATTACTTCTTACAGACAATTCAATGGATATTCAAAGAACCTTTACATTAGTTATAAATATCATAGTAGAAAATACTATTTATATATTTTTATAAGTAAAAGTATCATTACTAAGTACAAGAGCAGAACCAGATTCAGAAGAAAGAGTGTACTACTCAGAAAGACAATTTATACAATAGCTACAGGATGGGTTAATAAATATTTTTACACTTCTGATTGAAGAGACCGTATTTTCTTATAAATACACAAGCACTATTATCTCAAAAGGCAACATGTAATTTTGCCTGTGTGTTATTACAATGTAAGGTATAAACATTGATAATGGTTCTGGGAAATACATTATTTGCAGAAGTGACACATATATGTTACCATGAAGTATTAGATTTTGGGGTTTTTTTACTCTTAATTGGAGAAGACCCTCCCTCTCTCCAAATTAATTTAAGTCCATAAGCAAGTTTATCCTCAGTGGAAATAACAGACCCAAGAACTCTACCTACATACAGCAGAGCAAATACTGAAATAACAGTAATGCTCTCTTGTCATTTTCTGAGCTTTCTAAAGTGTTATTTATATGTAAATAGGAATGTTGGACTATAGCTCTAACCCTCTTTTGGCTTTCTTTGAGGATCAGTATAAAGTAACTCCTCATCAATCAGAAGACAGGCTTAGTCATTCTTCCAGCATCTAAGCAAGGTGGGAATGGTCTTGAATAGCTCAGGTGCTGGAATGGGTTTAATGTTCTCATTAGAGATATGTTTGTCCTTTATTTTCAAAAGTTATCAAAACAACACACTTACAAAGGAAAACCATCCTGTATATTTTTTTTCATTTGTTTCTGCTCATTCTGAAATGTGTAAATGGCATATCCCTAGTTCATGTACACAAGAAGAGTTCACAAGATCGAAGGTAGAACTGAAAGTAGTTATGAGTGTCTTGGTGACCACAGTGAAATCAGCCAAAGATTTTTGCATCACTTTGCCAAGACTAATAAATACCACTAGGAAAGCAAGCAATTCCAGGTCTCTAAAGAACCTTTACAAGAGAGGAATTTTACTCTTAACTGGAGTTTGTATGTTAATTTACTGAACAGTAGTTTCTGAATACACTGTGAAGGAGTAATTGTAGAAATTTATATGGCAAACATCCCAACACTATGTTTTGGGCTGCAAATGCATGAACATGCATAAAAATAATCCCACCATCACAAAAATCTCCTATCCAATAAATAGATTATTTTATACTTGGCAAAATAAGGATTACTTTATATGTCAAACTGAAAAGTAAGTACTGAAAGTGGATTTCACTTTTCAGAAGTCTCAGAGGACGGATTCATGACATCTAACTGCATACTTGTACACATCTAAACCCATCCACAAAGAAAAACACACTCTAAGAGATCAGTTAATCTGGTCAAAAAATACCTTTTTTGGCATGAGATGAGTTTATATGCCTATTTCTCTCAAAGTGTTCAGATGCAACAATGTTACTAGTATTTAAATATGGTCAGATTAGTATGTTCTCATATATTTGAACAGTCAAGAGCCAAGAAAATAGAATACACCAATGAAGTAGGATATCCCTGTGAAACATACAAATATAATAGCAAGGTAGTGATAAGACAAAAGATATTCTAAAAATAATTTGCATTTATAAAAACCTATATGACATAACCACCTTTCCAGTGTTGTAATTCAAGGGGAGGCTTCAATATTTATTTTTAATACTACTTTAAATACATATGGCTTGTATGTTGGTTGGTTGGTTGATTTTAAATTTATGTATAAAGACAGAAAGTTTGTTTAATTGTATTGTTTAATTTTGGAGGAGAAGAAGCACTGATGCACATCTATGTGAATAAATCCCTGACAATACCGAATCTATTTTTGATCACATGACTGGTTGAAGCATAAAGAGTAGCATCAGAACTCTGTGAAACCAAATCAGGGACTATGTCAGAACCCTGAAAATAATTTAGACATCCACCTTGGGATTTCTGCTCAACACTGCTCACGCTTCTTTCCTAGTTTGAGTCCCTCTAATACAAATACACAAATATTATTATAGAATTATAGAATGGTTTGGGTTGGAAGGGACCTATAGACCATCTAGTGCCAAGTACCTGTTCAAGTACCTCACCACTCTCATGGTAAAGAACTTAATATCTAATCTAAAGCTGCCCACCTTGACCTTAAAGCTATTCCCCCTTGTCCTATCACTACATGCCCATGTAACAAGTCCCTCTACAGCTCTCTTGTAAGTCTTCTTTAGATAACTGAAGGTGTTCCAAAGTCTCCACAAAGCTTTCACGCTTCAGGCTGAACAGTTGCACCTTTCTGTCCCTCTCACTCTTTCTCTGTAACTCTAATGTTAGAAGACCAATATTTTCTGTAAAGAAGGAACATGGAACTGAATGCTTTATTAAGGAGATAAGGATATGAACAGTTCCAGATTAAAGGAAGTCTATGTAAGAACTTTTACATTACAGATGTGTGAGCTACTGTTCATTCATTAGACACACAATAGAGTCATGTACATCTTTCAAGCAGCCAATTTAATGTGAAATGTGTTCAGAATTATTTTCTTGAAGTTTTTGACCAAAATGGTCTCTCACGTAAGATAATGAAGATTCTAATACTTACAGGCAAAATTTTAGGCATGCATAAAGATTAAAATATTCTCTTTTTTATCTTTAATAAAATGCTGTGCAATTATGTATATTTGTGTGAATTCATATTTGCATGTATGCATTATATGCAGACATGCTACATACAAACATTTGTAGAAGAGGACTTGATCAAACAACTCCAGCATTTTATATTTCAGGATAGGCACTGCATTAAAAAAGGGCCTCAAATAAAGAAATTTTAAGCACAGATATAAAAAAACCCACTTAGATGTAAAATTTAAATAACAACCTGAAGTACAGTAAGCGCTCAAACATTAGAAACGAAATTCAATTTAAATGGTGATTGTTCAATTGACACAGTTCCAGCTTCATTGAAAAAGTGTGTCCTGAGGGCCAAATGAGAAAAACAATTCAAAAAGCAAAATTTGCTTCTACAATATCGAAGAAAGAGAGTATATAGTCACATGAAAGACATTTGTTTAAAACACTGCCAACCCACAAGTACACATCTTTGTTTTGGTTACGCAACAGCATTCATGTTACAGAAGCATCCAGCTTGCCCTTTCTATATTTTGTACATTTTCAAATTAAATATAAACAATATTTAAAATGCTGGGGAGTATAACACCTCTGTTCTATGCAAAGCAGGCACTCAGGTTGCAATATTCAAGTAACTATACAGAAAAATGGAAAAAGCCCTTCCCTTCTCCAGAATTGCTCTTACTTTATATTCACTATCACTCAGCTAACAGTCATGGAGAACAATATGCTAACATCAAAGTCATTATTTCCAGACTGCATATCCAGCCCTACTTAAATTATGTATACAAAAGTTTAATACTATGGGAAAGCAAGTTATCCAAGAAATAAAGAGTAAAGAGTAAATTTTCAACTGCTTTCTGAAGTGGCAAAAAAAAACATTTGTTTGGAATACAGGGTCGAACTGATTTTGACTTGTGCAGAACCAGTAATTTAATGATTATTTAAAATCTTTGGTATGTGATGTTGACAGATTTCATTCACAATAACACAATTTCTAGTGATAGAAACAAGAGTATTGTATACTTTGGACTTCCAACATGGGTTGCATGTTTGAAGATATGCCAAATACATGATGCATGATACTTCCAGTAAACCTTTAGAATATGCCTAATTTATTGTATTTCCTCTAGAAATATATCTGCTGCATAAATGCATTGAACTTACTAGTCATATGAAGGCCAACTACCTTTTTTTTTTTTCCATTTACGTCATATTCACTATGCATGTGACACCAATTACCACAATTTCCACATTCTAACAATGCAAGAGTTAAATATACAGATACCTTTGAGATCACCACTAAGAAAATCTCCAAACCTAGAGATTACCTAAATAAACTACATTATAACCCAACACACCAACTAACGTAGCACTATCTTCTGGAGTCTTGCTGCACCTTTAAAGTCAGCATTAGAGAACATGAATTTTCTTCAGTTTTTACAGTACAGCATGAACTGCATAGATTAACCATTTCTTAAATATGAAAAGACATACAGAAGATGAACAGACTACAAAGTGGTGAACAGCCACTTTTCATACTAATACATTTTTTCCCTTTCTACTACTGAGCTGATCTCAGTTTTTTTATTTACTACCCATCCTGTCCACCCATTTCCCCATATGTCCCTGCCCTTTAAACTCCAAAGTGCCCTGGTCAAAACAAATTGTATAGAAGATTTATATTCCAAATTACTGCAACTGCTGCATTACTACAGTGAATTATTGTACTGCATTACTAATTTAAAATTATCAACATTGCAGTTTTTCTAATATATTTTATATTATATGTATATCAAACTTCTCTAATTTGGAAAAAAAAATATAATTTAAAAGGAAGCAAGTACATTTGATGTGCGAACTTTAATATTAAATTATAATTTCACTACTTCTTTTATATTCTAACTAAAATAGATCAGTTTTATACCAATTTTTTGGTCAAAGTAAAAAAACCTGAAATACCAAGGGAAAGTAATGACACAACACATCAGATAAATATCAGTTATAGAATCAAACATTGACAGGGTAATGAAAAACAATTAAGAACTGCAGGAATGGGAAGAAAACAACATGAGTAAGAAAAACAAGTTGTGAAGAGAAAATTGACAAGGGAGTATAAAAGGTAATAATTCAATTAAAACATAAACACAACGAATTTATTTAAATAAGTATGACTGGTTTTCTTTTTCCCTTTCTTGCTTCTAATCACTCCAGACTTGACTGTTGGATTTAAAATTATTTCTTTTCCATCTTCCAAATGGGAAGATATCAAGAAGTTTAAGACATTATTATGACTTTTTGTCTAATAAAAATCTTGACATTAACGAACCATCCATTATAAATTCATCCACCAAACAGAACATATCCATTGAATTTGTTGCACATATTAAATGGGTATTTCCAAAAGTATAATGAAATATTAAACAAATGTAATTCAGTGATTAAATGTTTGAGTGCTGGATTACATTTGTGTGATGCTTATTTCTTGAAATTTTTAAATTTTCTAAGAAAACTTCTTGTATACAAATCTTCTTATATACAAATAATTTCAGAAATCATACTGCCAAATATTTGCTTCAGACTCCCATCATTGTAGTTCTGGGTTTCACTAACAAGAACAGAGAAACCAAAGACCCTGAAGACCTGTGCACATTGATTACCTATTAGACTTAAAAATATTTAACAGCTTTTGAAAAAACCTCCCCATCTTTACTCCACCTTTCTTCTTCCTGCTTCTAAGTAAACCTCTCAAAAATAGGATATGTGAATACATAATTTATAACAAGTCCTTAGAAGTTTTATATTGAATAATCCCAAAGTAATGATCTATCATACACTTTTATCATAACCTTTCAAAAAAAATTAATGATAAATTATTTTCTCTTAACATCCTTTTGTTCTCAAAAGTTTCATTAGCATGTGATTTAATTTCCTGCAACAAACCTTAAAATCTTCCTGCCTTCTACCATCATAAATTCTCCTGTAAGATAGGAGGAAAAAGAAATGCTGTTTAATAGGGAGCACCCAGTAGCAAGATGTTTTTTTTCCCTGATTCATTTTTTTTGTGGTCATTACTAAGATACTGCATAAAGCCAAATATCAAAAAGCATAAGGCAAGTACTCTTACAGAAGAAAGGGGAAAGGACAGAGAAATTACAAAGGCTTACAAAAAAGTGATAAAAAAACATAGAAAAAGATAGAGAATTGAGATAAACATAGAAATAATAAAATTTTATTAAAAAAATAGTTAAGGAAAATTACCAAAACATACATATTTCCTCAAACTGAGAATATATGGTTAAAAATTTGGATATGCTTAGTGACATTTCTAGTTTTTAAAAAGAGAAAATTGGACTAATAATTTTTTTTTTTCTTTTTAATTCAGAATTCTCCTGAAATTATTTTCCTAATAGAAAAATTGAGACATGAACTACTACATGATGACTAGACTCATTCATTAAACTTGTTGGCAGTATTTGAGCCTGAGTCTGCTAAGCAATTTTTTTCCCACCAACTACTATATCTCTTTTTCAGACAGTTTATTTTTCTAAACTTATTACTTACAAACTGTACTAGTGGCCTTTTTCATTCTTTGCACCTGGTACTCATTTGTTTCTCAGAGCATTTAATTAGATTGTACATTTATTTCCATACTAAAATGAACATTGAGAACAGGAATAGAATAGAATAGAATAGAATAGAATAGAATAGAATAGAATAGAATAGAATAGAATAGAATAGAATAGAATAGAATAGAATAGAATAGAATAGAATAGAATAGAATAGAATAGAAGCAATAGAATAGTTGGAAGGGACCAAAAGCAATTGATACTCAACTGCCTGACCACTTCAGGGCTGACCAAAATTTAAGTCATATTATTCAGCACACTGTAAAAATGCCTTTTCATATTTGGCCATATGCCTCTTAGCATATCTTTAGATAGTAAAAGTAAGTTATATAAGCCCTCAAAAGAAAATGTTCTAAAATATCTCTCATGGTGTATGCATATACACAAATAAAAAAAATCTAAAGGCTTAATAAGTAAAGTATATTGTTAATATAAACTATAGAACAATTCAATGGACTAAAAGCATTACTAAACTCTGAATTCATCACATGAAACAAAACTAAAAGAAAACAAAAAAAAATTCAGATTATCCTCTATTACTTTAGTCATGATAAAGCCAACAATTCTTGAATATTTAAACAGGAAAAAGCCCCAAAACCACCCACGTGGAAATTTTATGTTTCTATCATGTTTAATTGTCTTCTTGTTTTCACACCTCAAAAATACAGATCATACTAGAAATTGTGATTGCAGTATCAAAAAGAATTTCTACTGAAATCTCAGTGTTTGAAGTTCCTAAGTTTAACTGAATGAAAGTGGTTATGGATATCCTTTCCAGCCCCCTGCCCCCTTCTTCTGAATTGAGGATATAAACTTTCCTGAATTTAACCACTTGATTTCATTAGAACTAAGAACACAAAATGTGCTGTTTTTCACTACCAACTATCCTATCTAAATATATTTTTCATTAGCCTGATGAGAAGTAAGCTTCTCACCCTCCATCTAGTCCTTCCTCCTTCAAGGTTTCATGGTTCCAAAAGCAAGAACTCTTCTTACTCACCTGCCTAGTAAAAATATTTACTAACTTATCCTTACTTAAGTTCTCTGCATACTGACATTCACTTCAAAATATATTCTTTCATCCTGCCTTACATTTTATTTTGTTAGGTGGGATGATCAGAAAAATCTAACACCATAATAGTACCTTTATTTATCTGATTCAGTCTGAATTCTTGTTGATGAAAAAACTATAATCATGTGCAGTGCTCCTCAAGAGATCTCACTACTGCCTTGTAAAATAATACTTGTATTTCCCTACATTTAAGAAAAGTCTTTCACCAAATGCACCTAAGGTTCATTTTTTTCAGTTAATAAGCTTAGAGAAGACATTAATCAGTCAGCCTTTGACACAATTTAAATTATTGTTGAGGTCCAGGTTGCATATATAGTACAGTAATTTATACCTAACAGTTGAATTTTGGATATATCTAAATCTCTAGTTCTCTCTATAAAACTCGTTCATGCATAAACTTCAAAATATGTTTACAAAACAAAAGAGTATTGCTATTGTCTAGTCATTCTGAAATACCTTATTCACAGAACAATCCCATGGAAGGCCAACAATACCACTCTTTTTCTGAAGTTGTGATTTTGCTAAAGTATCATAAAACTGCACTATTCAAGTCTTACTACCATTATTCTCAAAATAACTTACAGCTAAGTCTATATGTACAATAAATTTTTGCAGTTTCAAATATTCACACATACATATAATAGGTTTTAGTAATTATATTCAGTATATTAATTTTTGTCTTCTCAATTATGAATTAATTTGCATAATTTGTGAGTGTAATTCTTAAAATGCAATCTAGAGCACAGCAAAAAAAAAAGCATTTCCAAAGTAAAAACTAATTTTTAATAACTATTAAATAGAGAAAAAATTATTAAAAGAAAGTAATGTAAAATTCTTAAGTAAGTCTTATATAATTCCATAGTTATTTAATACACTGAGTTTTTAAACTTCTGTGCATAATACATTGCCAAAGAGAGGTTGAAATACTTCAATGTAACCTAGAGAAAACTCTATAGAAATACCTCTGGAACATCCCTTTATGATAAAAATTCCTTCAAGTCAATTAGCAACTATCACACATTCACAAAAATTCCTTCTGAATATGTCTCTGTATTTTTAGTAGGGAATGTTCAATGGGAAAAAAATTTACAGGTTATTTATTTAAGGTAGTTTGATATGTTTTAATGGCTATGATCAAATATAGGTGTTTGCTGAGTAAAAATGATAATTTTTTTACTCAGTTTAAGAATATCCCTTTAATAGCATGCACACATATACTGTTCTGTGAGCATCAGACACAGTAAAAAATTTTAAGGTTTTTGTATAGTGAACGCTAGCAAAATCAAGACTTTCAAGGCTGCATGAGGGAATAACATGCACACAGAACTAGGTGTGGCCCTTCTCCACTAAGGCCTATAAAAGTCTGATTCCATTTGTGTGTGGGTAGTCACACCTTTTGGTACCTGAAATACTATCTTAATATGTGAAAAATTAGCACCACAACATTATTTTAGCACTATCTTGGTGTCTAAATTATTCTCCCTTTTTTAATAATCTAATGTTTAGCACTTTATTTTAATAAAATAATTTAGAAGTACATGCCGTACCCATGTCAAGATATTAAAGAGTAGGTCAGAGAAGAAAGGAACACAGGAAACAGTAGAAAGGATACTGCAGTGTAATTATTCCAGAGGAAATGGGAAAATCTAAATGTGTATCACAATTATTGCCATGTTTAACTCCCATTCTTACAGCTTTAAATTAGAAGATATTGTTACAGATCCTCATGTGCTCCCTCATAAATGAAAACAATCCTGTTTTCTTTAACTTGACCAAAGACTTTCTGGAGTGAGTGCACAGCCACACAACTAGTACAAACCAAGCTACTGAATAATTTATACCAGCCAATAACCAGAAAATACTTTAGATCTCCACTCAAATTAATACAAATTAAACATAAATATCTATTTAATGATTTCTATTTTATATGCAAACCAAAGACTGTTTGCTTTTCATTTATTCTATTTAATTATGTATTTTAAAATTCTGAAAAACTGCAGATCTCCATTTCAAAAGGTGTTAGTAAATGAAGCTACAATAACTTACATTAAGTGGCTATCTGGTAAGACAACAGATTCCAAATAAAACTGTCCTTACAAAATATCAATCATATAATGATTGCTTGGGCTCTCAAAGGAGCTTCTCATCAATATTTTTGTGTTTATAAATTTTTCATGTACAACTGATTAATATGAAACACATAATAAAATTCAAAATGTCGAATAAAGGGTATTCAGCAACATTAGCCTGCAAAAGTAAGCTGATCCTTTTCTGAAATTGTGTGTTTTAAAGCATACCACGTGTAATTTTTTTCTGAATATCTGCTGGTTAAATTAAGATATTCCAGCATTACTTTGTGTCAGCTTCATGTTTCAGATATTGACATTTACTTTTTAACACACAGCATCTCAATATAGAAATATATAAGAACTTTAGCTGTAACACTTTAATATTTGCTGAATTTCCTAGTTTTCTATATGTTGCTTTGGTAATTGATTTCATGTTTGATAGAATGAATTTGTACAGATGTTTCAAAAACCAAAATTTTGCTGAAGATATAAACATATGGAACATGAATATAACTGCATCACCTACTAGTTTAGAACAGCAGCTATTTATAAAGTACATTTTCAATGCTATGCTTAATTATATCAAATCACATATGCAGAATAGATTAATATTCTAATCTCAATTCTCTAAACTTTGATCAGATTTCTCTTAAACTAGGTTTCATTGTGCAATATAATGATGCAAGCTATAAAGTCACATCAAAAGAAAATTCCTTATATGTACATTTTGTCTTTCCATAAATCAAATCAATTTAAATAACCAAGGCAATATTGTTACTAATTTCATTTTTCATCTGACTGCCCTACTAGAATTCCAGTTTAGATAGCTTTAATCCCTTTCCCATTTGCTTCAATTGCATTTCCTAAATGGATATCTGAACTTCTATTTTTAATTTATACAAAATATGTTTTCATAACTACATGGGCACAAGTAAAATAATATCCAATACCTCTATGAGTAACAACTGCAAGTTCTTTAGTTCTCTCTATCTGTTCAGCATTTCTTGGTCGTCTTCTTGTGCTTTGTAAATTTGCTGGATGAAGATTGAGTGTTTCCTTGTAAGTGGCCGACTCCAGAACTGATTTTCTTATATTCATAGCTTGTACTCGTTGTTCTTCAGCAGATTGTCTACAGGTGGTCACTGCACTGGATACAGCAACATCAGCAGATGTGCTAGCAACAGTAATGGCACCAGCAGTGGCTGCAATATGCTCCTCTAACTCACCAGTGGAGGCAGTTTTGATGAAAGTAGAAGAACCTGTGGGACACACAGTAGTACTGGATGCTAACTTTTTCTTTTGAATTGTGTTTTCTTGATCAATCTAAAAAATTTAATTTCCCTCCGTTTAACATAGTAAAGACAACTGACATGAAAAGAGGAAAGTCAATAGGCTTTATTTAAAAAATTGAAGCAATCAGAACATTGTTTAATACTAGTGAACATTTTGTAAAAATAGTGATAATACATGTTAAGTTTTAAATCTCCTCAAAACTTAAACTTTTTCACCAGTCATAATGACAATGCATTAATTTCCACCCCTGTATATTCAGTCCTGAAATCAGCATGGCTAGAGCAAAATATGCAGCTATAATATTAATAGGGTCCCCCATTAGAAAAATGGTGACCATCCTGTTGAGGAGTGCAGTGGCAGCATTATATAGCAGCCCAAGTAGCAGAAAAAGCTGCCATACTCCAGCTGCTAATAAGGTTGCTCGTTCTTTTCATCAAAGCTTTTCAGGACTCTAAAAGCCCATTTAGACTTGACATGAGGCCAAGGGTAGATAAATAATAAAATGTACACATTTAAACAAACTTGTCAGTATTATTAGTTATACTCAAGATTGCAAAAATGCTTCATATGTAATTCTCTTTTTGCTCTCTGATTTCTGTAATAGACCAGATTATTTTACTTAAAACCTTCACACACAAAGCTAAAAAATTGTCCATTCCCTGGTGGTGAAAGCCCCCACTTTTATGTTTTCTAGTGTTTAAAATATATAGCAAATTTTTCAATATTTTATTAACATTTTCATCTTTCCCCATCCCCCATATTTGGCTGCAAATATTTGGAAGCCAAGTATCTTTTTGGAAGCCAAGTATCTCACCTGTGAGCATTTAGAACATCTTAACACTGTAGAAACTCCATCTTGACTGGATTGAATAAATGACTGGGCAATGAATAACAAAATTCACCATAAAAAATAGCATTAACAAAGCTTATGTAGCATGAACTGTACTATGTTTTACTAATATATTTAAAACATGGCTGTTTATTCCATCATAATAATTAGGGGCCCTTGAACATTCAAACAATTATATTCAACACTTCTCTTTTTGATTCTGAGCTGTCCCCTCATACTTTGCCACTTGTATTTTAAATGCAGTGGGTGATGGTAGGATGGAAAGCAACAAGAATTTTCAAACTTTTAGGAAAATCTGTCCACTAGAAAATGGAAATAGGAGTCCCAGAGGAATAAAACATTATTTAGTATATTTAAGGCACAAGATATATCAGATCTCTTTACATAATTCTCAAATATTCTGTGTAAAATAATGGAAGATATCCTAATACCAAAAGTACTCAGTCTTGCTAATAGAATCTCTTTTTTTTACTGCAGAAATTTTAGGCTAAAAATGGTTTATTTTATCATACTATTGAAAATGCTAAGATAAGAGGATATGTTAGCTTTATGAAGACAACAAAGCTGATATGGGTACACGTTATTTTTGCTATCTGACATTTAATATCTTGACATCTGCTGTGTAACACAGAACTTCTAAATCACAGTGGAAGTTTCCCCTGGAAAACTAGAAAACCTTAGAAGCACCACTTAAGATTCCAGGTTTATGTCAGGGATCAAACCAAAAACTACTTGCTGTCCTATGATGGCAGCAGCATAAGTACCTAAAATAGATCAAGGTGTGTTTTATTCTTTATTTCATAATAAAAGAAGAAAATTGCCACAATATGCATAATATCACAAGTCTAGACTACTCATGATTCAGTATACAGTAAATTTTGACAGATTGGTATCAAGCATAAAACACAGAAAATACAAATGCATAACTAAGAGATATTTTGAAACAGAAAAGTGTTGTTTAAAACAAAGAAAACTTAATGTATGTTACATAAACACTGCTATTAAAACAAAATCTATGTGAACATATCTTTGTCATGCATGCAAATGTACAATAATACACATTCACCTGCCTCCCCTATCAAGGTCAAAGTAAAACTATATTCAAAATCCCCATCAAATGGCATGGTCTATCATAGTTGTTTATATAGGCACAGCACTTTAAATGAGAACAACTTAAAAGAAAAATCATCTAAAAAGAAAAAAGCAAGAAAAAATAAATTTACTTAAAGCTACAAAGCTTACACACAGAAAAGTACTGCTTTGATACAGAGGCAATTTTCAAGCAGAACCTAAAACCAGAACCTAAGTTGATAGGCTTCCACATCCATTTACACTGAAGAACTTATGCAGAAGATTAGTAAAGTTAAACAATATGGCTTGATTTACATGGAAGATTTTGAGAAAAAATTAGTGTTAAGTATAAACAATCTTGTAAGTATCAGCTACTGCGCAGAATAGATCCAGCAATGTTTCCGTAGGTATTATTTGCAATCTGCAAAAATATGAATTTTGGTGTCTTGATTTTATGGAAACAGTCTTAGATCAATTCGTTGCATGGGCAATTTAATATATTCTCCACTTAAGTCTTCTGCAATCACATCTGAAATTCCAGTTTTTCAAAGAGATTATTTTAAAAATTGCATTTTTCTTTATGATAAATGCTCTTACATTATTTTACTTTAATACTCTAGTTAGAAAAAAAATAAAAGAAGGAAAAAATGAAAGAAAACCTTTTAATGATAAATGGCACAAAAAAAGAAGAAAATAAGACTGATCTCTGGTTTTTTTGGGAAAAGCTTTGACCAAAATTTTGCAGTCAATTGAAATCAACTCAGAGCATCACTTAGAATTCACAATCAGCCACTGAGAAGATGTGAAGCTTGAGGAACTGCCAGGATGAATCATATGAAAAAGCAATAAGGACATGGGGTTAAGAAAGTATAATTGTTGTTTTGGGCATGGGTTCACAAAGAAAAAGAACATGACCAACCCACACTGAAAGAGTCTGAGACCTACTAGACTGGACCAGCATTTCCCTAAGCACGTCTCTGTAGAAGGAGAGCAGATGAAAGCCTGTAAAACTGAGGACATTTCATGTGTCAAATTAGCCTGCTTACACAAGGAAAGATTCAAAGTGGCATTTACACTTAAAAACTTGTAGCTATGCAAAAGTGAAAAAAGATCAAGCTGGTGATCTACAGAGAAATTCAGTTCAGAAAACTAGTCTTAACCAGACACCACTCAAAAGTGTTGCAACTGTTAAAACTTAGGATAATGCAAACATATGGGAGACCCATAAGCCTTTCTATTTATATAGGAGTGGAAGTTGTTCTTGATTCCAGGACCATTTTTAGTAAAGAAAAGAGGCAAGAGCCTTTGACATTTGCCTGAAACAAAGCTCCAAAAATAGATTATGAATCTGTGCTGGATGCACACACTTTGCATATGCAATATGCTACAAGTATACACAGGGTTCTGTTGTAAACATGGTACCAAAGAAATTTACCCCAGCTAAACTCATAGTGGAAGTTCAATTAACAATTAATCTAATGGACTAACTTTTTATGACTAATTCCTGAGGGAATAATCCAGGGAGATAATAAACACCTTTGTCCACTCTGAGAAGCATTTGCCAGAAACAAAAATAAAGCAGAAAATATTGTCTTAACAGTGTGAAAACACTTGTTGAAAATTATCTTTTTATTTTTCCTTTTAGAAAACTCTGACTTTGGAAAGCTTTTCTGTAAGTTGTCCCCTCTTCTCCAGGTTGAAAAAAAAAAGTTGCTCAAGTTTCCCTCACAGGGTAAGTGCTCCAGCCCCCAACCATCTTGGTGACCCTCCACTGAACTTGCTTCAGTGAAAAACTCATCTTCCCTGTCACGAAACCCAAATCTTGAGGCACTATTCCAGCTATGGCCACAGAAGTGCTGAGACAAGGACAAAAATCACTCCGTTTTAATCTACTAACCACATTCTTATTAATGTAACTCAGGATGCTGTTGGCCCTCATTCTTCCCCGGGCACAGTGCTGTCACCTCAGTTTGCTGTCTGTCACGACACACAGGGTCTGCTCAGCAGGGCTGTTTGCTACCAGACATTCCTGCTGCCAGGGGCTCTTCCTACCCAGCCACAGGACTTTACACTCACCCTTGTGGAGTTTCATAGGATTCCTGCTGGCTCATGCCTCCAGCTTGTCTCTGTCCCTATGGCAGCCCTGTCCTTGGCTATATTGACTGTTGGTCCTTGACTATAAATACTGACATTTTGGTGTCATCTGCAAATCCAATGACACGGCTCTCTGTCATTTATGGAAGCTCACTGATAAAGATGTTGAAAAGAACTTGTACCAGAACAAACATTTGTAGTGGTCCACTTATTACTGGACTCTAGGTAGAAAGTCTATCCCATTTATAACTATTTTCTAAATTTATTTATTTTTTAACTTCAGTGGTTGAAGAACAGATAAAAACATGCAAATTGTTCATAAGATCAAATGGGATCTAAGGCTACCATCCAACAGCTATTCTAATTAATTAGAATTTGTTTGCTGATTAATTGCTAAAACCATGTTGACTTCAAAATGTGAAAGCAAATCAGAATATTCACTATCTTATTTGTTCAGAACAAATAAAGGTACAGGACTCTATTAGTTCTTGTGACACATATGATCCAGCCACAGACTTCCCAAATAAGGCTAAAGGTTCTTAATGGAGATGGCCCTAAATGGGACTCAGACTACAGGAAAGTGTTAATGAGGAGGCAGACATGAGGTCAGCCTGGCACTTTTCCTATGTATCTTATTAGCAAGAGACCAGTCTAAAATTTTGCAATGGGTAATTGAGAAAGAATTGTAAACAGTTTTAAGCAAAAAAAAAAAATTAATTCATACTTCATTAAAGAAAAGAGTGAGTTACAGTGATAAATAGATTTTTTTTAAAAGAGTAATAACTATATTCCATCTTCATTGCTCTTTCAGATGTTCAAGGAGTTTTAATCAAGGCTTATTTAGCTTCCTTACTTAAAACCTTCCTATACTTAACTAATTTTGGAGTGACCCATGCATTCTATTAAGAAGATGCTTTTTTTCCTATCTTAATTAACTGTTCTCTTTGATGTTCTCTGTCATTAAATATCTGATGCTTGCAAAAAACTTCCAATAAAATTAGAAACCTAGTTAGAAGAATATATTTTTGATTAGTTAAAAGAATTTTCAAGTTTCTGTAGATATAGCAGACTATTTGATTTTTTTAACATGTCATTCCAGACAAATGATTTTTACAAATCACTTATTTTATTCTTCATAAATTTCTAGCATCTTTACCTGTTCTTAGGAACAAATTGCAATAGAAAATAAAGGAAACAGATGCATAAACACAAACATGCATAAACAGATGCATAGATTTTAGAACATAAAATCTGTATTAATGGCTAGTTTTATTGGCTGCCATGAAATATTCTTCTGAGAAAATCTATTTTCAACTTCCAGCTATTCTGAAAAGAAATAAAATTGTGATTTTAAAGAAATACCATAAAATTGTGGTTGGAAAGAAATGCATGACTGAAAAAGATAGGATTCAAAACAGATTTCTAGACTTCAGTTCAAACAGGCAATGATCCCTGGACTTATACAAATAGCATAAAATTCCAAAAGCTGTCTAGCCAGAAGCTTTAAAAAGTTCTTTTGGTTCCTTTTGTTATCACATTGTCCACATTTATGATGCTTGACTCAGAATTTCAATTTTATCTCTTTTTTGTAGCAGAATTTACCTTTATTCATTACTGCATTCTCTTACTTCTTTTTTTAAGCTTGCCTTTCTTCTGCCTTTTTGTCCACTTCCTTATTGTTATCTCTTTTTTCTTTTTTCTCTACTTTTTATGCAAAGTTGTACATTTAATCAATTGCTACAGTAAGACATATACCAAAAAGTCTGAAAGTGACCATTAAGCATCAATTAAGCAGAAATTTTCAGAGATGCAGGAGATATGTCATACTTCAGTATACACAAATGCATGTCTCACTGATCTTCCATATGCCCCTCTCACTGAATTTAACATCACTGTAGATTTTTTAAGTAGATACTGAAAGTATGGTAAATTTATGCATCTTAATTTTATCAAACAGATTACATTTGGAAATCTGAAAATTCAGACAAAATGCCAAACATCTCTAACATGATTTATTTCCTTTCTACTAAAATCAGGACATAGACAACTACTAGTTTTTAACATATACATCTGTCCTAATAATAGATTTATTGCAGCAATATATATAGATCTTTTAATATCTAGAATGAATAGGGAAAAAAAATAAACTTACAAACATAGACCCACATATGGATTATGTTCTATCAGTTGGTTAAGTGAGAAAAGTTTGAAAGGCCTATTACTTAAAAAAAAAAGAAAAAAACAGATCTAAAACTTAACACAAATGAATGTTAGCAAATGAGAAAGCAGTGATTTGAAATACAAAATAATTATTTTCATAAAGTCATACTTTGCTTTCTTTTCAAAAGAGATCTGCATCAATCAAACATAGATCTCTGTCATCAAAGATAATCATATGAAAAATCCCCAAACAGTACAACTTGAAAATTCTTCAAGACTCAGTATTGTAGGAATCTATGAAATGAACAATATAATGCTGGGAATGGAAAGTATTCACATCTATTTGCCTTAAAAAATAGTAGGTCTATTGTATTTGTCAAGTAAAAAGCCTTGAGAACATTGTCTTACATATTTATCTTCTTTCAAATTTGATTTTGTGAATCATAGTGCAAGAAGGTTATTTCCCTTTGTATGGATAGGATAACATCAAATAAGCAAATCTGAAAGAATAATTGCTATACAGACTTTGTACATTAAAATGTAAATAGCAATCATTTAGCAAAAAGATAAATTTAAAATTTAAACGTTCTGACTTCTAATTCTGTTTCTTGTGTCACCAAGGATATGCCATCATATTTTAGTGCTCTCATTTCTTTTCAACAAAATTAAATTCTCACTTTCCTTTTAATATTAATATTAGTTGACTAATATATGTTCAGTGCTGTAAGCAAGCAATGTGCCATTTATATATCAAATATACAGATTCAGACAAAATAATACTTGCTAAAGTTCGAACTATATATTGATATGACTTTGACACGTCTTTTTTAAAATATTTGAAGTTCAGATATGTGGGAAAATAATTAATCTTAAACCCAGTAATATTCTCTTTCACTTATTCTTAATAGCAAAAGTCTTTGTATCATTGCTCTTGAGTGTCTAACCAATATTTGCCTTAAGCAGGCTAAATGCCCAAATTTTCTGTTCTAAATTCAGTATTAGACATCAAGAAGCTATTTCACTTAAACTTATTACTAAAGTTTGCTAAACTAATTTAAGATAATAAATTATCCACTATCGTAATCTTCACTACAGTGAAGATTATTTTAATAGCTAATATATTTAATGTATTTTTTAAATAATCATATTTTTAAACAGATTAGAACTTGTTAGAAATGATGTAAAGTTCTTAGAAAGTTTGTTCATTTATTTGGCAAATGCTAAAGACAAAGTTGCAGAAAAGGTATCTTGTATACAAATTTTAATACTTATGCATATCTTTTTCATTGTTTACCTTACCTATGTCACACAAAATTAACAGACACTGCAGCCTCGCAAGTGCAATTTTGCCATTAGTAACACAAGGTACAGAATTTATTTTGACATGATGAGGGCTTGCCTTGGCCTGAGTTTGTTTTCACCATTTTTGATAATTCACAGGTGTCAAGTGAATATTTCTTGAGCTGAAGGCACTTCAGGAATGTTGTGCTCTGATAATACTGCATACAATAATGATCTGATAAAATTACATAGGTCCTGCATAGCAAGAAACACACTTTGACTGAGGGAGGCTAATGTGTAACTTTCAGGTTTTAGTAAAGAACAATGAAAAAAAAACAGACCATGTTAAGAAAATATACAAAAAAATGAATAATTGAACTCCAAGACAGAAGAAGAACCTCACTTCTTCATGCCCAGGAGTGTCAAATTCCTCCTAACAGATTCTTGGATGCTCTCAATTCATTGTAATCCCCACCCAGGGGCACAGAGAAAAGGGTTAAAACAAGACAAAACAAATATAGGGGAATTAGAAAGGCAGTTCTTCACTTTAATAAATGCATTATTATCATTACTGCTTTCCTATATTTGATAATTCAGACTATCAGATCATTAAAACATTAATTAGAATAACAATAAGTTGTGTTCCTCTTGGCTATGACAAGATTCTCTGGCTATCATAGTATTACATTAGTGTGTTACAACACAACTAACTTTTGGTCCGAACTTTCAGATACTGAACATACACTATTTTCTATGTACCCTCCACCTCTCTTTTCCATGGAGATGTCCAATGCCCAGGGTTTGGTCTGTCTCCAGATGCTCCCAAAGCCTTCTCCACTCCCTGGATGGGGGCAGGGGGACCAACACTGGCTGAGAAGCCCTGCACTTCTGGCCTCAGCCCTGATCCCTGAGCTCGCCAGCCTTCAGGGAGCTGCTCATCTCTTCTTGACTCTAATTCACTGTGAAAAATACTGTTGCAATAAACAGCTGAGACTCTATTTTCTTCATGCAGGAAAAGCCTATTCTTTCCTCACAAAGCTCATTTTATACAGTTTTCACAGACCTCGTGTGCAACACCAACTGGCTAGTAGTTTTCTTGGCTAGTGGTTTTCTTACAACTTCTTTTATTGGTCAGAAGGAGATTCTTGTGTACGTGCTGAGATTCAGGTGTTTACATTTTTCCTTTGTGGATTCTCATGGGATATATCTATTGTTTACACAGGTGAACTTGTTTTTCTCCCCAAGAATAGATTGTTGTGTTATAGGTTGTTGTTATACCTAAGATTGTTTTGCATGGGAACTTGCAAGCTGCACTTACAAGAAGTGACAGGCTAGCTTGCTAATTCAGCAGAGCAAGGCCTGATTTCATAAGGCCTTTGTTTTATAACATCTTTTACCTGTCTGCAACAAAATATGTCTATGAACAAAACAATACATTAAATTTAACAAGAAATTTTATTTTTCTTTTATTTCTCACTCAATAAATAAAGTTAATCTCTAAGCAGAATAAATCTTAATTATAAAGCAAAGCAAAGTGGAACTGTTTATAAATGAAACTGCACCATCTTTTATGTTTTGGTTTTATCTAAAAGGTCAGGAAAGACTAAAAAATAATACTTTTAAAGAAAGGTCAGGTCCTAAGTGAGATGAAAACAGTTCTCTGGCAAGGGAAAAGGTTTCTTCAGTATAAAAACTGATTCAAAATCCACTTGGAGTTTACAGAGATAAAGCTATTCCTGCAGAACATTTTGTGCTGTCAGCATCAAGTGGGCAGTAGGTGAACTTTTAAACTATGAAGTGGCATCCAGTGCAAAACAAGAGCTTTGCCTGAGGAAAATCTTCCCTGTGAGAGGACCCCAGTGATCTATTAGACAACAATTTCAAGGTGTCCTAAGGTAAATGCTTACACACTAAAATTTCAAAATAGTTTTAAGAAGAATTGCATATGTATTGCCTTAGTGAGCATTTCAGGCAATTTTGCACTGCCATACATTGATAAAAAGGATAATGTTCTTGTTCAATAGCCAAAATCGTTCCTAATATCCATAAAAGCTCTGTTATGGCAAGTATCTTTCCTCACTTTTATGTTGTACAAAGAAATGCTCACAAAGACAGCTTCTAAAGGAAAAAATGTATTGGCACGTCTAAAAACACGGTAATTTGACACTATCTTACATAACAGCAGGTAAATTCAGGTAACACACATTTGTGTGTTAGGTGAATGGGCAGTGAGATGGACCAAGAACAGGCTCAATGGCAGAGTTCAGGGTCCTGATCAACTGAGAAGAACCCAGTTGGAGGCCTGCACTCAGTGATGATTCCCAGGGATCAATACTGAGTCCAATCTTATTCAGCTTGTTTTTCAATAGCCTAGATAAAGGGATTGAATGTATCCTCAGTGTTTGCTGATGATATGAAACTGAGGGAATACTGATACAGCTGAAGGCTATGTTGCCATTCAACAGGAAGAGTGTGACCAGCAGAGCCAGAGAGATTATCCCCCCTCTCTGTACTTGGCCCTGTAGTGCCCAGCTCTGGGCTCCTCAGTGCAAGAAAGACAAGGAGCTATTCAAGAGGGTGCAGTGGAGGGCAAAAAGATGATGGATCTGGAGCATTTCTCTTATGAGTAGAACTGCAGAAGCTGGAACTGTTTAGTTTAGAGAAGACTCAGAGTAAATCTCATCAAAACATCTCAAAGGCAGGTGTCAAGAAGACAGTGCCAGACTCTTTTTGGTGATGCCCAGTGACAGCACAGGGGCCAATGGCCACAAACTTAAACAGAAGAAGTTTCACATCAACATGAGGAAGAACTTTATGCTGAGGGCAGAAGAGCACTGGGACAGGCTACCCAAGGAGGTCTTGGAGTCTCCCTCTCTGGAGACACACAAAACCCACCTGGATGTGTGCCTGTGTAACCTGCTCTAAGTGACCCTGCTTTGGCAGAAGGGTTGGACTGGATGATCTCCAGAGGTCCCTTCCAACCCTAACAATTCTATGATTCTGTGATTTTTCAGAAATGGCAGCAGATTTTGGATACTTCTTACACTCCTTGACTGTAGAACTTAAAAATGTCAGATTTTGAGATGGCTGGTTGCTCATGTTTCTGAACATTTCAGACTTCATCAGAACAGTTGAAGTTGAAAGGCATCTTAGAATTCAGCCAATTTCAGAACCGTCAGCAGTTGAGTGTGCTCAAATGGCTCCACAAACAGGTTAATTTCTTTTAATTGAAATTTCTTTCAAAACTATAATATTATCATTAATTTGTTTAAATTATAGGTTTTAGAACATTCTAGGGAAAAATATTATTTATATATGTAAACCTTATATATCTTTTGTAAGCCTAATATATCTTTTACAAAAAGCCAAATTACCCAACACGATGCTGTGTACAAATGAAGACTCTTTTTATATCTCCAATTTAAAAGCTGTGTATGCTATCTGTCTGTTACACTAAAACATGAGACATATGTATTTGGAATTAAAAGTTATTGAAAGTTATTAAAACTAAGTTTTAATCCCAAATTTACTATTAACTGAGAAGAGAAGGAAAAGTAGTCTCATGTGAAGAAAAATGGAAAAAGCAGCAGTTTATTTTACTTTCACAAATTCAATAGACATCTTCCATTTTGAATTTGAGTCAGCCTGATTTAATTTGAATATATGTCCTTCAAGTCAAGGATTCTCTTCACAAATATTTTTGCATATCTTATTTTTCTCTAGTACCAAGGCAGTACTATAAACTAAACCAGCATTATCTAAGCAAGTCTGCCAGCTTTGTGAAAAATGGAATGGTGTTACCTAGCTTCCAGCTGCCCTGGATTAGGACTCAAAGACCCAATGCCCCATTCCACTGGTAACTTTCTGGTAATTTTGTGTAAGTCACAGCATGTGCTTCAATTCTGACATCCAAAAGAGATGTCATCCAATATTCCTGTGATCCATAACTTTATGGTCTGCATATCTCCCCTCCTCCCACACATATATTCACTTTCCAAGCAGCAGAGTCCTATGTAGGTTAATCACTTTTCAATCAGAAACTTATCCATATGTTTGATATCTTTGCTTTCTCTGAACCTTCTTCAACTTTGCTATATTCTTTGGAAATGCAGAGGCCAAAGCAACAACTGGAGTCAAGGTGAAGGCTGATTTATACAGCTGCTTGTTTTCTGTTTGGTCACCCACTCTTTCTCTAGTATTTAAGTTAAAAAGCACTAAGGTGTGTTTTTTAAGCAGTCTAAGTAAGGACCTGAGGACTATGGATTGCTCTTAATATAGTGACTAAATTAGAGCAAAAGGCTTTGTTGATATTACTGACAATAATAATGACCAATGATCTCATAATTTTATTTAAACTTTTTTGCCTCAGTTTTCATTGGTAAATCTTCTTCCCACACCTCTCAAGTGAATGGGCTTCAGGATCAAAGTCCTTTACACTGTCAGAGAAATTCAGGTTCATGACATCATACATAAGTCTACAGGACCTGGTGTGCTGCACCTCAGAGTCCTGAGGGAATTTGCTGATATTGTTGTCAAGCCACTGTCCATGATACTTGAAAAGTCATGTCAGCCAGGCAAAGTCCCAGGTGACTGGAAAACTGGAAACATTTTACCTATGTTTAAAAAGGGTAGGAAAGAGGGTCCTTGGAGCAACTAACTTGTCAGCATCACCTCTGTGTCTGGGAAAACCATGGAACAGAATCCTAGAAGTTGTGCTGAGGCATATGGAGGACAGGGAGGTGATTCAGAACAGTAGTACTGTTTCACCATTGTCTCTAATCAAACTAGGGCCTTTCTACGATGGACCAGCTACATCAATCAACATAGGACCATATAAATCATCTATTTAAACTTCAGCAAAGCCTTGGATGTGGTCCCCCACAACATCCTTCTGTCTAAAGTAAGGAGAAATGAGTTCTATGGGTGAACAGTTCAATAGATGATGAATTGCTTAGGCAGTTGTGTCCAGAGGGTAATGTTCTGGATAGTTTAGTGTTCTTACAGATGTGATGGAAAAGTGACTTCCCTCAGGGGTCCATATTTGGGTCAGTATTATTTATTGTTTTCATCAATGATAGAAACTGAGGCATTGAGTGCACTCTCAGAGAGTTTGACGACTGCAAGATGCCAAGTGCTGTGTTGACATGACAGAACAATGGCATGCCATTCATAGAGACCTGGACAAGCCTGAGAAATGACCTATGAGAACCTCATTAAATTGAACAAGGCCAAGTGCAAGGTGCTGTACCTGGCTCAGGGCCACCCCTGGGATCAATACAGCCTTGAAGATGAATGGATCAAGAGCAGCCCTGCCAAGGACCTGGATGTGCTGGTGGAGGAGAGGCTGGACACGACCCAGCAATGTGCATTTGCAGCCCTGAAGGCCAATTGTATCCAGGGATTCATCAAGAGCAGTGCAATGAGCAGGGATAGGGAAGGGATTTCGCCCCTCTGCTCTGCCCTTGTGAGATTCCACAAGGAGTGCTGCATCCAGATCTGGGGGCCTCAGCAAGAGGAAGAACACAGACCTGCCACAGAAGGTCCAGAGGAGAGCCATGAAGATGATTGGATAGATGGAGCACCTCTGCTATGAAGAAAAGAGACAATTCAGCCAGTTCATCCTGGAAAAGAGAATTGTCCTGGATGTCTATTCAATCCAACTAGCAGAGACTAGATTCCAACCAGGGTATGTGTTATACAAGAAGTCATAATTATTCAACAGAATCCCTTCAAGTTCAGTCTCCTCATTACCACCTCTGTTGGTTTCATGTGCTGGGGGGAAGGGGTGGCTTCCCCTCAGGGAAAGCTCCACTGGCCGGGAATGGAGGGGATTGTCCCATCTCTGGAGGCTTCTCCTGTGACCTGCTGGAACCAATCAGAGAGCTGATTTGGTGATGGACAGCTCGGGAAACCAATGAAAAGTTATTTCGCTTTCACAAATCACAGTGGATCAAGTGCTGGGAGGCTTTTGGCTTGCGGCCTCCACGGGAGCAGGGGATCCCGGCCGGGGCCCTGGCCCGGCATCCCGGCCCGACACCGGCTCTGCGGGGAGCCCTTAGCCTGGCCCCAGCACCAGCCGCATGCTTTCTTAACGATCTGGATACAATTTTAACTTCTTAATGCCTGGATAAGATTCTCAATCTCCTGAACCCCCCTTAATGAGAAGGAATAAAGCACGGAGTCCACAGAAGCCAGCGGAATGAAGATAAAGTTCCTCATGGGAAGAGATTGAAAAGATGCAACTGATAAGTAGCTGAAAACCTTTTTTGTGGGGCTATGAGGGGATTGTGACTTCACTATAATTCCTTTAAACTGTGAGATATACTTGGGGAGGATGGGTGCTTAAGATGAAGACTTTTTTTTTGCCTAGGGAAATTGAGCTCTCTGTTTTGGGACTGGAATATGAACAGAGACATTTGATAGAAAAGGAGATGAAGAGGATTTTGTTTTTTAGCAGCATGCCTTTAAAAGTGGTACCCCATGTGTGCATCATAACACGGCTCTGGAAGAACTTTGGGAATGAGAGGAAAATTAATTGTTCTGTAGGTCCCCGGAGAATGCAGACTGGGAAGGTGAAGACACCCCCTAAGTCTAAAGCAGAAAAAGGAACTTTCCTCTCTTAAGTGAACTGAAATGATTATTTGAGTAGATAAATGACTGAAGTGTTCTCTGTATGTGGTTGGTAAGAAATGTGGAATGAAAGGAGAGGGGAATAATCTTGTAATCTTATTCAGAATATTTTTTTTGTTTTATTAATAAATTTCTTCTTGTACCCTTTTTAAGTTTTAAGCCTGCGTTGTCTTTACTCCTAAATCCTATCTCTAAAGGAAATTAAATATTTAAAATTGGTCAACCCTCTAGTCACACCTTGACACTACCCATCTTGTCAACCTAAATCTTTCTTTCACAATCCTGCACTCTTCACTCTAAGTACTTTATATGACTCTGTCTTTCTTCTACATATTCAGAAAATTTCCTTTTCTGAAAAGGTATTGACAATGCTCATATTGACCCAGGATCTAGACCAAAAATAGCATACATAAAGGTATATAGGTATCGATATAGATAGGTATCTATATATATATATATAGATACCTATACATATAGATATCTATAAAACAAAGCAAGTAAGTACATTAGAAAGAAACACACAATGCAACAAACATCAGTGCTAGAAATACTTTAGTATTCACAATGCTATTCTATATTTGTTCTGACATTTTCCAGACAAGCTTAGAAGGTTTCACCACCATGGTTCTCAGGGTACTTTTACTATTTTCTTTTAAATATGAATGGTACTAAAATTTCATGTAAAGAAAATCTATGAAATTAGGTAACTTGAGAATCTCTTTGGTACTAGTTAGTGATTTTGGAAATTAACAAATTCCATAGAACAATATTCACTAGAATGCAAGGTTTATTGCCTCAGCTGCTTTTAAGTGAAAACACTTTGTTGAACACAGATGTATGTTTAATAATTTCCTGGTACTAGTGAATGGGGAAAAGAAATGTAATTCTTTCAGCTTTCTTATACTACTACTGATACAGTACACAAAGTAGCCAGTGTTTTAAATTATAAAGAGATCCATTGACTAGAATTAAAGTGGAGAAAAGTGTAACAGGGAATTAAAAAGGTAGTTCAGAAAACATAATTTCTTACTTGAAATGGCATTAGTTAAAAGATTAACTTTTCATTCAATAGACTTAACTTCTTATTTACTTGGGGATAGTTTCAAAAAGTACTTTTACTCCTGAAATTAGATAATCTTGGATTCAATTCTGAAGAGCAATATGAATGTCCTCAACCTTATCTATACTGGGAATGAGTAAAAAGTGTAGCACCTCATTTAACACTATGAAATAACTTCTGGCATAATATCTGGCACGGGTCACTTCCATATCCATATTCCAAAGTAGAATTTTGGAGTTTTTTTTCTAATGGAGAACAATAACTTTCCTGTCTTTAGGCAGGAGGTTATCCAGCATATTATTTAGTCTTCATGCATAAGGTATGATTAAGTTTTACAAATTATAGACCAGGGAGAAACATTTAAAGAATACAACAGCTATATTTCACATATTTTATGCCTCAGCATAAACCTAGCCAGTTCAATATTTTAAAATTAAAGCTACATAACTACTTCACCTTTTAAACCTCAAGGACATGAGGATATGCTTTCTCTCACAAATGTAACTGCTGTCAGTAACTAAATAAACATTTTAGGCTAAAGAGAAGAAAGAAAATATATTTCTGCACAATCATTTATGTCATTTAATTAGAATGTACATAGTAAAATTTGAGTGTGAGGGTAGACAAAAACCCCACATTTAGTTACTTCATTACCTAGTAGTCTTCACCTGCCTGTTGTTTTCTTACCAAAATTATTTCTTTCCTTGTCTGTGTATCCCCTAATAGTAGAAAACCACCCTTTGAAATGCAAAATTATCTCCTAGGGAAAAAAAAAATGTTGAAAAAGATGAGTGAGGGAAGAGGAAGAGAAAGAAATGGTAGTAAATCTTCCCGCAAAAATAAAACCAATGTATCTGATGTCAGTGACACTATTAATTTTAGCATTTTAAATCTACTTTCTAAAATTAGAAAGCACCAGGTTTTTTTATGTAATGTACAATAACTTTTATAATGATCAAAACTAATTATAAACTAACTTGAATGGTTTATTGCATTCAATTACTACTAATTAATTGCCCTAATTAATAAGAAATAATTTCTACAGCTGAAAAATAGAAATACTTTATTAAAAAAGTCCAAGCATATTATGAAAACCAGGATTCTTCGTATTACCTATGGATTTTATAGTTTGTTTGACATTTTCCTAGTTTTTTCTATTTGTTTGAAATCTTGTATTTAATTTCAGTTCATAAATTACTGAGCTTTCAAAGTGACTCAAGTAAATAAAATTCTTTCTAAGCGTTACCTAAATAGAGATAAAGAGTAATTCTGTACTTTTTTCTTGTCTTTTGCAGTCAATAACACTTAAAGTATTATGATTTACTCTTTTTTAAACAAGAAAGAGGAGTATGCAGAATTGTAAATGAAACAGAAATATATTAAAGTTTTTGAATGCTCCTAAAATATCATATTTTCTGTATAGTAAGTACGAAATTAAGAGGATGTATCCATTAAAGCATTAAAAAGGGAAAGGATAGCTCTTTACTGCATCATTTAATGCTTATTCCAGAAGTAAATTGCAATCTATCAAATTAGACATTAGCACAGACTACCAAGTCTTAATATTTAATGTTAGTTCTATTGACTTTTTTAAAATGAAATATGATTTTGAAATTAAAAAAATTAATTAAAATGTTAAAATTAGATCTATCTGGATATGTACACAGTATCAGAACTAACTGCCAAAAATGGTATTATTAAAATCTATCACTGGGAGAATTCTGAAAGTAAGTTCTTTAAATTTGGAGACAGTCAACAAAATGCAACATTTTTTTCTCCTGTACAAGTTGCCTACAATGAAGTCAATGTCATTTTGTGCACTGTAATTGTGTGGGTGTATAATCATGAACAAAAGACATCTCAAGGGTGCAAAGGTGAAAAATAATGTGTTTAGAAAATATATGTCAGTATAAGATGAAGTGGAGCTGAAAGACCCAGGAGTATGAAAATCCACTAAAAACATTTACTTATATGAGGATGTATGCAATTTAGGTTCTTGTTATACCTGGAGGTAAAAAAACTAAAAATAAACTTCTGAGAAGCTCTGGTAATTTCACTCTATGAAGAAAGGATTTCTTTCTCCTCCATCCATTGCAAAATCAGGCAGCCACTGTGATGTTTTGACAAAGGAAGCTCAAGGTCTTCAAAGTCACAGATTCACAATTCTTATAACTTTGTGTCTTAAAAACATAAAAGTAAAGATCTGTCATCTCTCAAATATATTATCAATGAAAGCAGTAACTTATTTGCACTGTTCTAAGCAGAAGATACAGCCCTTGTCAAAGTAGCAGACTTCTACAAATGGGACTCAAGTGATGCAGTACCTTTCTTTCTCCTAGGGAATCTCAAGGCCTTGAATGTTCTGGTATTAAAAAAAAACAAACATTTCCATAAGTGATTAGTAAATGCAAACTGAGATCAAAACCCTACATCAGTATGTCTGTAGTTGCACTAGGCATACAGACTGCTAGACTAAATGGAAATCTAGTCATTGTAGTGAGTGGAATGAAGTGTTTTAGTTTTAAAGCACACATCTAAGACAGGATGTAACAGGTGCCTACATGCTGTTTCTTCCTTCCCATCTTCCAGTTTCTATGCCAGAATGGTTCTTGCTAGAATAGAGTAAATTTTCTTCCTAGTTGATGTTATAGTGCCATGTTTTAGATTCAGGATGAGAATAGCACACTCATGTTTTAGTTCTGGCTGAGCAGTGCTCACCATGAGCCAAAGAGTTTTCAGCTTCTCATGCTGCTCTGCCAGCAAGGAGGCTGAGGGTGCACGAGAAGCTGAAAAGGAACACAGCTGGGAGAGCTGACCCCAACTGGCCAAAGGAATATTCCATTCCATAAGACATCATGCTGAACAGGGAATGAGGCAACTTGTCTGGGAGGTAGCAACTGCTGTTCAGGGTCTGGAAGGAAATTGGCTGGCAGGGGCTTTGTGTATATTCTTTTATCATTACTACTTTCCCATCCTTTTGTGTGGTGTTAAATTGGCTTTATCTCAATCAATGAGTTTTATCTTTTTTCTCACTCTCTCCACCGTCTCACCTGGAGCAAAGTCTCCTCAGTGTTTAGGTGACATGCTAAACACACCATGTGTTCTCCTGGAAGTTCTAACTTGCCAGCACCATGCAGATGTCTGTTCTACTCTAGAACACCACTACCCAACATCTGCCATGTGGTCAGCTGAATCACTCTGCAACCCACACTGGCAGAATTACAAGGTATGGGGAAGACTCAGCTACCCATACATAATTTGAATTGGAGAAATTTTATAGCTACATTAACATGCACTTTGGTTTGTCTGCCCAAAGAACTTCTGCACTTTTGCCACTGCCACAGAAATACATTGGGTATCTTGGGTGATTTCAGTGATGCATCAGTGAACATACACAGGTACAGTGCTTAACAGTTCTCCAGCATTAATGAGTATGCAGACATCTATAGGTGTCTAAACAAAAATCTTACCTATGTCTCTGTTACAGCTGCTAGTCTTTCAGCAGTAGTAGAGTGTACTGTTTGTTGCAATAGCTTTCAAGATAAGAAATGAATGACAAAATCTGATTAAAATGCCTAATGTTGTGAAAAATGGGATAAAGACAGTTTTCTCCTTCTGGCAACTCTAACCATGATGTTGTAAGGCAGCTTAGTACTATTGTTCTTTACCTGATTTATATTCTTTCTGAAAGCAAAACCAAGAAAAAAAATGAAGAAAAGCCGACCCTATAAATAATTTATGAATGAAGATACAGTTCTATTCATAAACAAAATGGCAGCAAGAAAAGGAAAGTAACAATAGGAAATCAAGCAGAGCAAGAAGATATGTTTTTCAACATCTTTTTCTTCGTATTTAATCCCACATTCAAGGTGCTCACATTTATCCAAACTCAGCTCCACATATTGTCTGTCAAGTATGAAGGAGAGTAACCATTTGCATGCTTCTAAATAGAAGCAGGACAGCTAAATTTTATTCTATTCTGAAATTCTCATGGATATATTTCATAGCTTCCTTTGTATTTTTCTATAAGCAAAGATTCGTAATGAATGGCAAATGTATTTGTGCACTCAATTTACATATTTGATACTATTTTGCTCAAAGTAGAAGAATGAGTTTGCTTAAACAGAGGTAAACAAACAAGGGACGGAAACAAAATTAGTTAAGAAATGGATTTTGCAAGTGAAATGATTAGCAATTGTAGGGCTACTGCTGAAACCTTCCAGAGTTTTAAGGGAGGACAAAGGCAGAATGAAAGGAAAAGGATTCTGGATCTAAAGAGATAGCAAAGTTACAGAAGCTTAAAGCAATGTCTAACTATCAAAAATGGAAGAATTTTTTTTTTTTTTTTCTGAAAGCATTTTCTGAATCTGGATATGGTTGATATAAAGAAGATTGAAGTTTGTGTATACCAGCCAGTAAGACCAGATGCCATGAAGCTATCTTAATACCTTCTGTCCACTTAGATAATATTATGATTTCTTGCATAAAAGATGGAGTGTAAAAAGTAAGCAAAAGAAAGCAGCAACCAAAAGGAACTGCAAATGGAAGGAGTAAAAAAGCACAACTAATTTTAGAAACAGCAAAAGAGGATTATTGGTGCCAAGAAACAGTTAAGCAGCTGTTTCAAGAAGATCCAAAGCAGCTTTTGTTCTACTTCAGCCAACAGTTTCTGACTCAAAGGGAGTTTTAACAAAGCAGCAAGAAGAGAAAGCATCAAGGAAAGGAACTCTCAGTGAATAAAATGAAGTGCTGAAACATAGATGACCAGACAAGCAAGAATAAGTGGGTTACAACACCACAACCTAGGTAGGGAAACATTTTGATTCTCCTTTAATTGAAATTTCCTATTGAAATTTATCTTCTAATCATATTGGTTGTTGTTTACCAATGTCTTTTAACTATTGTATAAATGAATACCTTTCATGAATAAAATTGCCTATCAAAAGAAAGTAATGCACATAATTCATGTCTCTGTATTTCAAGGAAGCTGAGAGCTTCCCACAATTTCATGTACCTCATCAGATTTCATTTTTTCTGTATACGTCAATTTTAAAAACTTTAAAGGCCTTAAAGACCCATACCTATTTGCAAGGTCTTAAACAGAAAATTAGGAAAGTATGTTTAATTACATTAAAAGTGTCTTTACAAAACTATATGTTATACCCTAGGCACTTTTTGTTGCTGTGCAGGTTTTTTCTCCATATTTTGACTTTGCAGTGCATCACTTTTGGTTTTTCCAAATGTCTAGGCCACAATAGCTTTAGGTATTACACTGAAGCTCAGCCATGCAAGGCTGCCTTATGAAAAATAATCTTAAACAACACTTTCCATAAACTTAAAAGAACAGATGGGAATAAGACTGTAATTTGTATAAATGCCAGGGATTTGGTAGCAGAGGGGTGTAGGGCTGAGCATATCACCTCTGCCTTCAGCAGACACTGAGCTGTCACAGCTGGGCACATCTGGCCACATCTGGCTCCACAATGGATCCACTATAGGACACGACTGAGTGTGTAGAGTCCATCAGTAGAACTTGTGACATTTCTATGAAGATGTATTTATGATAAAGCAATAAACACTCAGAGAAAGGAAGAAGGTCAGAGCATGCATGCTCCATTCCAGAGCTAGTAATACCCTCAAAGGGATTGCAGCTCATGGACAACCCATACTGGAGCAGCTTCTTCCCCTGAGACTATGGCCCATGGTCAATGCACATCAAGGCAGAAGAAACAAGCAAGAGGGAAGAAATGGCAAAAGAAAAGAGTGAGAAATGAAGAACAGCAGAAATTAACTCCTACACTTTGTCCTGAACCTCCTGCACTAACTATCACATCACCAAAGAGACAAAGAGTAATCTGTGGTGGAATGTGTTTGGAATGAAGTTAAGCTTTCAAAAGAGGAGAGGAAGGGTGTTTTTCATAATTTCTTTATTACTCGTTTTTGTTTTCCAAAACCCAAAACAGTTAAGGAAAATTTTATAATAAGGAAAGGTTTTATAATAAGACCGCTTTGTCCAGGACAGTAGTTTATGAGTGATTTTCCACATCTTCATTTCAACCATGAAACTTTTCACTCTTGTTCTTCTTATTTTCTGCCTTGTTTTACTCTGAGGATGGAGTGAGTGAGTGGGGGTGAGAGGGCTTCATTGCTACTTAGAGTTAAACCACGACCCAAATATACTAACAAAATGTGCACTAGTGCAAACAAAAGCAGTAAACCAAGGGAGTGGTTATCTGAAAAGGGTACTGCAGTGCCACGCAGTGACAGACTAAAATTATGCAGTGTTCTGAAGTTCAGAATTTGAATGAAGTCCAGGTCCTTAAAAATATGTAATAGGATAAAGAAAATTAAACTAGAGAAAGTACAAAGAAAATACTAATTTTGGTTATAGTGGTACTATGTAGCAAATATTGTGTTTCAGGAAGGGAACTCAGAAAGAAGTTACAGTCAATCTACATCAATTAAGCAAGTGAAGGACTGAGGTTTTAACAGCTATTACTGTGTAGTACTCTGATAAAAGAAGCTATTTAAAGAACATATTCACTCTCAAAAGTAATGCAGAAGTAAACTCTTGAAAATGAAAAAAAGGCACTTGTACTATGTGGCTTTTTGCAATACTTTAAAAATTTTTATTATTAGTTTTCTGGTTTTCAGATCACTCATGTCAGAAAATAACTGAGGTTAAAGTTCGAAAACTGTCATCACAAGTTTTCATCACAAGGCTTAAAGTAATCTCTAACTGAAAAATTTAAGGTTATAGTTATCAAAAAGCTGAAATATTTTGTGCTATACATTTAATGTTAATTTTCTAAATGTAGGAAGGTTTTCTAATATATCCCATCCCTAGAAGTGTTCATGGCATAGTTTGAGCAGCCTGGTCTAGTGAAAGTTTCCCTGCTCATGGCACAGGGGTTGGAACTAGATTATCTTTAAGGTCCCATCCAACCTAAACCATTCTACGATTTTATGATATTTATTTAATTTCCTTATACTCTCCTTTAGTCTACCATTAACCTACCAGAAAGTACACATCCCCCATTATCTGCTCATGTGTTTTTCTATTTTCTACTATCAAGGTTATCTTTTATTGATCATATAGGCCTGAGTATGCACATTTAATTCCTTTATATGGTGATATTTTTTTACTGTCTACATTTATTTTAGAGTTGCAAAAGACATTTTCTTTATTTTAAGGATGGTGGGCTACTGCAGCATTTGACAACTTAGTATTTAGATCACTTTAACATACATTCAATGATACAACATTAAAAATTAAATGAGAAAACCAAAATAGTAAAAACACCATTATTTAATCACTACATTCTTAGGCAGTAAGTAGAAATAGAAGACACACAGCATATTCAAATCTCCCACACCTACCAACTCACACATTTTATGGCTCTTGGATAAAGCAAATTTTTAAAATTAAACATAAGCCTGTTATCCTTTATTAGCTATTAGCTCACAGTTTTGGCAGGAATGCATGTATATTTACTATGAGACATGGTTTGTTCTTTTCTCACTAGTTCAGAAGCAACAGCTCAACAATCCAAAACACTTCCCTTAAGCCACCAAAATAGTTATCATATGGTTTCTCAATGGTGGGGTATGTTTATTTGAGACAATTCCTACTTTCTATCTTTTTACGGCCCCATAAGCTAGCACCTTCTTAGTAAAGAGTGTGGTTTATCATATGCAGTATGAAAGACATGATGCAAAAAACAAGTCAGTGTTTTTCATAAACCATTATAGCAGCCCTGAAGTTAATTAAGAAAACTTCTTTCATATGAATTCACTCAGAATACACATTCCAGAATATCTATGAACTCAGGAAGTCCAAATAAAGATATACAATACCTGCTGAAAAAAAAATCAGGTGGTTTTTTTTTGTTCTTGTATAGAATATGTCATCTGAGGCAGTCATACAGAGTCGTAAAATTTGTTATTATCAAAGTTCAAATTTAAAACATTAGTCATAGGCTTTTGTTAATTGCAATTTTTACATTACTTGACTAATTTGATCAGATTCTGCCAAACTTTATGTAAATATTCTCTTCTATGCTAAATTTTCTATAAGAAACTATAAAAGAAATTCCTGAACTAGATTTTAATAGGAATGCCATGATCCGTTTTTTTTCATCAGATAAATGGAAAAAAACAAAAACACAAAAAAAGGTTACTGTTCCCTGAAGATCCATTGATCCACTGTGGATATTGTAAACTATTATTTGCAGTATTACCATACACTACTGACATTTAGTTTTTATTAGCACTTCATCATTAGAATGACCTTGTTTGAAACAGTGACAATCCCAAAATTATGCTTCAGATGCTTTCTCTCTTACTTAAAATAAATGCTTGTTCATAAGAACAGTGGGTAAGAATCTTTCTGGTTAATTAAACCTATAACAATGCAAAGCATTCCAAAACAGCAAAAACCAGTTGTGGGTAAATGCTACTTTAGTAAACAGAAACTTACTCACTGCTTTACAAATATGGTTTATACAACTATAGAATAAATCCCATAATTTAATGATAAAGACATTCTCTCTGTTACTATTCCACAAATTTTCAGACTATTAGGACTGTTTTAAAAGCTAAGTACTTGCACAGGTTAGAGTATAGCAGATATCTCCTGTAGTTTTATTGGTAACTGAATTTAGATATACTAGACAATACACTGCCCATATTCTAGCAGATTGTAATTTGATATAGCAGGTTGCAAAACAAAATGTACTTTAATGAGGGTTTTTGTTTGTTTTTTTAAGTGGCCCTTCCTATTTCCTACAACTTCAGGCACTGTTTTTTTCTAGCAAACACAGCCACAATAAAAATCTATTTCTTTAAATGTACCTTGGTAGTGGGTACTAAATCCACGGTATCGGTGATTGCTGTCTGTTACAAAATGTAGTCTGAGCCAGTTTTTGTTGCTTATAACTGGAGGAGGTATATTCATCCCAGAGAGCCTGAATTAAAACAAATAAATAAAAAATATTAAGAAAATATTTCAATATTATCAGGAAAACTTTTATAGTCAAACCAGAATTCACTGACATGCCCTCTGTGGAACTTTTCATTTATTGGTTAGCAGCACTTTAACAAGCATGAAAATTGTATACTATGCCTGACCAAGTGATGGGATACAAATCAGTGCTAAGCCAGAAACTACACAACCATGTTATTGGCCAGGCACAGCACTGTAAAGATGGAAGTACATGGCACTCAGGCTAGAAAGAATTTATGTCTACATATGTCAGATAATGGGCCAGAAAGATCATTGCTCTGGGCGCCAGGCAAAGGTTTGTACCTTGTGACTTTCACATTCAAGAGATGGAAGAGCTTAGGTTATGCAAACCACTATCTAAAATGATAAAACAGCCATCTAGATTTCAAGAGTAAGTAATTTTGTCTATTCAGGATAAAAGGATAAAATAAATATTCCATCACTTGTGTGGATTTGAAAATTAGTTATTAGATGTACAAGAAGAGTAGAGAATCCTGGTGGATTGATCCCAGCTAGCAGTCAAGCATCACACAGCTCCTCACTCCCTCCCTTCCCTGCCCCAAACAATAGTAAGAGCAGAGAACAGAACGAGCAAAAGCAAGAAGGATTCTTCAAAAGACAGTTTAAAAAGTGAAGAGTTGAGAAAAAAACAAGTGACACAAAAGCAATCATTCACCACATTCCACAAACAGATCAATCAAAATGATCTCCAATGATTAGCAGCTGTCTGTCTAATTTTTTTTTTTTTTTTTATTATTGATGACCATGAAGTTATATGGTATGAAACATCCTTTTGATCAATTTGGGTCTGTTGCTTAGTTTTTTTTCCCTTCCCAGTATCCTGCCTATGCCTGGTCTACTCACTTTGAGGACTGAAGAGGAGGGAAGAGAGCCTTGTTTCTATACAAGCACGGCTCAGAAGTAGCCAGCACATTGTTGTGCTATCAACTCTAATTTAGACACAAATCCAAACTACATCACCTTGTGGGCTTCTATTGAAAAAACAAAACAAAACTATAAGCCATTAGACCCAGTATACAAAATTACCTGGATTTTTTATTGTTTTGGTTTTCTGTTTCTTTTTTACTATAAGGATGTTGCTCCAATTATAGTAGTCTTTCACCTTGACTGGCTCATTAGGAAAGTCTTAATTTAAGTTCTTTTGTGTTTGGGGCATTTTTGTGTGGTTTTTCTTTTGTTATTTTATTTTTAAATGAGATGTCATATTATAAAGAAGGAGAATGAAGTTTAGATAGAAAATTCTTCCATCAAGCCAGTAATTCAATATATATTTCTCACCAAAAACCAGAAAGATAAGTCACATCTTCAGAATACCACAATATTTACCTATGCCCATCCATTTAGTTATAAACAGAATTCTTCCTATAGTTAAAATAAAATACTCGCCAACAAGTATCAGACATCAAGGATTCCTATTTTAATTTGAGAAAAGCTCTATTCATGATGAATCAATTTATTCTGAAAGTATTTTTTAAATGAAATAAAATCCCAAAACTTGCTTAAATAAATAACTAATAAGTTTGTACTATATATGTGTGTGTGTGAGTGTGTGTGTGCATATGTATATATATATATTCTGTGAGGAAGACTTTTGAAATTATAACAGTTTAGAAGTAGTGTTCTTTTCCCACTCACTCTACCTCAAAATGAAATATGTTTAAGACAACTTTCCAAATTTCTAAAACTGCACCTGCACCCTTTTTGCCTCAGGGAGTCATAAATGACAAAAGGTTGACTGACTCTACAGGCTATTAAAACTCCTCCACCTACTTGAAAATGAATGTTTTTATACTGTGGAAACACATTAGCTCACATAATTAATTTCAGTTGAACAACATATAGAATCTAAGTTTTTTGAACTTATGAAATTGCCTTCAAATACTAGATCCAAGAAATCCTGATGATGAAGTTAAACAAAAAAATCCATCTGAACAAACAAAAATATATTGCTATTAGATTGCAACAGGAGTGGTGAATTCACATTGCTCTTACCAGTTGCAGTCAAAACTAAACTAAAATACATATAAAGTGTAAGAGGCAGAATCCTACACCTTTCAATTAGCAAACATAAAATATTTCTGCATTCTCATTTTGAATTTTAGAATGAAACACTTTCTAACAGCCATAAAGTGGCTTTAGTTGCTACAAATTTCTTGCTACAGATGTAAGAAGTATATTTAATTTGAGGCTTGTATTTTGGAAGGTAGAGGTTAGTTACCCTTTTTGGTATAGTTATTTCTCTCTATAATAATATTACCCAATGATGCAAGTGAAAATAGTTATTTTATTTAAATTCTTACTCTATAAATAATTATTAGGCAGTATAGAAATAGAGGCAACAACCTTTCACTGCTTGCGTATTTTAGAATAAACCTATTACTGGAAGACGTCTTACTAAAAAAAGTGAAATAAAATAAGGCTGTAAAATACATTTCCTAGCACATATTTTCACTCATATATATTCTGCCTATGAGAAGGTTTCTCTTCAATAATCACAAAACCATGTGAAAAATAAATTGCAAGTTTATTGTCCAAGGCATGAGAAAATATTGCCCTAGATATTTAAATATGTTCACAGTGAAAGACTAATTTTGTTTCTAAAATAGCTAAAAATCAGGTATTTATTAATATAGGTGTACTTTATACAACTATCCTTACATCTATGCTAACTTCTAATTAAATTCACAACTCCTACAATCTGACTCTTACAGCCCATGGGTTCTATGGGATTCTTCCCAGAAAGGAGATTTGCAAACTGACAAAATTTATTCTGCTGATATAACTGCCCCTTTTCTCATATCAATTTATCTTCACAGCGCATTATAAAGCTGTTCACCATTCAATAATACATTGGCAGCCCAACCTACTTCTGTGTCAGCTACTATTCCAAGCATAGTTATGTTGCATCATCTACAATATTTTCCTAAAATTCAAAGTAAAACACCATGTCTTCCATAAAGGAAACACAGCTGTCTCATGTTCTTTTATAATTCAAAATATGTAGCTCCCTCTCAAGCTGCACAGAATCCTGCAGAGTAAATTTCAGTCAACAGAGAGTAGGCTTCCCTTCTGCAGCTGTCTTTCGGAAACTCTTAGAAATGTTCATGGAGAATCTTGGCTGTGAACCAGAGATTTAAATTATCTTACTACTATGTGTAGTCAACAGCATTGGCTGTCATCTACTGCAAAATGTATTTGAAAAAAGAAGTGCTTACTGAAACAATGCCCCCTTGTTGCTAAACAAGGGATTAGTAGAAGTGTAAGATTGTGCATGTAGATATGTCAGTGAAGTTCCATCAATGCACTTAATTTGTGTGTAAACCACAGTTTACAAAATAAATGAGGGACTAACATTTTTGAGAATAAAAATTTCATTCTTGCATTTCATTATGACAACATGCCTACATTCCCTTCCTTTATACACTATTTAGATAGTAATTTTTATTTTTTTAAATCACCTACTTTAGGCTAATTCGGATCCAGCAAAGTCAAACGGTATTTGCCCTCAAAATTCTAAAACATAGTTCTCACATTATCTTGCTAAATGGAATTCAAGGTTGGTGTGTCTTCTTTTTTTTAAGGGCATAGTGCACATCCTTTTTTTCTTCCAGAAAAGGAACATTATACATTTACATTAACATTTGAAATGTACACTCTCAGATAGTTATAATCTTGACAAGTAATTTAGACATTCCCCTCTTGTTTATGTACCAGACTAGTTTTAATTTCTGAAAGTCACCTAAAACTACAGTTCTTACAAACATATTGTCACTGATTGTCTCAATTGCCAATGCACTGATTATTATGATACAATGCAGGCCTTAATTTAGGTATTCAATATGTCCAAAAATATTCCAAAGAGAAAAAAAGTTTTGCTTTTTTAAAAGTATGTAGCAAAGTTTTTTTCCAAAACTTCTTAATTAAGCATATAGTTTCTACATTTCCTCATATGCCAGATTCACATAAATGGAATTAATTTAAAAAAATTGAGGTTGATACCTGATAAACAATGCTGAAACTCCTTCTAATTCTACCAAAGCCTTAGGCTAACAAAGACTTACATCCAAGCATGACTAAGTGCATACATTGATCTCATTACTCACATATATATATGCACTACAAAATATGAAGTGCTTGTTTTGATGCAAACTGCAGCTGTGTGGATTCTTTCTTATTGGTTTTATTTGCATGTTGAAATAAAACTACTGTACAAAAAGCTTTGATTTAAAAAGGACAAATTATCACACATTTGGATAAAGCCTCTGCATGCTCATATATGTGCTACTGGGGCTTAATACTTACACAGCATAATATACTAAAAAAGAGAATAACCACCTGTCCCTTGAAAGGAGAGGAAAGACAGACCCAATACCCAATGGAACACTACCTGATCAATGACCTATATGGTTTGGTTAAATTGTGCTTAAATTAGTCAGTACTTGTTTTAAACACAAATTTGAAGTAGCAAGCACTTACAGCTTATCGTGTCTCCTGTTACTTGAATACAATATACTCATTTGCAAAGATTTCTGTGATCTTTTCCTCTGTTCTTCATGATTGCCTTGATCCCATAAAGCAACATCTCATGCAGCAAGCTTCATAATAAACATCTTTTACCAAGGATCCACCTCACAATGCAGATTTGAGTGCACAAGATTAAAACTTAGGTCTCTCATTTTTTTTAAATACAGATCTGTTTAGAAACGAACAGTTGTATACTAGAGGAGCAAAGCTGACGCCAACTCAGAATTTAATATATTACTTGATTTGAAAGATCCTGAAGGACTTAATAATTAAGTTACTGCATCCCTCCTGTTCCATCAACTCAGTTTGCATGATTTTTACACTGAAGTTTTGACACTAACCTAACTTACTTCTTTGGTCAAGCACTAAAGAGTAAGTATTTTGTAGGACAACATATAAATATTTTTTTATGTCTCAATTTCACTGATTAATTTAATGGCTCTTAATGGCATTCATTATATATGTGAGTGTCTTTTGCATGACAGCTTTGGTTACTGGCCTTTTTTTTTCTCCCTGGAAATGTTCTATCCAAATTACATTAAACCATTTCAGGGCAAGGACACTGCTCTGACCTATATTGTCAAATAGCAAAAAAAAGCTCCACTAGCTTATGTTTCTTAGAAAATATATTGCTGTCTGAACTGATAACTAAGGTTTTAAATTTTTTTTAAGATATCACATAAGTATTAAATGCTAATAGGCATTTTCAGTTATCTTTGGATAACAACAAAGGTCAACAAAATGGATAATTGCCTGTAAATTTTGCTTCTTGAAGTATTTCCAACATAAAATAAGTGTTTTAAGAGCTGTGCTTTGCCTAGAATTATAATTGTTGCTTACATTTATGCAATACTAACATTTATAATATTTGTGTATCTGTATTTCAGAAAAAGACTAAATAAGACATCTCTGTGACAGAAGCTACAGAACTTTAATGTGAGTTTTTCATTAAATTGTATTTGTGAAACTCAAACACGTGTTGGGTTGCATCAGAGCTGTTCTTGTGTGTGCAGTCAGTACACACAAGTCATTAACTACCTGCATTAAGGACTTGTCCATCCTGTGACATATATTGGCTTCAGAAAAGAGACTAATTTGAAATTACAATATCAAAATAAGCAGTTTCCCAGATAAGACTTCAAATGATGAAAACAGAAATAACATGGGAAGAGAAATATTAACTTGGAAATAAAACAAGCATATAAATAAACAAAACAAAGGAAGAAGAGGATTGAGTTGCTCTGCATTGCCATAGTCCAATCACTTATTTCTGATTTATAATAAAATAAAAATAAAAATAAAAATAAAAATAAAAATAAAAATAAAAATAAAAATAAAAATAAAAATAAAAATAAAAATAAAAATAAGCAAGTGTTTGGGAAGAGGAGGAAAAAATGTTCTACATTATTTAACCTTGAAAAAAATGCTTGTTCTGTAAAGTACTTTAATAATCTACTGATTAATTTTAGAGTTATTCATCTAGATGGATAAGAACAATTCACCCTTTGACTCTTTTTGTCAAGTATATTATGATATCTGAAAGACCGAAAAAAGTCTTTGTTTTAAAAATGTCAGTGTTGAAATATATGAAAGCTTTGTCTTGTCTTTGCAATGCTGGAAAAAGTTAAATTTTATAATAGATTTACTGTCATATAAAACAACTCCATGAGAAGCCTGTGTATGATGATTAAGGACTTAATAAAGATCCAAGGGATGATTAATGAAAGTTTATGATGGTGCGGATATGAAATGTTGAAAAGTTCCAAGATTAAGAAATAGTTAGTAAATTCAGAAGTTGATTGCATCCTATAAAGCCAGACGTTTCTATGTCAAAGTTTTCCAGTTAATCTCTTGATTTAACAGAATAATAAAATATGAGGAAAGGAGCCTTTTAAATGCACAACTGTTAGCTCATGATACATGCAATCTTGTCTTGGTGACATAAATAAATAACACTGATGGACAGTGGTGTGTCCTAATTGCCTACAGGCCTAGTACAAGCTGCTGATTTTCATGTAAATGTCAGGGTCTTAGAAAGAGTAATTTTTCATAAATGTGATGCAAATGCCTTATATACAAAGTGGCCTTGCACTTACAATTCAACTTCCCTGAGCAGATCCTAGAAACAATAATTTCACCTGGGCTGCACATGGTAGTTAATGCATGGGTCTTTCTACCACACATGCTGTGATGAGTTGCACAAGCAGCTCCTTGGTGTAATTGGTGAGACCAAGCTCAGGGCAGTCAACAAAGAGCAGAGGCAGACGAGTCTGGATGCTCCACTGAGAAGATACACCTGCACCTGGTGCAGGCTGTGCAGCTTAGGACCCCACAAAGACACAGATCTGGCTGGCCCAGAAGATATAATAAAGTGGACACCAAGAACTGCCCTAGGATTTAATTTTTTTTTTTCCTGCATACGTTAAATCAAAGTGTCTCTCAAGAATCAAAATCTGAGGACCTTGGCTGAAGAGTGCAGGACCATGGACAGCTATAACAATAAATGCGACTCTCTTGAGTGCTTTCCATGGAACCCTGCACATTTGCACATATCTTCCCCTGACTTTCACAGCTAATCTAAATAAAACTAAATTGAATACAACTTGTACGTGGCCAATACTTCTTTCGGCATCAGTCAAACTGAATAACCGGGACCATTACCTGTGAGAGGCTAATATAATTTACCTCTCTTAAGATGTTGCCATATTCAATTTCCGAACTGGCTGGGTTTTTATTCAGTTCTATAGAACAAATTTTTATACTTATAAGTGCTGCCTGAATAGGGGAAGGAAGCTTGTTCTTGATTCTTTCTGGTAAGTGTAAATAAATGAACCAAACTAAAAACTCAAAAATATTACACTTGCCCTACAATTAGACGTTCTGCAATGGTATCTGTTAGATACAAAATCTTGTTGGGATAGAAAAGAATAGCCCCATGTCAAAATTATTATTTTTCCAATTAATACTTTAACAGACTAACAGTTTAAATATTGAAAAGTCTCATTAATACTACCAGTAACTTCTTTATTTAAAAAAAAAAATCTTAATATCTATTTCTTTTCTCAGGTGTTATGTTCAAATTTTCAGTATCCCTCTGCATCCTGAGATCAGCACTTCATTCTTTCTCAAATAGAAGGGAAAAATTTTTCTTGTGAATCATTCTGCCTTTCTTTATCTGCTCTAGTGAGGCCCCACCTGAAGTACTGAATCCACGTCTGGATTACCCAGCACAAGAAGGACATAAATTGAAGTAGAGAGGGGGTCCTTGAAAATTATTAGAGGCATGAAGAATGGCCAAGATAATTGGTATTTCTCAGCCTAGAGAAAGAAAGACTCCAGGGAGACTTAACTGCTGCATTTCAGTACCTGAGGGGAGCCTGCAAGAAAGCTTGAAAGGAATTTTGACAAGATCATGTAATGACAGGACAAGGAAAGTGGCTTTAAACTAAAAGAGAGTGGGTTTAGATAGGACATTAGGAAGAATTTTTTTACTGCAATGATGGTGAAGCACTGGACCGTGTTACCAGAAGCTGTGGATACCTCTTACCTGGGAGTGTTCACAGCCAGGCTAGATGGGGATGCACTGGTCTAGTGGATGATGTTCCTGCCCACAGCAGAGAGATTGGAACCAGATCATCTTTAGGCTGCTTCCTACCCACACCAGTATGATTGTATGATTAGTATCTTGAGATCATCATGATACTACTGTTCTTCCTCAGTGTTGAGTCATCCTTGGGCTATCTAAACAGAAGACTTCCAAAGCAGAATCTTTGTTCTTTCTCATTACTTCCCAGCCTTCTCAAGACCCAATTATCATAGAGGCCCAACGTGTTGCACAGCAGCTGCTTAAGCTCTAAAACCTTTGGTATATGTGATTATCATATAGTCACTTGACCAGTAGACAAAGAAAAGATAAAAAACAGCCCAGGTCAAGACACTTCAGAAGAGTCCTAAGAGAATCCAGCAGTCAGATCAATGACTGTACAAGGCCTGTGGCCACTTCCCAGTAATAAGGCAAAAGTTGTATTTCCTGACTTATCAGTTGTTCTCAGTATGGCCAGATGCACACTAAAGAAACTTGGAAGCACTAGAAAATAGGAAGCAAATCCATGAAGCCAATTCTCAATTAACTTCTTCCCATAATCCTTAGTATTTCATGAAACTAAAATAGTTAAAATGAAAGCCTCATATATGTTTGCAGTGGTCAAACTGGTAAAACACTCTAATTGTATTTTCTGTAGTTCATAAAGAGAAATTGGCATGATGTTCTGGATAGAGACAAAGTTTAAAATATAAGTGAAATTACTCCCACTCAGCAGCAAAATTAAGAACCCCATGGGTCTTCTAAGAGAAAGTACTTCTAGACTTGAGTTTTCCTGAGTATCTGCCACTCTAGTTGCTCATGTTTAGATATGACATCAAAATGCAAAAGATATCTTAAAAGAGTTGTTCCTTAACATTGGAATAAAAATTTGAAATGCTGTCATTTTAAGTCTGAGTCAGTTGTGGTATTTCATCTTTAAAGGGTGACAGACCTGAAATGCCTTTAAAGGACAACTCATCAATACAGTGTAAGAAGATAAATATTAAACATTTCAATTCAAAGTACAGGTGATCTTTTTTTCTGAGACTTCACTTCTTCCTGTTTCTTCCCTTTGAAAATGTATCAAGGTAGATACTGAAATCTGCCAGGAAAGGCTAATTTTACTGCATAATTTAAATATAATTGTAGTCAAGGAATCCATGGAGATTACTCAAAGAACCATTCATCTTAGCTTCCACCTTCTACAGAAGGCAGATGAATATTTTTTTAGTGATATACTGTGCAAGAACTTTCTTCTATATATCCAACATTGTATGTCCTTTTAATTCTACTGGATTTATCACATTAGACATTTAAATTTTTTGATTGATTACACATATCGGTAGTGACGTTTCCCCCTTCTCTAATGTATCTGTAAGATAAGAAATTTCTTACTCAATAATTTTATAAACCTTCATTTCAAAGTGTTTGGCAATGAACAAGAAACTGTACCATTCATTATATAATTATGTTTATGATGATAATAATAACAATTTCTAAATTTCCAACACATAGACAAAATTTTGTTCTCCACCACAAAAATCTAAGAAAAAAATCAGAAACTGCCTGGGCTGTAAGGGCACCTTCTTGATCTTGACTAGATCTGCATGAAGGTTCTGTTAAGCCTCTGCCTTGGACCCAGAAACCCCATTTGAGCTCAGCCTAAGAGTGCTCCAGTTCTGTCCTTGATCATCTCTGTTTGACTAGGGTCCTGGAGAGATCCTGGATCTGGTTTGTCACCACCTTGGAGGCTGTTAATTGTCTCTAAGTCCCTACATTCAGCCTCTGGAGCACTATATATTATAGGAGAGTGAACAGGAAACGTGGCCTGTGTAGAGTCCCCCTTGGCTCTCAGTTGTCCCTACCTTGCCCCTATTAGCCCTAGATAGAAAGAGATCTCAAATCTCCCAATTAAATTGGTCTAATCATTAAAACTGCTTTCTATGACAATTTATGTCCTTTTAGTAACACCATGAATTTACTTTTGTTCTGTGTACTTGATCATATTTCTCTTCACTCTATTTGTAACATTCATATTCTAAAGTTCTCTAACTGTATTTAGAGAAACATTTCTCACTTTTTTTTGTATGGAGAATTTTTCAGATGTCGTGATCAAGTTAAATGTGGATATAATACACCTCCAGCACTTTTGCTTCACAGAAGCAACAAGAAGTAGCAAAATGCCTTTAAAACTAAGGACCAAAGCTTCGAAATTATCTGAGTAATAAGGGATGTAATAGCTCACATTTAGGCCTATTAGATAAGAATTAAAAAGCAAGAAGGGGATTGGGCAAGTAGTATCAGCATGCATGCAGAACACCTCATTTTGAGAGAAATTACTTTATACTTCACAAGATTTTAGACTCTATTTCCTAGTTTGATGGCTCCTAATAAAAAAACTTTCAAAGTGAACCATTAAGAACACATTATATGTTTCTATTTGTATGAATAGGTGAGATTTAGTAATCTAAACTGATTCCCTTTGGGGATCTTGTCAAAGGAGGCTCTTGTAATAGAAACTGTGAAACTTGGAGGATTATATGAGGTTTGAGTGGCAAAGTTTTGGCAGAAGTTGTGGCTTTTGTGAGAAATGCTAGGAGCTTGTCCTATGTCCACCAGAACACATGACAGTTGGCTGCAAGATAGATTCACAGAGGGCCAAGAATGAGTCCACTAGCAACAGTTGTAACTCCACTGGGATAACATATTTAGAAGAGGGAAAAACTGCTGCACAACAACAGTTGGAAGAGAGGAGTGAGAATATGTGAGCAAAGCAGCTCTGCAGACAACAAGGCACTGAAGAAGGAGAGCTGGTGCCCTGGGTGTTGGAGAAGTTTCACCTGCAGTTTGTATGAAGAGAATGGGGAAGCAAGAAGTCCAGAAAAAAATAATGTAAAAAAAACCCAGAAGATCTCTTTCTATAACCTGATAAAGACATGAAAATACCAGCAGCTGAAGTCAATGATAAACACATACAAAGTGTATTTTTCCCCTATTTTTGCAACAATGGTTAATAACTATCAGAGCAGATTAAAAAAAAAAAAAAAAAAAAAAAAAACAAAACCAAGAAAAGAACAAAAAAAGGAGGAGTTGGGTACTTTAATCACTTAGGACTTTTAAGGGAAGACTGTTTGTTTGGTTTTTTTACATTAGAAAAGCAAATGAAATGCACAAGCCTCTGATTTATGGGAGGGGTTCTTTCTGGCACTAAACCGTGTATCTGAATAGAATCTTAAATATTAGAAGAGCTGTTAATCTCTTTCAAAAACAATGCCTTTCTTACTGACTCCTGAGAATATTAACTGAAATTCTCTCTTCTATTCTTTGTTATGAACCAACGACCTCTTCTATTCTCTGTATTTTCTGTAGATTACTGGCATATTTAGACAATCCAGAGCAGCACCTCTGAGATAATCAAGTCAGCACCAAGCACCTCATTAAATCTGAGTTCTGGACATCATACATCTGCCTTACAGTTTGAAACACTAGAGAGCACACAAGGTGGATATCAGAGGATATCAGATCTCAAATGAATGAGCACCACAGCTCTTCCCCTCTGTGCCGCATAACTAACTTGATGGAGTTAAAACACTCCTGTGTTTCAAAATGAAAAAAACATGCACTCTAAAGCATGAATATTTGCACTGAGCAAGGATTGTTAGAGCTGTACTGCTTCCAGTTCCAGACCTAGGCTGGTAGGAGACTGAACTGAACCCTGTAGATAAACACAAAGTGATGTTTGTGGAAAGAAAGTCTGTGCCAAACTCTACTTATTTACAACAGATCACGTTGAAAAGGATTCACCAAACTGTAGTATTGATATACTATTGATTATATTGAGTTTACCTATGCTAAGATATCCAGAAAAAAACCAAGGACATCAATTTTCAATATGTTTAACATTTTTTAGAAAAAGAAACATTATATGAAGAATTTTATAAAGCAATATTTGTTTCAAATCTTATGGAAAATGAGACCAGGAATTTTTGTCTTGTGAGTTGAAGCATAAGCAGGCATAAGTGTAAAAAATTATTTATGTTAATTCTTAATACATAGGTATGTGTAAAATCATAATTTATACAATTTTTTTTTTTCAAAAAGTAAATGCTGCTCTCAGAGATGAGGATACAGTTTGAGATACTGCATGGCTCTGACTGCTATCCACCTGCTGCTCCCAGTAAATCAGTCAGTGAACAAGCTATGACACAGCATTTTCATCTGTCCATGATTTGACACCACATTTTCAAAATGAACATTTGTTATTTAACTTTTCAAAAAAAGACATCACACTCTCCATTAACAGAGGCTGTACTGAAGACTTAAGAGCAATAAATATCTAAAAATATGATGCAATAAGAAATGATTGAGTAAGAAGAATGTATAAGATTCTCCACAATACTATAAAATCCCATAGTCTTTTTAATTGAGGGTAATTAATATTATTAAAAACAAAAGGTGATTGATAATTGGAAATACTTCAAATTGATTTTGTGATAACAATCTGTGGTACTCAAAAAACTCCTTGGATTTAAAAGCCTTCCATTTATAGCTGAAAGAGATGTAAGACCCATTTTAAGTAAATGTTTGTTCCTTAGAAAGCAAAAGTAATATTTTCATTGTAAGAACAAGTAGAATTTATTCTTAATCCTCACATCTTTGCCTCTCCCTCTGCCACAAGAAATGAACCAAGTAGACCAGCTTAATAAAGTTGGCTTTTACATGGAAAGAAAAATGTAATATTTAAATTATTTCATTTCAATAATAGTCAATATATTAAGCAATTCCATTAATTTAAAATAAATTGAATTGCTTAATATGTTGACTAATATACATGAAATATTTGGTAGAAATCAAAACCAAAGTTTATAAAATTTACCAATATTCTGTGGTTTTAGAATGAAATATCTTACTTCTCTAGGACATTCTGATACCCTAGTTAAACAGTCAGCTCATTATGCAGATTTTCGAGATTGGAGAAGAATTTAAGTAACTTTGCCTGACAATAATGATTTTATTTACAGTATTAAAGTATTACTGCAAAAATTGAAGTTGCCAAAATAAAACTTTTTTCATGACATTTGATTGGAAAGTGATATATTCTAAATTCTGCACTAAAAAGAAAATATCAGTTTTAAAATATCTTGTATCAGAGTCCATAGTCTAATAAATTCTTATATGATGTCTTTACTGATATCAGTGGTAATGAGTTAATGTTATCTGAGCACCCTGAGCAACTCTCCTGAAAAATATGAATTGACAAGTTTGCAAAAACTCAGACCTAATAACTGATAAAAGATAGTAGGCTACTAATTCACATGCTATAAATTGAAACTGACCTTTAAAGTATTGGCTTATAAGAATGTAATTATTAGAAAGTTAACCAGACATGAAAGCAGATGAAAGCAAGCTTAGGCTCCACAACTGTGCCAGTATTCTTTAGTCCCAACCCTTAATACCCATCCTAGCATGACACACAAAACAAAGGTTGGGCCAACAGGTACACCACATAGTGATTTAATATTGTCTAATTTTTTTTCATTTATTTTATCAAGATATACTAGGAAATACCTCATTAGGAAACATGGAAATATTTGTGTTAACTGCTATGGCAGTTTTAAGGGCTGTATAAATAACAAATATAATTTATATTTGTAAATGAATGGCAGTGTGAATTTTTTTTCAGCAATATAAGAATTCAACCCTTTCCAGCACCTTTATTATCCTATCTGCACCTTTTGAAAGTTGTGTGACTTTATAAATGCAGGACATATACCATAAAAGCAATTTACTTTTGCACCCATAAAAGCATGTGCACACAAGGACACATTGTTCAATAATTTTTCTTATTAATAATTTTTTGATTTGTGTTCTCTTGATGCATTTAATCACTATTAGTCATCTTACTGGCTCTTTATTCCTTATTTGATATTTACTCCTATGCCTTCTTTATTTAGCCTGCAGCATTTTGGACCTCTGAAGTAAATTTAACATGTTCAAGTTCACTTTGATTTATCAGCATTATTGTGAAGCATGTTGCTGTCCTTTAAGAAGCCTCCAAATTGTCACTATTGATATTCAAGTATAATTCTTCTTCCACCATCAGAGATATTACAAAAGTATTTAACATCACCAGGCCTAGATCTCATCAATTTAAGATGCAACACGACTTACAGAGACTAACTAGTAACTATTCTTTGTGTGTCCTTTCCCAATTAAGTGCACCACATATTTACAGACAACATGGAGTAATTTTTCTGCTAGTTTGTAATAAAAATATTGTTTAGTAAAAATAATTAAATTTTTCCATTCAGTAATTTTTCATCACTTACTCCATTATTTATGCATGGTTCAGAGCTAACTGTCTCTATTAAAACTTCCCAGGTGTCCCTTTTTTTTTGCCCTCTGTTAATTTTTTTTACGGAGGAACCAATTTTTCTTGTTTTCTCTTTCCCTTTAATGTAGTTACAAAACTCTCTCCTTCATTGTCTTTTATAACCTTTGGTAACTGTAATTCAGCAACTGTGATAGCCTTTCTTACTGTATTCTAAAAGCTTCTTAGTATTTTATGCTTTTATTCATTAGTCATGTGGTTCTTTTCTCACCTTTTGCAAAATTTCTTTCTGCTCTGTATATCTTTATGACTGCACCAGGAGCTTTAAAGGTCTCCTACTATGATCTATATCTTTCTTTTGAAATAGGATAGCCTGTTATTATGTACTTGATATATTCACTTCCACTTACTGCCAAATCTCCTGTGGATTATATTAACCCCTTCTTTAAAGTTGTTTTGGTAAGGTTTTTAATGCCTGATGTCCTTTTCCTTAGTATCAATGTCCATTTATCCATAAACAGGAATAAAATTCAGTTCAAACTGCCTTAATGCTTCATGTTTTTAGAAAAAGTACTTTTTTTGCATAAAAAAGAAACATCTTAGTATGCCTGCATAATGCCATTCTGCTCTTTCAACCAATTTCCACATAAATAAAATCATCCTTTTTATCAAATAGTCTTTTACATATATATATTTTTCAGTTTTTCAGAATGCAAAGAATGCCTTGCTCTTCTACTTCAACATCCAATGTTGGCAGCACTAGTCTTTGCATTGCTTTTTTAAATTCAGATATATATTAAAATACAATACCAAAGGATATATTATATAATTTTTAGTTTTACTTAGCTGAATGAAAACAAATATATATGTACCTGATATTATATACAGTACTTTCCTTTTTGTCTATTTGATATGGTAACCAAAAAAACCCCAGTTATTTAGCTAGTTGAATACTGTTCTCCACAATGGCATCATACTTTGAACTCTGATTTCTCTCAGGTTTAGTTGCAAACTTCTGTTCACAGAGTTTGTCCCTAGATGTTTTTTCCATTGGAAAACACATATATATTCTCTTGAATGACCCAGTTAGTTGCATCAAATGATTTTCAATCTAAGCATCACAACAGACACCCCTGCCATGAATTCTGAGCCACTTTAAATCTATGTCCCACATTTCCAGGTGAACCCAAAGGAAAATCAGAGGTCAGTAATACAGGATATGTTACAGAGTAATCTGGACTTCACTGTGCAAACTGAACCAAACTATTGAAACCACCAGGTGCATTTTTTTACCCTTTTCCTTCATCAATAGCAAGTTTTGCACAAACCAAGAGGAAAAAGCATATTAAATAGATCAGACATGTATTCAAATCAAGCTGCATCATTTTTAAACAGCAACACATACTTGAAATTACAAGTTTAACAATTTAAGTTTTATTTTGATGGAATCTTTATAGAACAGAATAATAAAATGTGCTGCTCTACTTCACAGTTCTGGGGAACCTGTGTTAAAAATCACCAAAACCAGATGGAATGGCAACATTTCTCTACCACTCCAAATGATATCTGTATGTGTCTGATGCACAGAGTAAAGTAATAAAAATAATTTCCAGCACATCTAGCAAAGGTGTAGCTTCATAAGTAGTTAGCTTTCAGCTACCCAGTTTAAATCTATTTACAGTTGATGGAAGGTCTTGCTAGTAGATTTACTGTAATTCAAAGCTAAATGAAAAAATAATACTCTAAGGACTGTTAGCCTTTGCTTCTGCCATAATCATCTCTCATTTCTCTCCCATAGGAACTGAACGCTGTTTTAAATTACATTCAACACTGTAGCACTTCCTTAATTCCACTTCATTACAGAATTCCCCTTTTATAATTAACTCTCTGGAAAACACATACCTCAAAAATAACCAAAACACAGAGGCAAATATGCATGAATTTTGGGATTGGATCTCAGATTCTATAAATCATACAGGATTGGAAAGTTTAGTCAAAAGGTTGGAAGCTTCAGTTCAGAATTGTTTTGATTCTTTTTCTTGAAAGGCGTAGTGTCAGTTACTAAACCAAAAATAAGTTATTCAAACAGTCCTTCAACTTACACTTAACTTTGCTTAGAAAATTCAGGACAGCACATTTTTGCTCGGAAACTAAAGATGATGGTTTAAATTTTTCCTCTGACATAAAAAAAGAAAAAAAAAATGCAGTAGTGAAATGTATCCAAATAAAAGATGTCAAAACATTATGCTTCAGGAAGAAAGAGTATGTACTGTGGCAGTAGGTATTTTTTCTGCAGATTCAAAGAGATTAATCTGGACACTGAAAAGGCTGATGGAGAGATGAGAAGCTGCCAACAACTTACTTATGGACTCTTACAGAAATAACCAAAAAATCTACTTAGCAAAGAAAGAACAATGGAGGTCATTTAATTAAGATATATCTTCATTAATAAGGTTTTTAGAGAGGATAGAAAAGTAGTTGACTACAAAAAAGCTTCATAAAACAACTAAATAAAGCTGCCATTGAATGTACGGTTTACATCTTATCTTTCATTATGATTAATTATTAGATAATGTCAGGTGAAATCACTTAATCAGAGAATGATCAAGTTTGAGAGACCTTTAAGGACATCAAGTTCAACCATCTACCCAGCACTACCACTCTAACCCCTAAACCACTGAATTATATCACTCAGTGCCAGATCAGACATCTCTTAAACATCAGCTGGGATGGGGATGGGGACTCCACCACCTCCTGGGACAACATATTCCAATGCATGATCACCCTAGCAGTGAAATTTTGCATGACCTACTGCATGCAGAAGAAATAAACATAGAATAAATGTGCATGACTGGTTTAGTTTAATTTTTTACTGACTGTTAGGACATGGCCAGAAAATTGTGGATTGTCACAAGTCACCTGCATATCAGATGGCACGTAATTATAAAAAATTGCTCTGACAACAGCTGGATATTGTGTTGATACTTTATATAATAGAATTGAATTAGCAGATTCAAAGGATGCTTACATGTTTGGTTTAGTCACTGGTTCATTTTACAAGTGAATTTGTACCCTAAATATACTAATAGGATATTCACACGTAAAACAGATATACAATCACAGAAAAAAAGCATCTCTTTGTGAAGTTATGATTAGCCCACAGGTCCCACATAAATAATGCTTTATTTTGTCAGAATTTATTAATGAATGCAAAGAATTTCATTCATGTATTCAAAATATTATACTTTTAGCTGTTGTAGCCTGAGACGTAAAAGATGAATCCATGTAGTTTACTCAATGTACAAAAAAACCTAAAATTTTTAATTCAGAATCTAGAAATGAGAGTGATTTGGGATTATCTCTTTAGGGATCACTGTTCTCCCATACACTTACATACCACTTACTTTGCTGGATAAAGTAAGGCAAAGACTCAGAACATATGTGAAGTTTTAATTTCTCTGGAAAGACAAATGAAAAAATTATGTTTTGCAGTTTAGTTGTTCTTTGGGGTTTGGGTTGGTTGTGATGTTTTTTTCCTGCCTTGTTTTTGAGATTTATGCTACCCTAATACACTTTCCCCCACCATACAGGTCACACAGCATAAAATTTACGAGTTCAGTCACTGGTGTTTCAGTCAAGAACAATGTCTCCCTTACGACTCCAACAACTGCCATGCTGAGACTATAGGGAACGGCCACATCAAAACAAGTGCAGTATTCTGCTGGAGTAAGCACACTGAAAGTGCTCCCTATAAAATCATCAAGGTATCTTCCTACCTCTATTTTATTCCCCAAATCTGCTGTAAGAGACTTCTAATTTTTTTTTTTTGCTACATTTGTTTCTTTTTGTTACAGTGTTTAATCATTCTTTAACAAAAATCCCCCAGGTTTACTATATTATTCAGCTAAATTTTCTACAAAGTTCAGCTAAAGTTTCTACAAAGCAGAGTTACAAATAAGCCACACTGGAAGCACTCTGGGCTGTTTCATCAAAGGAGGATTCAGGTGGCCCATGGAAGCACAAAAGCAGCAGTCAGTAAATCTTTAAGAGGAATGTGGGAAAACCAGAATACTGTTGTTGCATATCTAGATTCCAGAGAACTGTTTTTCAGTTTGTTTCTAAATGTTGACAAGACTTTGTGAAATAATATAATCCTATCACTGTTGAGAAAAATATGCATGAAAAGCTTATCCAATGTACAACTGTTCATTTGATGACTGCTGGTGAATATCTGTTTGATTCCAGATGAGAATAACTTAATGCATATTAAAAAGTGCTATCAGAATAATGAAAACAAGCAATTTCAGAAAAGGCTTACAAATGTTTTCTTTTGCAGTACTTCTGAACATAGGAAAGGGAAGAAATAACGGCAACCTTCAGAAAAGTTTCCTCAAAAGAAGTGCTTTTAACCACTTTTTGCAACAACAACCAAATATTGTCTTCCTGACATTGGGTACATTTATCAAAATAAAATAATTCATACCTTCATGAGAATGCATGAAATTAAGGATACAGTATAAAAAAATATTAAGGAAATCAAATAACTCTGTGAAGTTTCTGTCTTTCAGTTTACTTAATGTAAAAGGGTAAAAAATTGTAGATCTTTACATAGCTACTGTTAGTCAACATAAGAGCACCTGGGAAGACAACAGATCAGGCTTTATTTTGGCAATAAAGTTGTTCTATTCCTTGAAGAAACAATATTCCCCTCCCTATGTGCCTTGCTGCTCTCTTCAGCTCTTGTGTTTCTTTCCTGCTCACTAACACAGGAAGTAAAAAAAAAGCTTGGTTTTTACTCATATCCCTTCCTGGTGCAGCTCCTTGTGACTGGGTAAATGCCTGAGCCAACACAAGGTAGGGGCCGAGTCAGAAATAGAAGTGGGAACATTTATTTTTTCAAAAGCAGCATCACAGTGGCCATGTAAAGTGTTCATTTGTACCACAATGAGCCAAGAGGATTCTGTGGCTGCATCTGACTCCCTGTCTGATGCAAGTACATCCTGAAATTTAACAGATAATCTTCTCATTGAGGCTTGTCTCCATTATATAGTTATAAATTACATGTGCCAGATAAGCTTTAGCATTTAGTATTCTTGAGGAAGACAGGATAAATCATGTACATATGTAAGATGAATAGGACAACTTGAGTCTGAAGAAGAAAGATCTTCAGCTCATGAGCTAGGATACAGCTCTGAAGAAAGGTGATACCACTGCCTAGCCATAAGGAAGAAAGAACACAGCAAATGTTTGGACCTCAAACAGATAATTGGTAATAATAAAATATTGTGTGTTAATTCTGACTGAGAACAATGATTTATAAATTAGGAAGAAATGGAAAAGCTTTTCCCTCCATGAGAACAGTCAAGAATACAGAACTTTGTCCACATAGGTTGCTTAGACCCCATGTTTGGATAAAGGCCTGAACAACCTTGCCTCTCCTGACAGCTGGGTCTGCTTTGAGCAGTAGATTGGACAAGTCAGCTCCTGAGTTCCTTCCATGCTGAGCTATCCTGCTTTTGTCATTCTGTCTTGTTCCCTTACAACCTGGTTATGTGGACACATACATTACATATGGAATTTCAGGAATAAACTCTTGATTTACACCTGTGGTTGATTTGTATTTTTACTGATATGACAATTTCTAGAGGTCACATTCTCCTTTTACTAAGCAATGAATCTAAATGCTACAAAGTAACTCTTATAAGAAACACAGACTTCACTGTCTCTACCCATAAATGACAGATTTTTATCATGTAACTCATGTTTATGTCTGTCTATTCTGCCTGCAGAGTTTGAGGCACGTTTGTGACTGCACTTTGAACTACAACCAGAGAAACAAATGCAGAAAACCCATCCAAACACAGTATTCACTATGGAAGGAACTTCCACTTCTTCAGAAACATACAAGAACAAAAAGTGCAAAATAACATAAGAGAATCCTCTTCCTCTATGGTTAAACACATGACTTGATATCTTATTCCTCACTTAGATTTAAATATTTCTCATGTTTCAGTGATAATTTTGAGAGTACCAAAGCCAGTTTCAAATTCCTTTTCAGATGATGATTGCCAGATAGAATCACACAATAGAACAATGAAAAACATGTCATTAACCTCCACAGTCACTGCAACAAATCCCCCTCCTAAACACTAGCATTGTGCCTGAACCCTGCACATTACAGAATGCATTGTTCTTCCTGGAGGGTTCCAAACGACCTCAAAGAAATGCCACAGGTGAAATGCTGAATCACCAAGCAAAAAATTGAATCACAGAAGCAAACAGAAAAGGACAGAAATACCTGGTTTCTATGGAAAGCTTTTGCTTCCAAGAAAGCAAAGAACTTCATTTTTGTTCTCAGTCCTTCAGAAAAAGATAAAAACGATAACTAACAATGGATGGATTATCAAAGGCTCAAACCAGACAATATTTTTAGCATTGGTATTCCTCCTATTCCTGATTTTCCGCTCATCCTCTTCCACAGTTAAGTATTATCTATGTTACTTTCTGTTCCCTGTTTTAGAAGAAAAGGATTTTTACTACAAAACTTGGCTTCTTTTTGCAGTGACTTAGTTTTTGTTTATTTGTTTGAGGGTTTTTTCTTTGGGTTTTTTTTGGTTGGTTGTTTTTTTGTTTTGTTTTTTTTTTTTGGTTTTTTTGGTGGGGGGGGGGGGGTTGGCAATTATGTCCAATAAAAATTAATTCTATCCACTATCAGTAAACAAATACTCTCATAATTACAGGAGGGTTTTTTGACTGCACTTTATTTGCTCTATTAATTGAATAAAATTTTCTTGCTATTTGGCTACAACCACAACATTCTTCTGAAATTATTTTTCCTATGATAAGCAGCATCAATATTGCTACTATTATTTAAATTTAAATGTAACTCTGATCAGATTAAAAACTTTCTCATCTGAGGCTTGCAGCATAATTATTAAAATCATATTACTCATAAACCTTACCTTTCTGAGTCCTTCCTCTGAGCATTAAACGCAGATTTAAAAACTATTTATTAGTGAGAAAACGGTAATAATTATCTGAAGCAGTTTCAACAGTCTTCATTACTGAAAAAGAGACTATTATACTTGTCACTTTCTAATTTGAAGTGATTTTTCAAGAAAATAAATGCTGGCCCTGAGGTGGGATTTTTTTTTTTCTCCTATTTTAATCTCTTCTTATAAGAACCTGTTTCTTGTTTTGCCTGTTTTGCTTTTTTTCCTTCAACATATTATTGCTTTCATTGGTACTTGTATTATTGAGGTATGATTTTCTATTCCTGTGCTGCCACATTTACCTCAGGCAGACATTTTACTCTGTAGCCTTTGATACGAGTGTTATTTAATCAAGTACATTTACTGAAAATAAATCTAACCTGTTCAGGCACTGGATAAATAAAATCACCACTTGGTTAAAAAGATCTGATTGAGAATCTGTTTTATTAATGCATGTGTCTATTGAAGGTTAATTGTCATAACAGTGCACTTAATTTTTAAATGCCTCCTAAGGGCTAATTTTTATTGTAACTGAACTGGCAATAAAAGTGACCACATACATATCTAACATGGATAACTGTATTTTCCTCACCAAAATAAACCCCAACCCCAGATAATACCTTTTTCATAATATTTATTATCTGCCTGCTCACCCTTACTTTAATTACCACTAGTTTGTATATTCTTCACTAATATTTCTTAAAGGTTCCATTTATCATTTTGTTCTTTTATAGTGCTAGTAAAATGGGACTAAGAGTCAGGAAATGCTAATTAACAACCAAACTCTCCAAATATGGAGGAAGAACAGCTGTCAACTTGTGCATTTTTTTGGCACAATCTGGTTTTTGGTAAACAAAAAGGAACATTTCACTAGATCCTATTTACTTTGAGCAGATGAGCAGAAGAAAAGTTTTAGGTTTTTTTAATCAATAGGTGTAATAGTCATATAAAGCAAGAAATTTTCTAAGAAATTATTTTATAATAATTCTTATTATCCACATCAACCAGTAATTTTTTAGCAATTTTGAAGATTAGGTGAGGTTTTTTTCTGAATGAAAGATAAAGAACCTGGGTTTAGGTTTAGATTAGCTATAGTCTAAGACCATATATAGTGTAACCACTCTAATTAACAAATTGCTGTTAATTAAGCTTTTCAAAGCTGTTTTTCCCAACATATGGGGGGATACTTTTCCATAATTGAACACATCAGTCCAATTTAGGGAATATAAATGACAAGCTAAAAAAATAATATGCTCTCAGTCTGTTCCTCTACATGAGCAATTATTAAATTAGCATTGTAAATTTGTATGTTTTATAAACAGATAATGGGAATTTCCATCTATAAGTAATCTTATTATATCATATGAATACAGCCTTGTATTTGTAGAACAAAAAAATGAAGCTCGTAAATGAAACACATTCAAGAAAAATCAAATGCATATTTAGCTATTCAAGTGATTCATAACATCTGTATGTCTTTGGTGTTACCTCACTAATTATTATAAATTATTATTTGAAATTTATTTTAGCTGTCAGCTAGTTCAAAAGATTTCAGTTTAAGATCATGCAAAACTCAATGGCAATTAAGTAATATTCTAATACAGGTAATTAACTATGTAGGTGGCAGTATAAATTAACTCAGATTATAAAGCACTATTTGCTAAAGCTTAGACTTAGAGTATAGACTTTTATTACACCCTGAAGCAGTAAAAATGTATTATTATAAGCAACACTTATAGAGACATAGCTGATGCTTTTAAAACAATATAATTGTCAAATTTTAGATCTTATAACATCAAAATAGCTTTATTTGGTCTATGTTGCATTTGCAGGGGGTTTATACTGATATGAAGAAAACAAGACTCTTCTGACTTTAATGTATCTAGCCGTCCATTTTTATCACATGTTGCTCACATGCCTCTGTCTGTCATACAGAACCTCCATAAAGCTTCATGAGCATGTTAAGAGATCAAGATTTTACTGGAGACCATAGCTGTGATTTATGGGTTTGTATACAACTTCTTTTCTGTGAATCAACATCATATTTAAACCAATAAAATAAACACAAGGATTTGTCACATTGACATATTTCTTGAGTAGTGTGATGCTGGGTTACCATAAAACTACCAGAGCAGAAAACACAGAATGTGTAATTTATTTTTCCCATTTAAGTGTATCTGATCTTGAAAGATCAAAGAAAGAGGCTATTTGCTATTTTATTTTTTATGCTTGTGTTACAGCATCTACATAACACATCTACCCTGATATTAAGAATTGCAGAAGTCAGACTAGCAAAAATATTGTTACCAATGTTAAGTTAACAAACAAACAGTCATAAACTCTCCTTAAAGATGCTGTACTTGGAGTAAAACCAGAGCCAAAAAGCACTATGACTACTCAGCTCAGGGTGTTTTATCTCACAGATCAAGATGGATGTTTCTAGCTAAGTGTATCCCCAACCATACTCACACTATTTAGATATCATGCATACAGTTCTTTGTACAGAAACTCCTCCAGAGACAATCCATGACCAACAGGTGTGGCCAATGCTAGTTGCCCCTAGCTCTGTGCTGAAAGTCTCCATGCTATTCACTTTCTGACATTATGATACTCTCAGAAGGCTTCACCAGTCCACCCCAGTACAACAGTCCATTCCATTCCATTCTGTTTCTAAATATATACATAATGGTTAAATGGTCAGACACATAGACAATGAAGAAAATGAGTCTACAATCCCCTTCATCATGATGCTGCATCTCCAGAATAGATTAAAAAGCCATTTAATAGATGCCATTGGAATATTAACATTTATGTCATGGTCACAATTATTACTGTGAAGGTTTTTTTTTAGCAAGACTACATATTCACAAAAGGAAAAATAACAAAAAGTTGTACTGTCACATTTCATCATCTTTCTCTTTTTCATCACATTCAAATTGCAATATTTGACTTACCCTATTGTTGGTGGTTCAGAACCTTCTATTTCCAAATAATCATATTTTTCTTCCATTTGGAAATCTGTAAATATGAGTGAGATAGTATCACCAGGCTCTGCCACAATTGTCCATGTGCAATCAGCATTATTATGATATTCATTAGGAAAGTTGGGGCTCGAGATGATTCCACTTGATCCTCTCATCGTTCCTCCACAAGCATCCTCAGCTATTAAAAAAAAAAAAAAAGCAACAAATTAAAATAGTCTTTTAAAAATGTGTTCTTTCTTGCTGAGAATAGAAAATCATTACTGTTTAGGTGAACAATTGCTTAAGACTTTTTAACATGTTTGTCTAGGAATGCTGCTCCAAAATTAAAATGTTAAAAAAGTAATTGCTTCAAGTAACAATTACTTAAGCATTATTATACCTGTGCCAGCATGTATTTTAATAGTCTACTATTTTTCAATAATTTTAAATCTGGATTAGCATTGTTTCAGTCACTTTACAATAGCATGCAAAAATGTCACTATTCCCTCTTTTGGTTTAACCAAAAATTCTTTTTAAAGATCGAGTTGAGTACAACCCCTACCATAAAGTCTGATATGTGGTGTGAAGCAGCCACATTATACTGAGAAAAGAAACATGAGAATCCTACCCATTATATACTAATTGTATTGTCATATTTTATTTTAGAGAGTATCTAGTCATTACATTTATTTTTGAGAAATCATTTTCCAACAGGAGATCAGTTTTCAAACCAAAGCCATTCACGAGTGATTTCTTAATATCACATGCAAGATGCTTTCACACTTAAGATGCTTACATCAGAGTAATGAGTTTTAATAGATCATATATTTACAATTCTACCACAGGAAAAGATTTTTCATGTCATATGAATAACTGTGAAACTGTTTGATCAATTGATTTTTTCCTTTTTTAATGGTGACTCTGAAACCAAAATTGCTCTAATTTTTAGCATGTAATCTTATGCTGGATATATGAGGCAAACATTGGATATTCACAACATCTGTTCTAAAAGACCTTTTTCTAAGATGAAACAATTCTCAAATGACTGATGTTCTGTATCTTCTTTATTAATAGTATATATATGCCTAATAGCTCAAATACTGTTTTTGAGGATCTTATGCTAAAATTATTTCTGTGAGGTAATAAAATTAGTTGGAAATTTAGTGATTTTTCTTTAAAAAATGGAAATATCCTTCAAATAACTTGAATGGATATATCATATTGCATTACTTATTCAGTTTATTACCCAAATGTTTGAAGCATATTTGCTTCTGCTCAATTAGAGTGCTAACATGAATAAAACTTGCCCCAGAGTCTGAAATCCCAGTCAATACTGATAAAAAATTAATGATAAGGATTGAAAAAAAAACAGCTTTAAGGAGTATAGGATCACAGAACAAAAAGTTTAAAGAATTCTGATATAATTGCTCACTTCCAACAGAATCAAAAAAAATAGTGAATTTCAGCAGTTTAGGAGTTTAAAATACCAACTTTTATCTCTTAAAAATTCTACCAAATTATGCCATGGCCAGATTAAAAAAAACCTTAAACAAACAAAAACAACAAAAAAAGTAACCCCAAAGTAAAAATGTATCTTAAATTTATTCTTACTAATCAGCCAGAGCACTTTGAATCCACTAAATATAATAAAACTAGGAAGACTTATCACATCACAGGTTCTGGCCCCATATTGTGAAAGGAATAATAAATATATATCTAAAAAAATTAATAAATTGTTTTCATGCATTACAGACTTTCAGAAAAAATATTTTAAAATTGCTAGTTTACAGTAGCAAACTTTTCTACTCTCTTGTAGAACTCATGCTTTGATCTTAACAAATGAATTACAGAGAAACATATCTTAGTTCCTAGAAATATAAGAAACTGTTTGCTAACAATATTGTTATAGTATATCAAAACTTTAAAAATTAGTGTGGCACTGTTTAAAAATATAGTGTCACTCAGTGTCACTGAGTGTGCCCTTTTTTCCGAGCCACAGCTGTTTAGGGATTTTTCCAAAGTGTGATTTTGCTACCATCAGCAAAATGGTCCCAACAAATCATCATGGTTTTTATTCTGATTCATGTAACAAATTTGCTACAAATACAATTAATATTATCTACATTTGAGTGTTACATATATTACAAAAAGCACAGTGGATATCATCTTAGTGTACTGCAAGCATTAGAACAATAAATAACAGAATTCTGTACTCTGATCTTGTTTTCCTCCACCTACATCATTTGCTTGGTTCAAGTCTTGCAATCAGACCCCCATAGGAAAAATCTCCCATCTGTGAGAAGACTGAAAAACATTATGCCTATGCAAATGTTTGGTGTCTTAAGTTGTGAAGACAGTGTAAAAAAAGATTTAATCTTCAAGTAAATTGACAAACACTGTTGACAGGAGTTCTACCACTAACTTCATAGTGCACAAGACCCTGACAAATAAAAGAAAATGTAGTAATTGTATCTTGTGCAACCTGCTTTTAGCATGCTTATTTCCATCACAATTGAAGCAGTATAATTTCTTAGATGTCAGCTATGAAATGTTGCAAACAAAAGAATAACTGGAGTAGGAACATTTAGGAAAAGTAACTGTGGCTGATCTTCATCAATGTGCAACAAGCCCAGTAAGGAGATGTGAACAAGGAAGAGAGAAAAAATAAATTTGCTGTGATTTTGGTATAGATCCACGATAATCTCTTTCCCTGCCTTTCTGTAACTTTCTGAATTGCCTTTAACAAACTACCAAGGTCGGAATCCTCAAAGACATTTAAATGTCTTTTCCCTTTTTTTTTTTTTTTTAGCCCCTTTTCCCATGGGAAAAGACAAACCCACTCATGAGACTGTCTTTGCTCAAGGACCACAGTATACCTGGCAGCTAAAGCAGCAGGATGGGGAAACCCAGTGTGTGCCTCAAGGACATTTAATCTTGGGGAAAATGTGGATTATGCTCCAAGTTTTATGTTGCAGGGAGCAAAACAGCAGGAATAACATGAACCAGTGAAGACTGAATTTTGTGAGGAGCAAGGACAGTGTGGCAGTGACCAGGGTCTGGCTGGTATTGGTGCCCAATCATCAAATCTGCAGACATAGCCATACACACCCATTCTGATGAACAGATCCCAAATCACAGACTATTTTTGAACATCTGGAGGACTGAACGAAGTCCATGAAATGGGAAAATATCTGTTTGTGAAAGGATGGAGAATAGTAGTTAATGAGAACATATTTATCTGTGTGTTGGTTACCAAGAGGGTTTAAGGATGTAGTTTAGGTTGTATGTGTGTGCTGCATGTTCCCCCACACAACACACTATAATCATTGCAATCAAAATGTAGTAGCTAAACTGTGGTTAAGCACCTAGATGCCTTGAAAGAACTGTGTGCATCTCTATTCTTTTAATTTCCAGTTACCAAATATGAAGAAAAACATCCAGAGAAATTGTAAGAAGACAACACTTCAGTTAAGACTTGATAGAATCTGACATGGTTCAATTACAAATACACAGTTAATACTGATGTATTTTAAAATCTACTTTTAAAATTCATACTCCATACTTTCAAATTGAATTGATTTTGTCATATACTGGGAAATTTTACCCAATAGCAATCTTGTAAATGTGATATGAAAGCATAAATGCAAAAAATACACTCACTGCCAAGATGTCATTTTTCTTAACATATTTCTCTGATCTTAACCATATGCTGAAAAGGAAAGATTTTTCAAAGTGATATGCAAGAGGGGACTTGGATTTAAAAAGCTTTTCAAGGTATTATGAATTCAAATTAAGATCTCTGTTTGAATATGCATAAGGGCTCTTGTGCAGAGGGAGTATCACTGATATCATGATGAGTGATGATTATGAAAGTAATGTTTTGGGGGTTTGTTTTTTGTTTTTCTTTTTGTGGGCATAGATTGTTTCTATTTATGCTCATAGATACCTGCAGTTTCTCTCTCTTCTCCATTTACAATCTTATGAGTAAATGTGCATTAAAAAAAAAAAAAAAGTGTAAATGTTCAAATAATCTCCAGTGAAATCTGATTTCATACAATTTTATCTTTTTTTTTCCTACTTCCTGGTTTGCTATTCACTGCTCATTTTTCATAATAAAGTTTGAAAATATATTTCTCTACTTATGACTTATTTAATTTTCTGCTTATTCTTGTATTTTTCTGTTTTATTCTTAATGATGTTACATAAATATTGAACTGTAAATTTCAATAAAATGAGTAATCAAAGACAGGCAATGTCATCAGTGATTTATAGGACATGCAAATTTGTGGATTTCATTGAGAATTCAATGAGATTGCATGGTAGATTAAGCTTTAATCTGGTACACAATGTATCTCATCATCTTATCTATGTAGATATTTATAGAACTATCTAGACATTTATAGAACTAAACAGTTAAATTTTCTGCACTTCCTATGCTGCCTTCACAAAAAAAACCAAAACTCAACTTCAATTTAGTCTCTTACCCTGTTTCCTCATTGGCTGTGCTACAGTCAGCAGAATAGAAACTATCTTGAACAGGCTGAAGTGAAAAGCACCTTAAAAAGTTAAACTCAGTTTTAAAAGTCTGTACTAATATAATCTGATTGTCAAACTTGCTAATGAGCACAGTAATAGATTACATAGACACAAAAATATCTACAGGAATCTCCATAGGCAATGACAGTTCCCTCTGCTTCCTACTTTGCACAAACATTTACTCCTTGTTGGGGGTTAGGTTTCTTTTCTTTTGTTCCTGTCTTACCCATAGAAATTTTCCCCATGAGTTGCAGGGCTATGCTGGCTGCTGGTACTTGAGAAAACAAAGGGTTGGCTGCTCCTTCTCCTTCTCCTTCTCCTTCTCCTCTCCTTCTCCTTCTCCCTTCTCCTTCTCCTTCTCCTTCTCCCTTCTCCTTCTCCTTCCTCTCCTTCTCCTTCTCCTTCTCCTTTCTCCTTTCCCTCCTTCTCCTTCTCCTGTCTCCTTCTCCTTCTCCTCCTCTTCTCCCTTCTCCTTCTCCTTCTCCTTCTCCTTCTCCTTTCTCCATTCTCCTTCCTCCTTTCTCCCTTCGCCTCTACTTCTCCTTCTCCTTCTTCTTTTTCTGCTTTTTCTTCTTCTTCTTCCTCTCTTTCGTCTTCTTCTTTTCTTCTCTCCTTCTCTCTTCTTCTTCTTCTTCTTCTTCTTCTTTCTTCTCTTCTTCCTTCTTCTTCTTCTCTTCTTTCTTCTTCTTCTTCTTCTTTTTTCTGATCTTCTTCTTCTTCTTCTGCTTCTTCTTCCTTTTCTTTCTTCTCTTCTTCTTCTTCTTCTTCTTTCTTCTCTTCTTCTTCTTCTTCTTTCTTTCTATCTTCTTTAGGGGGAGGCCTCTGTTTTCATAGAGGCAGCCACTGAAAGACCCAGCCATTGACCCTGTGGAACCTTATTAACACCTGCCTCCACTAAAAGAGGGACCTATCCCCATCTGCTCATGTTCCCAGGAATTCCGAACCCACCTCTCCTGCCCTGCTTGGAGCTGGCCATTGCTGCCCCATCCCTGCCGCTCTCTCGGCGCTCTTGGGGTTTCTCTGTCCTTTAGCCCCACACCCTCTGCCCTGCTGGGACATCCAGCAGTTCCAGCTACAGCCATGGAGTTTCTGATACATCTGTCCACCAGCCTGAGATGTTTAGCTCATTCCTATCATTCCATGTTCCTCAGAGTCCTAAGGAGGCACCATGACTGACTGCCCCAGGGGCTTTGCAAAGCAAAGCCTCTCCTCCATCCTTTCCTGTCTCCACTGAGAAGGCTGCCACGGAGTCCCTGGTTCAGTTTGTTATTAATTCCATAGTTGTTGCCATTTTTGTTTGCCTTGTTATACATGCTAGTAAAGAACAGTTATTCGTATCTTCGTATCTTTGACTGAGAGCCCCATGATTTCAATATTATAGTAATTTGGAGGGAGGGGGTTTACATTCTCCAATCCAAGGGAGGCTCCTGCCTTCCCCAGCAGATATCTGTCTGTAAAACTGAGACATTCCTTTTGTTTCCTGATCACTTTTCTTGGAGTCTGTACATGCATATGGCAGAACTTGAGCAGGGCCAACAGTTTTGCTATGGCTCTGTGATTTTAATAATATCATTGATCTCTGACTGCATGTGAAGTTGCAATTTTTTTGCCTTCCCATGCCCCATTTGCTTGCATATTGACACTTGAGAGCTGTTTCTGGTCACCCCACTTCATCAAAAAGAGAGCAAGAAAATCCCTCATCAGTCTGTTCTGTGTGTACTCAGCCTGATCCTCTATTCCTCAATAAACCTTCAAGCTTTGGTAACCAGCCACAAAAACCCAGTAGACCTGGGTCAAAGACCTTCTCATTAGGTTAGCAGGATATTGCTCCTCTAAATAAAAACTAGCTCTTTGATTTAGTCTCAGTAATGTCATGTTCAGAGTCAGAGGATAAAAGAATGGGTCTGTACAGTATAGAGAACAGTGTCTGTAGTGTAATCCATATAATGTTTATTTTATTTGATATTCTGATACATTCTAAAAACTATAAATATAATGCAAAATAGATATTTAAATATATAATATCTGAGAAACATTCATATGTTGACTTTTTACCAATCTAAAGCAATGAAAAAAATTCAACCTTTCCTCATAATTTATGCATAAGAATAACCTTACAGAATTCAGAAATTGAAATATAAATATTGCAAAACATCTATCAACTGAAAATATTTCAGGATAGCTTTGCAGATTTTTCATCTTTGACTTACATAAAGTTCATCCAGTTTTTGAGTAGAGGGACATAAACCTATTATTGAGGACAAATGGAAATCTTATTTTCTATATTGATTTGTAAAATTCACAGATTTTAAATTCCAAATAAACCCAGTGATGACTATAAATTGACATGATTCACATCCTCAAATCTCTCACTTTGCAATCTTATGCTTATATCAGTTAAATTTATACAGATTTGATGGCCAGCAAAAAATTAAAAAATCAAATTATGCATCTGTACCTAAGGAAGTGAGGAGATTAAATAGTGCTTGAATGTAAGTTAAATGGAATAAATTGCTTTCCCAGTCACCTTCTTTGATACAGAGTCACAAAGGTGAGGTGTGGCAGGAGTAAGGGGAAGGGAGAGACTAAGCCCAGGTGAAGGCAGAAGAAATCTCTGTTCTCTAACTGTTTCAAGATTTTGTCTTTTTTTTTTTTTTTTTTTTTTGTTCCACAAATCTTGAATCAGGAACTAAATAATTATGTTACCTGGCAACAAATTAAAGTCCAGTGATATCCTCAGAGCTGCCCCTTTTTTCTCCAAGAAAGCATTATTTTGTGGATGTGATTTAGGAGATTTGGACTCTCCTGCACCTATAAGAAAAGTAACTATTTTCTAGTAAATGGTGCACAGAGGTCTCATTTATTGTTCCCTATTCTACAATGAAAGAAGGAAACATTTAAACACAACTAAAATCTTGGCACATAAAGCCAATACTTCTTTTTTAAAAAAAAAAAAAAAAAAAAAAAAAAAAAAAAAAAAAAGAAAAAAGAAGAAAGATTGCAGCCTCTTGAACTCTTACCTATATGTTTGTTTAAAACTGTACATAGATTTTTTTTTATTATTATTATTTTCTGTTTTAGTAGCTGAGGACTTGAAATTGATGAGTTAATGCACAACCTTTTTCTTAACAAAAATAACCTGTCTATATAATCAGTCAACATTCCCTTTACTGCTGTCTTACAACAACAACAACAACAACAACAACAAAAATTGCATCTTTTTCTCAAAGAAAAATGAACTTTAGGAAAGGAATAGTGCTTTTATTGCTTACAAACCAAGATAACTTACATTAAAATATTTAGCCAGTCCATGTATGAATATCGGCACAACAGAAAAATATATAAAGATTTTTTTGATGATCAAATTGTTTTCTATTGCTTTGTGAAACAATAAAGCTTAGAAGTTCTGCAGTGTTAAAATACTCGTTTAGATTTCATGGTTCTCAACCTTGATATTTACTGTTTGAGTGGCTGAGGGGCAGAAGGCATGAGTAAATTCATTGCAAATGGAATACAGAGGGAAGCAGAAAGTACTTAAATTGATTGCTTCAACAAAGAAAAGGGAAAAAAAAAACCCTAGAAGTAAATCTATCAATTAATCAACTTGAAATTTAACTCTTTTTTCTTTCTCATTTTTTTTAATACCTACAAGGAAGAATGGTTTGTACTGTGATTTATAAATGCAATTTTGTCTTTAAAATTTGTCTTGTCTTTGAACCAAGCATGAAAAATGTGAAATATGATAAATAACATAATACTTGAGATTTTAGAAATTACTAGAGATCTTGTGGATTTTGAGATTTTTTTTTATTATTTTTCAAGAGAGAAATTACATCAAAGTATGGACTTGGCAGTGGCTGATTTTTACATCTGGTTTTCAATTTTGCCTCAAAACCACAAAGAAATTATAATTAAATATTGTAATGGAGACACTATTCTATTAATAACAAACATTTATGGAAATGTAGAAAATAATGGCAATCTTGTGTTCTAACCCAGCTAGCAACAAAACACCACACATCCCCTCACTCCAAATAAGTAACTAAGTATTCAAATGGCACTTGTTTTATCTGTTATTTTACTGTATAAAAGAAATTTGTTTCTGTTCTGTGAAAATCACTTGGTGGTAGAGTCAGGAAGAAGGCTGAATCCTAACCAGAGCTGGTGAAAACCATGATGATGCAGGTTATGTCCTTGAGAGTTTATGTTTGCCTGAAGAGGCTGTGGAACTTACAGCCTTGGAAATTTTCAAAAGTGAGCTGCATAAGACCCAGAGAAAATATAACTGCCTTTAAAGTTAGACTTGAGAGGTGTGTTGGATTTCATAACCTCTTGTGGTTCCCAAATAAGTTCTCTTATGATTCAATATAGTTCTCCTATGACAGCTAAGAGATAGAAAAAAAAATAACATCCAAGCAAATTGAAAAACAGAAACAGTGAAGAACTTGTATTGTTTGAATTCACTTACTGTTTTTTAAAATTTTCCTGCCCATGATCTAGTAGAACACCGAGAGCAGGATAAGGGGGAAAGAATACTTCCTTTGGTTTATTTTCAACTCTCTTGACCTGATTAAGAGTTTTGTTTGTTTGCTTGTTTTCTCAGAACAGGTACACTGTTCAAAGTTTTGCACCATTCAATGAAGAATGGATTTCAATGCATACATCTTCAGTTATTTTTATCTTAGCTTTAAAACTGTTGGAATGAGACCACTTCAGTGTCTAAACCATCACGCAAAATCTCATATTAATTTGCTATATTATGTTTAGAATAGGACTTTAGAGGCATAAGAGGGTATCATAACTTTCATAGTCCTTTGTATCTTCTGTCCTAATGACAACTGGATTACAAGGATCATGCAGCTTAAAATAATTTACTTTCATGAGCTGAAGAAAAATGCAAATATTCATCAAAATTTCTTCCTAAAATGTGCAGTTCCGTATACTTATTTTTGTACAACCTCTAAACAACAGGGTGTGTTCTTACCAAGCACTGTGCAAAGAAAGCAGAACCATTTCTGTGGCATATTTTTGATCTCTTTACTTCTGTGATGTTACATTTCTACAAGAATTTCTGTTTTATTGCATCACAAAATGCCTAAATGATGACAAAATGTTTCCAAGATCTCAGAGTCAAGATTTCTGCAGTTGCTTAATTATGCAGACACTTTAGAATTCAGTTCTCCTGAATGTGAAATGTGACTACTGCTTCAGTAGAAGAGAGGAGCAGGACTTAACCTCTTCTGAAGACATTTTCTCAGCCAATTTATGACTGCTTTGGCAGCTCTGTTACCTTATTTGCCAAAATTTATCAAACTTAAATTAATTCTGCCTGCATTTGAAAAGTTCACAGAGACATTCAAATTTGGAAAACTAAAATCAGAACTAGAAGGAAAAGATTTTTACACCACAGAAGCATTTAGAAATAGGAGTTTCAGTGTTCTGCTTGAGTGATGAACAAAGTTTTTCAAGTAGAAGTTGAATATCTTTTTCACTTTAGCCAGTAACACTCACAGACAAACTGATAAAGTATGGGGTAGATGAAGAGTCTGTGATGTGTGCTGGAAAGTGACTGAAGAGCTGGGAGGTGAAATGCATGAAAGGTGGTGAAATGCAAGAAGCAGCATAAAGCCCAGACAGAGACCAGCTCCCTCACACCTGGAGTGCTGTGTCCAGTGATGGCTCCCCAGTAGGAGAGACATGGACAGAGAGAATCCAACAAAGAGTCACAAATTATTCAGGGACTGGAGCTGCAGGCATACCAGGGAGTCTGAGAGAGTGCATGCTCAGCCTGGGGTAGAAAAGGTTCAAGGGAAATCATCAGTGCTCATAAATACTTGACAGAGAAATAAAGAAGATGGAGACAGACTCTTCTCAAAGGTACCAAGAGCAATAATGAGAAAATTTGGCACAAATGGAAATAGAATACAGTTTAAGCATATCTTTTTCCCACTATAAGGTTGATTCAAACTGGTTGTTCAGGAAGGTTGTGGGGTCTCTATCCTGCAGATACTCAAAAGTCAACTGGACATGGCTCTGATCACCCCACTCCAGGCATCCTTGCTCTTGGGGTGGGGGGACTTGAACTAGATTATATTCAGAAGTGCCTTCCAGACTCAGATACTATTTGTTTCTGTGATTCTGGGACTATTGTGCCCTCTCCTAGGTCAAGAACTGAGTACAGTGGAGACTGTGGAAAGCCATGGAAACCAGGATACTCTAAACACAAACTGAGTGTCACGAGTTTTGACACTAGCCACAGATCAACAACTGCCAGAACCACATGAGAAAATAGTGGAAAGGTGCATAATGTGGGTTGCTGGGGACTGATCTGATTTCCTACAAAGACCCTTGCCTGTAGAGATCTGCTGGAAATGTTTTAACACAGACATATGAAATCACATAGAAGCAAAGTGCCCTCAGTGGAACTGCTGTGTGCTGAAACCCAACCACTGCATGAACATCAGCACTGAGAGTGGTTGGAATGAGCATTGACTTCTGTGGATGTACCCAACATCCACTCTGGAGTGGTGATCACAGTGTACATCAGTGTGAGTAAGGTAAAAGCTTTACCACGACACATCTATTTCCTCTTCTACTTAAAATATTGAGTTCTGGCAAGTACATTTTTTGGTATTCCTTTTCCCCCACAACAAATTTCACAGTGAATACATCCACATCCACATCCACATCCACATCCACATCCACATCCACATCCACATACACATACACATACACATACACATCCATATTTTTTGACATCTGTGCTTTTTGCCCCTTCAACATTAATCAAAAAAGTTATACAGAACAGTTATTTTCAAAAGCCTTGCTTTTAGAGACACTGAGGCCTAAAATATATATCCTTCTTATTTCATGCATCATTGAGTCAAAAGGTAGTCATGGCATCTTCGGAGCCATTCTGGTTTATGATAGAAATCCAAAACATCAAAGATGTGTTCCAGAAGTCACTATAGATTTTTTCCTGGAAAATCACAATGCATTTCTAATAGTCAACTTAAAATCTCAGGTTGGTGTCCATTTTACTACTTCAAATTTAAAAGGTAGTTGGAAACATGATCCAAATGTTCATCTTTTATTTTCATTAGCTTGCCCTCACCTATTGAAAATTTTAAAGGTTCAATTGCCACTACTTGAACATATGCCAAAATTTGTAATAATGACCTTGTGCAAAAAGCAAGATAGCAGAACTGAGCTAATAATAAAATTTAAAAATATATTTTTTAAAAAAAGTCTTTCTAATGCTGTTTGCACAAAAGGATGTTGAAATATGTTTGTTGATATTAAGAGTCACAGCACTCTGTATGACTACAGCTGTTACAGACACTTCCCAAAATGAAAGAGAGCTGAGTTGAAGAGCAAGTATTTAGAGAGGCAGCAATCTTGCAATTAAAATTCAGAGGTTCCCTGATGACAGACCTCTTGTCTTGTAGTAGACCACCTTGCTAAAAACAGAATTCTGAATTCTGAAAAAGGTTCTCTTTATTGCCATATTTCTCCTTTATTCCACCCTTAATCTTCTAGCAGGATATAGAATGAAGCAATTGCTTTGGTTGGAGGGGGTCTTAATTATCATCTAGTTGCAACCCCTCTACTACTGGCAGAGACACCTTCAAAACACATGGAAGCACTTTGTTTTATAAATTCTTATGAACTACACTCTATCTTAATAAGTTTAAAAAAGATGAATACATATGGTTGCTGTCAAACAGCTCTCTTGATGAAGGGAATTAAAATCAGTATCTTGATATTATTTGTGATAAGTATTTATTTTGGTAATATGTTGAAAATTAAATATCATATTACAATGGAATCATGCTATCAAAGTGCCTAGATGAAATAAATATCAAAAGGGAATCAGTATGTACATCTTATCTCAATATAACCAAATTCATACACTGACTCCTGTAGCTTGAGTTGAGGTCTATTATGTGCATAAATTAAAGTGCATTAATCAAGATACAATTAATATTTGCTTACCTTGACTCTCAAAATAAGTGCACTGGAACTGTGTAGCCAATGCAACAGCATAACCAGTAGTACCTACACACTTTTGTGATGTTGTATTGCCACAGAGAGACACAACACAGAAGGGGCTTTGAGAAGTGAGTGATTCACTAAAGAAACAACGATTTTTGTAGGTGCTCATAGTCTCCTATAGCTACTAACTACTGCCCTGCCTATTATGTGAGAATGGCTGTCAGGGATATGGTTTCAAGACCCTGATAAATGCATGTGGGCATAATTATATTGTTCTAACACTTCTCATCCAATACCTGGCAGATAACATTGTTTATGAAGATGGTGTGATGGTATGTGCACTGATGGATAAAAGTGCAATTCCATCTGGACCAATGGCATTACACAGGATTTACTAAAGCAATATTTTTACTCAGTAAAAGAAAATATTTGGAGACACATGAGGAAAACCTGAATTCAGCAGACTAAATCTCTATCAAAAGAATTTTAAGAGATTAGTTCTAAAATGAGTTGGCTTTTAATGTCATGCTGGCACAACACAAATACTGTTTATGTGTTTGAGCACCTTCAGTGAAGGAACAGCAAAGAAAATCAACAAGAAAATACAAATTGGCTGAGGAACCTCATACAATTAATTGGCTGCCAAAGTATTTGCATCAAGTGACAATTCTCAAAGCACACAATGTAATAATACAGTAATAAAATGCATAACTTGCTATTTTCATCATGATGACAGTGTAGGAGTTAGAATCAAAGAAAAACACATTCCTTACATTATAGCATAGACTACCTGAAAGTTAAATAATTCAACAACAGCATAAATTACTGTCGCATAAATTAAACATTATGCTTAGGAGAGCACAGAGCATATGATTGCTTGCATAGCAAAATGCAAAAGAAGCCCCAAACTGCACTGTTGAAACTTGATGCTGAATTGACTATACAATCACTAAGAATTTCAGTTTGTCTCCTTCTTTCTCTAGCATCTCTTGAATCTATAGCTGAACTTTTAGCAAATTTAGCAGTTATGACACATTCTGAAAAGCACTGCTAAAATTCTCATTAAAATAGGCAACTAGATAGACGTAAATTACTAATCCCATTGCAGAATTCACACACTGGAGAGTAAATATAATCATACCATCATCATCTCCAGCTTTCTTTTAGTAGACTCCTTCTAGGTACTGGGGGTCTACAAAATTACTTTTGAAGCCATGTTCTATTTACTTCCTACCCTACTTTCTAATGCAGAAAATTCTACACTTCTGTAGAAATTATTAAAAATTAAGATCAGAAAGTCATAATTTTAAAATATTAAAACTTGTAAGAAATCAAAAGTACAGTTCTCAGCCTATGGTACACAATTTCAAAAATATAACTAAAGTAAATTACTTTAAAAATAATATCACAGGATCATAGATACACATAGCAAGTCACTTCATTATAGTGTTTATATAAATATATATTTATGTACTTTATTAATAAATGTGTTTCCATAATATGTATAAATAATTTACTAAGTACTAATATCTTTAAGAATATTATTTGAATTAAACATATGAAAAATGTATAAGACTATTGTCAGATTTTTTAACAAATATATAATATTCATTAAAAACACAGAACATTTACAAAGTTTATATTTTTTAAAATTTTTTTAGTTTCTTTTTGAGAAAATGCTATGTTATAATAAATTATTTTCCCATCGTCTCTTTGATGCAATTAGATTCAATCTGTTAATTTGTGGTCAAGATAATGCTCGTGTTTGTATTCCTGACATAGTAAAAATTTTCATCTCAATTCAGGAAAGGAAAATGCACGATTTTCAGTAGAAAACAGTACAGTGTTTATTGATAAATAAAGAGCAGCAGTCTCTAAATATGATCATATGTTGTTTGACAAAGAAAGAAAAAAAGAAAAGTTTATATTCAAAAGTTTGGTTGTTTTTTTGTTTTTTATTTTTAGTTTTTTTTAAACAGATTCATATGCATCAAGGAAACATACAACTTGTTTCTCCCCTGGAATTTTTTTTTTTAGTTGTGTATATTTCTATCCCTTTCTGCACCCTCTCCATTCCCCCAGCTTTGATCTTCTCATTTGGTCCTTTAACAATACCCTATAATCACTGTATTTTTCTTACTTATTTTTTTATCTTCTGTCTCGTCTTTCAATTGTGTTGATTTTTTTCCCATAAACAGTTTCAAAATTGCCTGTTCCATGTGTCAGAATCTTTTTGTCTGCTATATCTTGTCTTCTCTGATATTTCTTATTCATATGCTGGTACTTCAAGATAGATTTTTCCAGCAATTTCTTTCACTTTGCATTTCCAGGATCCACTTAACATATGGAACTAGAAATTTCACCTAACTTTTCATATACCTACACACTAGACTTCTGTATTTGAGCTAATCATCTTAGGCTCTTTCATAATCATTTATGAGAAATAGACACTTTTACAGTACACCATATTGAAAGTCCAATATGAGTGTAAAGGGTCTGAATGAGAAGGTTTCAGAACAAGGTGGGCCACAGGGGTGGCTACAGGGGTGAGAAGCTCCTGGAAGTTTCCCCTGCATCTGACAGAGCCCATGCCTGCTGGCTCCCAGACAGACCCACAGCTGGCCAAGGATGAGCCAGTCAGTGACACTGATAGCACCCTTGGAATAATGTATACAAGCAAGGCATAAAAACTGCAATTTTAGCTAGAGAGAAGCATGAGATCATGAGGGAAACAGTCCTCCACACACCAGGGTCAGTGAAAAAGGAGGGGGAGAAAGTGCTTCAGACACCACAGCAGCTCTCCCCTGAAATCTGTGGTGAAGACCATGATCAGGCAGGCTGGACCTCATGGAGGTCCATGACTGAGCAGATATTCACCTGCAGCCCCTGGAGGATGATATACTGAAGCAGTGGATGCACCTGAAGGAAACTTGGCCACATGGGAACCCTGTACTGAAACAGGCTTCTGGCAGAACCTGTGGCCCCATAGAGAGAGATGTCCAAGCTGGAGATTTGCTGTTAGGACTTGTGAACCCATGGGATACCCCACACTGGAGCAGCCTGTTCCCGGAAACTGCACCCCATAGAAGAGACCTGTGATGGAGCAGTTCATGAAGAACTTCAGCCTGTGTGAATGATTCAGTCTGGAGAAGTTTTTTGATGACTCTGTCTCAGGGGAGAGACCTCACCCTGGAGCAGAGGAAGACTCTGGGTAGTCCTGTCCATCAGGAGGAAGGAATGGCAGAGACAATGAACTGGCATCAACCCCCATTCTGTGTCATCCCTGCACTGTTTTGGTGGAGGACGTAGAGAAAATCATGAGTAAAGTAAGGCCCAGGAAGATGGGATGGGTGGGGGGAAAGTATTTAAATATTTGATTTTATTTCTCATTATCCTACTCAAAAATCCTACTCAGATTTCATGGGTAATAAACTAATTTTCCCAATCTGAGTCTGTTTTTCCAGTGACAGTAATCCTGAGTGATCTCTCCCTGTTCTTATGTGGATCCATAAGCTTTTGTTAGATTTCCACTCACCTGCCCATCTGAGAAGGGAGAGTGATAGTGAGCACGGTGAGCACCTGGCATCCAGCCAAGACCAGCCCATCACAACAGGAAAGACAAAGCTATGCTGGACTGAGTCAACTTGTGATTTGGGACTTGGAGCATATGACTAGAGGAGAAGCTGGAAAAAATGGGTATGTTCAGGTTGGAGAAAAGAAGATATATGGAGCACCTTACTATTTTCTTCAACTACCTAATGGGAAAGCACTGAGAATATGAAGCCAGTTTCTTCTAAAAAGTAAATAGTGAAATGACAAGATAGAATGAACATAAACTGAAACATGTTAAATTGAGATCTAATGTAAGGAAAAAGAAATTTTCCATGATTGAGGTCAGGCACTGGAACAAGGGCCCAGAGACAGTCTCTAGAGACAATATCTCCATCTGTGAAGATGCTGAAAGCAGGCCTGGGCCCAAGCAAATTACTGTAGTTGACCTTGCTGTGGACAGAAGGCCTCCTGAGGCTCCTTCCAACCTACATGATATCACAAATCTATGATTCAGTTTAGCAGAGAACACAAGATGGAACATAAGTGCTTTATTCCCTGTTGTGATCTTAAAAGATATAGAAAGGTAGTGAACATGTAGACTTCTATACTGAAGATGCTCAGAGGAATCCCCTTCATCCTGTCTATTCCAAATCCAGGTAATTTTGCTTCATAACTTAAGTTGATAGTGCAGGAGTCTGTTTAACTCTCTGGTCATCTAACAATATTCCTAAATAATGAAAATTTTGGGAACAGCTATAAAATGAATTTAAAATCTTATGTGGCTTCAGTGTGAATTAGTCATATAATATGAAAATGAATTATCATGAGAAGAAAGGGACATTTGAGAAATGGAAAAAAACCCAAGACAGTTTTAAGCTCTATTTTTCAAAGATCCCAGAACAGAACGATACTTCTATTATTAAGATAACACAGTTTCATTTCCATTACAAAGACGAATTTAACAACATATTTATTGCTGTCCTGTTGAATTAATCTTTCATTAAAATGTTTTCTCAGCTAAACATTGTATTTTTACAAGTATGATTTCTCTGCAGTTGTCAACAAACGTCTCAATTGCATATACAGTTCAGAGCCCAGAGGCAATGTCTAACTGCAAACATTCCAGTCCAAGAAAGAAACCCCAAACTCTAACTGTTGGTATTCTTCAAGAACTATGGAAATTCAGATATGGAGGAAGCAAGTTAGTAGGCTGATGTAAATCACATGCCCATATCACATTCTTCTTTCCTTTTTTTTTTTCTTTCTTAAAGCTACTAGAAAAAATAAGCATGACAGAAAAATAGCAGTCTAGGTCACATTTCTTATTCACTCTCAGTAAATGAATAGTCATATCCTTTTAATGTAAAACTACCTAAAATTAGGACAGCAGCTCAAGATCCACAGAACTCCAGAGCTTATTATAGAAAAGAATATATTCTATTTAATGAGGGATTAAATCCTTTCATTTATTACACAATTTGAAATGAAATGCTTATGCACAACACAAACTACCTAAAAAAAGAGGAAAGGGGACAAATCTGAGAAAGACAGGACTTCTTGGAGTCTTTAATAACGTTCTTGTTTCCATGGAAACCCTGCCAGTATTCTTGATAGAATCCTCTGGAGAACTGGTGATCACATAATGCTTCCTAATTGTTTAGCAATAATCTGTTTTATTTTTCATGTATTTATCTTCACTTAATACCACACATATACAGCCAAAGATGGACACAGGATAAATTTCATGAAAAGAAGAACAATACAACATGAAAGTAATCCTACACAGAAGGACAAGATAATGTTTTTGGTTGACTAAAACCAACTCTATTGCTTCACATTTGAAATACATAAAATATATATTTAAGTATATTAAAAAGAAATTAAGTAATATAGACAGAAAGTAATCCAATTTTTAAGAAGCAATAAAATAAAGAGTGTTTCAAGTGACCCTGTAAAAAAACCTCCTAAATCTATTCAAGCTGAGTTGCATCCAACCATCTGACACATTTGATATGAAGACAATCTATGCAAACACTGCAGCTTTTTTTAAAATAGAACTCGATGAGAATACTCTCATTCCTCTGTCTGAATATTTGGTAGAAGAAATAATCTGCATATACACAGATGTATGCACAAAATTTTAGATTTGCTTCCTGTATGGAAAACACTGCATTATATACACTGAACCTAAAATTGCTGTCAGTGGATTTGAGTCTGAAATACAGCACATACCATCTCTCCAGGCACTTGCAAATAAATGACTGAGGCCTATGTCTTGAGACAGGGTTGTCCTGCTTCCTTTCTATATTTCTTTGGGGAAGCCTGTGCATTAGTCTTATTCTTAGATGAACTTACATACTTGTCCTCATTAGCCAGCGCTGCAAAACTTTTTACAGTCTTTACAGGCTCCTCATTTTCAGATTCTCCATAAGGATTCAGTTTTCGTAGGCCCAATTCACTTGTCAAATATTTGTTCACATTAAATACTGTCAATTGTTTTCAGAGTTTCTAATCTATAGTTACAAAATAAATTTCACTGAGGTTTGCAGCCTCTGGGCAGGGGCTGTTACGAGACCTTTAAATTATATGTTGACTGTTTACATACCTACTAGAAGTGTCTGTGACTTAATCAGTTCATTTATCTTCATTTGCTATTTGGGTTTGCTTTAGCTTTTGGTACAAAGATGAAATGGTTGTTTAACAACATGAAATCTTTGGAGGAAGCTATGACAAATGTTTCAATTAGACATGAGCAGTTTATCTTCAGAACTCCCTAAACAAATAAATGACAGGGAGAGGAACAAATGTATTTTTATCCCAGAATTCCATATTCTTTCCTAAATGTGCAAGTGATATGACAGACATCATTAACTTCATGAGATTTGTTTGTTTGTTTGTTTGTTTGTAGAACCTTAATGATTATATTTATATCTTCAATTTTTACAGATTTTTATAGAATATGTAAAATTTGTTCACAAACTGAAAACTTTTACTAAAGAGAGATATCTGATCAGTGTCCAGAAGTAAGTGTATTCTCTTAGCATGCTAGAGTTGCTTATAAATTTCAAGCTATTCTTTAAGTGTATCTAAATATTGAAGACAAAGCTCTTTGCTAGCAGTTTCTTAATTTGGACCATACATCTTTCAGACTGTTTGGCAAATTATTGTACAAAAATTAAGAATAGAAGTTGGATCTTTAGAAAGATTGGAGGAGTGAAATACTGGGGATGATGGAAAAGGGAGCTGTTAGTGTAATTATTTGCACACATTTAGAAAATCTCTTAATTGGACCTTTTATGCACTACCCTAGCCAAAAAATGGCTGAAATGCACCAGAATCTACAAAGCCTGCCAATTCCTGTGCTGACACTGTGCAGATTATACATTAATTTATTCTAGGACTAGAGGGCTACAAAATCACTATTGTCTGTAAACCATTTCCAGAGTGCTGGCACAAAGTGGATAATATGAAGCAATGGAATTTATGTCTGAGAGGAAATTATTTGGCTAATAGCAAGATCATTATAACACCCTTGTTCAAAATGGCAGGTAGTCTTACAAATAGCAGGGTAGGCATGAGACACAAACAAACATAATCCAAAGATAATTCAAATTAGAATGGTTGTAAGGCTTTATGCAACAGCACAGAACAGAACTAACATGCAGTGTCAGACTAAGCAGTTTATGGTATGTGGCACATTTGTCTGGCTCTTCTAAACCCACACGAACCTTTGGTCAAGCAGTTTATCTAAGGTTCTAGGTAGTATTCATAATGGAGAAATAAGGCATGGAAACAACGAGGTGCTATCATAGAACTTAAGAAGAAACTGCAAAACCAGATTACCTTGTAGCTTTTCAAGTAAACAGAGCCTGGAAAAACTGTGAAATCATTTACCTCAATGACAAAATTTAGAAATTATTTCTGTAATCTTAAGAACTAGATTACTGCTGTTGAAGAAATATTTTTTGTAAAGTAACATTAGTTTATGATAATTAAAGCAATTCTTTGCATTCCTTGTGGATACCTCCACAGTCGAGAGGCAGAAATTTGATAGAATGAATGCTTGAAAACTACACTTCTGAAAGACAGATTTGTGTGCAGATGCATATCATCCTGGATTTACACACACTTTTCCAGAATCATCTTAGGAGTTCTGTAAAAGGTAGGATAGAAAAAGGGACCATGGATCCAACATACCAAATTAATATAGATTTGTATTAAAAGGAAAGGCAGGTAGTGATCTTCCTAGATAAAATCTTTGTTTTCCAAAATAACATATATATCACCCTTCCCAGTAACACAGTATCTCTTTATTTTACCCACTTCCTCTGTTATTTCTTTTTGCCTTTTACCATCATCATTTAGTTCACTGGAACCCAAAGAAGGGTCTTTAAAGGCTCCTGGTGGAAAAGGACCAGGGCAGTTCTGATTGAACATGATCTAGGAGTGAATCCAGGTGGCCAAGAAGGTCGATGATATTCTGGGCTGTTCATCAATTGTGTGGTCAGCAGGACCAGGGCAGTGATTTTATCTCTGCACTCAGCTCTGGTGAGACCACACCTTGGACCTTGTGTTAGGTTCTGGGGCTCTCACTTCAAGAAAGACATTGAGGGGTTGGAGTACATCCAGAGAAGGGCTGTGAAGGGAGTGGAGCACAAGTCTGATGAGGAGCAGCTGAGGGGGCTGGAAGTGTTTAGCCTGGAGAAAAGGAAGCTGAAGAAACACATTATTCTCTGCAGCTGCCTGAAAGGAAGTTTTGGAGAGGTGGCTGTTGGTTTCCTCTCCCAGGTAACAAGAGATAGGACAAGAGGAATTGTGTAAAGTTGCACCAGAGGAGGTTTAGATTGGCTATTTGGAAAAATTTCTTCATGTAAGAGGCTGTCAAGCTTTGGAATTAACTTTCCAGGAAGGTAGAGGGGCACAGACAGCAAGACTTTACAATAAGAACTGATAGAAGTTTCTTTCAGGATAGGTCAGAAGTATAAATCTCTGCTCCAAATACTGTGTCAATGTATTGAGGCAAAGAAAATGACATTCTGATTAATCTCCTTTACCCTCTCAACACACCTATGTTACATGGAAATTTTTGCTTATACTGTTTTAAACTGATATGTAACTGCAGGTTTTTACATACTGTCCTGGTAGCTTATGTACTATTTAAAAGATGTTTGGTCAATAATGTTGCAGAAAGAATTAACAGTCAAAACTAGAATAAATCATCAGGAAGCTTGGATTGGCAAGAACATGAATATTCCCTTACATAACTATATGATCGCTTTAAGGAGAGTCACAATTCAGAGGAAAAGTCAGATATCATGTTTGATGTGATAAAACATGCTAATGCTGTTTTTAGCAATAACAGAACACTGAACAACAGAACACACACAGCAAAATATAACTTAGTAAGCAGCATAGTCAGTGGATAGCCTGACTAATATGGCAACCTCCAAACTCACAGAAAAAATTCATCTGCTTCAGCAAATGCTACAAAATATGGCAGTTATAATCTAGAAGTCCATTAATATATTTTTACAATGTAAATTCATTAAACATCACTAAGCAAACTATATTTTTACTTGTTTTGGAAATGAGAGAAAAAAATTTCATTGAGTGTTCAAGGTTTTTGATATCACCTTCCTTTAAAAAAATCCAAAACTCCTCATGGAAATGTAGAAAATATTTGATGAAAAAATGCATTCCTGCTATGGTTCTTAGACTGTAAGATATATGAAACCTATTTCCTTAGCTTCTTTGTAACTTTTTAATGCTACTAGAGCAGATACTAAACTCAATGTCTGTCCAAGGAAACTGTTTTTGTAGTTAAACTTTGTGGAAATCTAAATTTCTACACTTACCCACTACATTGTTTTAATATAATACAGTAGTTTATTTTCCAAATGCAAGTAACTAGGGAAAAATTCTTACTGACAAATAGAAATAACTTGTTTACAAATGTCTTAAGCACCTGTACTTTTGGGAATTATGGAAAGAGGTTCATCACAGAAAAGGCATTGAAAACTATAATAGACTTTTCAGACTGTAGAAGATCTCAGTCTTAGATCCAGTTTCTTTATTCTTACACAAAATGAATGGTTAAATTGTCATCCTGAAATGTTTGAAATTCAGTCCAAGAAGCATAGAATGTACTCTGGTCTCTTCAATAACCACGGTTATAAAAATAACGGTGGGAAATGATGTGAAATGAAACACCTGGTTTATCAAAGCTTCTTGGACAAACAAAAAAATGTGTCATTATTTGGAATAGAGAAAAATAAGATAAAAATCACTAAGATGGTTAGTGTTTTTCTCTATTTTGGCAATGAACTGAGTATATGGTGTGCAAACAGCTGCATCAGTAAAGGAATTTTGCAGGAATTTTTTTTTGTTTAAATTTAAGAGAATTATCCTTAGCACAAAGAAATGCTGATATAGGATTGTCAGAAGGAAAAATAAGTGAAAGGAACCATGACCATATTTATTATATGTTGAATCCATTTTTTATTTTCTGACTGTAGTTGACTACATTTCTATTTGTTTAAAAAAAAAAGAAGACAAAACAAAAAAAATCTGCCCAAGACTGTGATCAAATTTTAAACCTGTAATAACATGAAAAATATCTCCCAAAAGTGCCATTAAACTGTGGCTGAGTGTAAGACATATGAGGCTGCCTTTAATTTAAGGCAAGAGTTTACAGACTCAGAAAGCAAGTCATAAATTTGATAAATGGGAAATCAAAGTCTCTTTTAAGAGGTCTCTTTAAATAGTAGGAATTTTTCTACAGACACACATATAGACACTATATATACCTCTTTTTCTTGCACAGTTCAGGCTTACTTGAGCAGCTACAGTTACCTTCAAAAGAGGATAATGGAGTCACCATGCACCTAGACACAGAGAATAACTGGACCTGCTGTGGCTGCCTGGAACATTTAGAAAGAGCAAATGGTTGGCAAGCCACTTTGCTGACTTAGCTGTATTTAAAATGCAGCTTTGCAATTAAGCAAGGAAGATGACAGCACCCTGGAGTTATTAATCTTATACTGTGACTAATGCATAACTGCATGCTATCTGGAAAGAACTGACTTCCCTGTCAGGAAACTGGGAAAGACAGAAACTCTTTAATTATTGTACTTGAGAATCCAGAAAGCCAGCTATTGATTATTGTGCTGTCCATCTTTTTGCTTTCTCCCCTTAGGAGTGAAGGAGTGCTCTTAATCCATTTGAAGTACCATTTGTAGGTGATAAAACCTAGCTCAGTGAGCATCAGTCATTTTAATTTGATTTACTCAGGTGATGGAAGCCTAGTGTTTGTTAATGACTCCAAAGTTTTACTTCAGTCTTTGGTGTTCCTAGTGAAAACTGAACGCTTTATAAATCCTTGGTGTATGGATAATACCCACATGACTTGGATAAATGACAGAAACCCTCTGAGCTTTCATCTCCAATTAGAACAAAATTCCCGAATGTTTGCTCCTGAAGTTACAATTATTATTGTTACTATAAAACCTCTGCTTTTTAAATCTTGTTCAGATAAACAAAGGTAGAAAATAATTTTCATAGTTCTTTCAGTTTGACATTAAATAACCACTACCTCAGCACTTTCATTTGGTGCTCAAAGATGCAGGACTGAATCTCCAAATACTGCTTTTTTCAGTACTTATATTAAATGAAATAAGAGTAAATGAAGAGTTAAACCACAGCATTTTTCATATAGATGCATGCACTTTGCTTTTTACTTCAGATAGTTAGAAAATTGGAATTTGCCACCACATTTTTGGCCAGCCTAGAGATTTATAGATTGCAGTAAATAAGCACCATATTATTCTGGGACTTAGGCCAAATTTATCTACTGAAGCCCTTTAATTTGTGCCAAAAGTGCTTTATTCCATGGACAATACAGAAGGATAAAAGCCTTGCTTATCTACCTGGAATTCAACAATTAATGTTTTGAAAAAATAAACAAGCCGAACCAACCAACCAACCAACAAAGAAAACTAAAACCAAAATATTTTTCATTAAAAATGTTATTTAAAAACCAGAAAATTATTTAAAAATTGGGACAAGAATTAAAATAACCCTCACAGATGAATAACTGGACACATCCAGAGACCAGAAAGAGCATGCTGTAATTATGAGCTGTGATCTATGAAGCACAAAAATTCTTAACTAGTCTTTGCTAACTGAGGCCCAATACTTCAAAAGAAAGCAAGAATAAAGTGAAAAAAGTCAATTAGCAAACATTACTTGTGGTCTCATGAGTTGTGAAGTAAGATAGCATTAGTATTATAATAGTTAAAGAAGACCAAAACTAAATATGTAAAAGGAAATTGCAAAGAAGAAGAAAATACTTGGGTTTTAATTTGTTTAGGTGCTAAAGCATATACAGGGTGATGGGGGGGAGGTGGAAGATAAATGGGTGTTTAAATTTTGGTGGGAAAAATACATGTGGAGTAAATTATAAAAGTTCTTTCTAATAATATCGCATATGAAATATAGAAAACCACTGCCTTTGGAAAATGGGAAGGTTTTTAAAAACTGAAAATTACCTGGTGGAAATAAATTTTGCAGTGGAATGCAGGTATGGATTCTTTAAGATCTTCTGAAATCTTTAGTTTTCATCCTACCCTACTGCCTTTTCAAGAAGAAACAAGAAGGTTAAAGTGGATGAGAACTAACTTGTGTGAATTAGAGACTCTCCTGAGCTCTTTCAGGAACTTTTCAGACCCTTCCTCACCCTTATCCACCAGTGTGTAAAAGACTGATAATATGAGTTCTCTGATCCTGTTCCACAATCCCTTGACTAGCCCATTCTGCATCTCTCTTCTGAGAAATTTGCACTCATCCTTTGTTACACTCCAGCCATGTGAGCTGTTCTACTGTCTCTGTTTTTCCAACAATGTTGTACTTCTGTGACTCCTGCTGTCCTGTGTTCTTCTGTGTCCCAGGCTGACCTCAGGCAGGTTTACTTTCACCTTACCTTATCATTTCTGATGTCATTCTGTGCACATCATTCTGCATCCTTTGTTTATGACCCCTGTCCACTGCTACCTGACTTAAATGTGGGTCAAAATGTCTGTTTCCTATGCATCTTAGTTTAAAATTATTTTCTTTTCAACTTGATTGTGTAAGTATTGACACTGAAAAAGATCTGTTTTCCTCATGGTTCTCTAAAGACAGAACTGGGAATTAGCAGGCATCAAAATCAGACTTTTCGCTGTTAGTTACACAATTTTTACAGGTTCTAAGATGCATACAAAAGTTTAAAAATGCATGCCTAGAATTAAATAATGAGAGTATGAAATATGGGTGTCTGTCTATTCTGTCATGTCTCAAGAGGAAATGGCATCAAGTTGTCCCAGAGTAGGCTCAGATTAGACATCAGGAAAAAAAAAACTGCTGAAAGAGTGGTTAGGCCTTTGAACAAATTTCCCAGGGAGGTGATGGAGTCACCATCTCAGGAAGTGTTCAAGAGGCATCTGGATGTGGAACCTGGGGAGAAGGTTTAGAGGGGACTATGGTGGTGCTTGGTTGATGGTTGGACAGATAATCTTGAAGGTCTCTTCCAACCTTAATGATGTTCTGATTATGTGAATTATATAATGTTTGATGTGATATAAAATCTTTGAAATGAAAAACAAGAGGGAACAGTGACATGGAGACAATCAATGTATAACTGCCCACCAGCAAGTTTATTTCTCTGAAGTGCAAAATTCCAGCCAACATTAAGAGCATTTGGATTGGGAAGGTTAAACTGATTAAGCAGCTAGTGATCCTAAACTCTCACAATTAAAGTTTCTGACCTCCTCTCAGTTTGCCTCAACAGAACCCAGAATTAACTTGATGATGTAGTGCAAAGAGAACTTTTACCCATGAGTTGTTTTGTGCAGCTAAGGTCACCTCCACTGACTGACAGAAATGCAAAAGAAATTTCACACGCTACACTTGTACAGATCTACCATCAAAGGTTTCATCCTGAACAAAACTCAGAAGGCCATCATACAAGATGAATGAATTATCTTAACAAACCATTTATCTACATGTTCATTACAGTCAGTTCTGTGAGAAATTAAATATTTACTGATGGAATCTTTCATATACATGTAGCAAAACTGCTACAATTTTGTTACATTTAAATGCCCTTCCAGAGTCAAGATAATTTAAAGCCAATTGGTTTTAGCCTCTGACTTTGCAGAGCTGAATAAAAGGATTAATAAATTTTGTGGAATTCCGAATTTATTTTAGTAACACAACTGCATCATCTTCAGACTCCTTCATCAGTGTACAATTATAAAAATTGCAACTTAAAAACAAGCTACAGTTTTGGAAACCATCCCACAAGACACCAAAAGTGATGTCTTAATATTTAAATAAACCAGCAACACTTCTGCTAATTATGAGAACAAGAAGATTAATTAATGCTTAAGATGAAGATTCATGTTCTATAGGTGAATCAATTTTTAGGCTAAGAAAGATGCAGTCTTAGACAGATGTAGTGTTGAAGAATGTTAAAATGTCATGCTAGAATTTTAGTAATGAAATCTTTCACCTGCAAAAATCACTACTGGAAATCAGTTACTCTTGAAAAAATATTTGAAGGGCTTTAAATACTCCCCAGAAAACCAATTTGCTATGACTTCTGTCTTCTAGATGTAATTACAACTGAGTTATAAATCAGGATTTTCAAAATGATACCAAAATACTGAACAATATTTTCACAATTTCCATTTATATCCAGGTATATTCTCATTTTAGGCAGAAACTGAAAGATATTGAAAGGTTTATCAAGCCATAATTTCAATAATGTTAGGAAAATGTACCAGTATATTTAGAAGCCTGTGGCAGCCAAAGGTTTTAGATTAAGCAGCTCAGTAAATTGAGTTAATGAACCTGGGATTTACCAGTAATTACTTTCAAAGTATCTTAAATTATTTTACAAATATTATTTCTGCTAATTGATAACTATGAAGGATTTATCCAAGAATGCCATATACAAAATGAACCTTAGATAAACAGAAGGATGTTACAGGGAAACAATTACCCATCAAAGCAGAATTTACTAGCCCAAACTGGGATTAAGCTAGTTATACATCCTCTTAGAATAGTCTTTAGGTGTTTTTAACAAATAAATAAATTAATTTTAAATCAGATGTGAAAGACTGAGTTTTTGTTGTAACTGACGATTCTAGTATTGTGCTTTAATGATAAGTATCATGTTAAAACAATATTTTACTTTTCCAGGTTCCTTCTTCTCATTCACTCATCCTGGTTGCTCTGAGCCATCTTTACCCCTTTCAGTTTCAGGTATAATGTTAATATTAACAACTAGCACAACTACTATGTCCTTTGTCCTTCCTTAAGAAAAAATTTAAGAAAACAGGAAATAAAAGCAGTGTCTCAAGATTTTCATAAACCACCCAACTGTCTTCCACCTACTTGTTTAAGTCCTAATTCTCACCTTTAAAATGGTGGGATAAAAGATTTTGGTGTTCAAGAAGTTTTATTGTGTTCAGTATTGAGTTAGATTAATTTAAAATCTGATCTTTCTTTTTTTCCTCTTCATTGTCTTTATCAATTGCTATAACAATTTTTTGTAATTAAATTTGATTTTTATGATACTTTTTTCTGTGAAAAGCAGTCAGATAAGGCATTGCCATGTCTGTAATTTTCTTTATTTTGGTGTGAGCTACAACTTTGCCCAAAGGTTCTCTTTCTGAAATAATTACATATACTTTCTTTGTTTTCTAAGCAGAATTTAATTTATTTAGAAAGAGGTAATTTCTGTTTCTTTCCCAGTCCTCTGCATACTGTTTGCAGATGTAGTAAAGGAGGCCTGTTACCACACTGATGAGTTTAAATTATTTTGATGCACAAACCTTTTCATTCTGGACTATATCACATCACCCAAGGGTTAGGCCACTGATAATATAAGTTCCTAATGGGTTTTAGGAGAACTCCCTCCACTACTGATAGCAATTAGCAAAATCACATAGAGATGTGCAAAAACAAAATTTATAAACCAAATGGAAGTATGACTCTGCTATTCTGATTAATATTCTGATGTGGAGATACACATTTTTGAAGAAAGGAAAAGCAAGAACAACATTATAAGACATTCAAAGTTTTAAAAGTGTAAGATCTGTTTAAAAATGAAGTTAATAAAAATGAATTATTTTCTGTTAGAAAAGTTTTCATAGTTAGATTGCTTTCTAAAAATTTGCAATTTTTTTTCAAGTCATCAATGCTACTGCAGTAACAAATCATTGCACGTCATAAATTTTCACATGGCACCAGCTCTCCATCCATCCTAAGAACTTTGTTATTGGACCACCATTATCACAAATGAAGAAGCACAAGTTCTAGACATGAATTGGTTGCATAAAACCCAACTGGAACTCTCATGAATAGTGTTGCCTGCTTAAGGAGCATGTACAGTGTTAGATCATTATTATTTCTGGTATATTTTCAGTGAGGTAGGAAAGCATTTAACAGACACTATATATATCAGTAATGCTAATATTGCTTTTTATTAATAATACAGTAAAAGTAATACATTTTAGCACTAATGTTGGGAATATATGGTAATTCCAATTCCAATATTTATATTTCTCTATCAATTTCCTGATTTATAACACATCAATAATGACTTAAAATAGCTTCACATAATTCAGCAAAGTTTTACCACTATTTGAAATGGTAAGAAATCTGTGGTTTTGGTCACACACTAAAATTCACATGTAGATTGACTATTTTTCAGGCCCAGGTATTTTTTTTCACACAGCAGATTGTGCCTTTATGCCCCTGATAGTGAATATCAGGTACTATCCTGAGAATAACACTAACATAAAAGAAAATACAAGTGTGGTAGGGTACAGTAGTGAGAAATTTCAATTCTTCTCATAGATGGAAAATTTTTATTTTATTGGCATAAAAAAAATACACATATTAAAGATGGCTAAAATAAAGAACTTACAAAGCTCTTTTATTCTAAAAATTCAAAGCAACAAAAGGTGCTGTATATTTCATTATTCAAAAAGTCATTCTGGATATTATTTTGCAGATCTTCCTCTGCCCTGCTTGAAAGCACACAGCATGGTACTTGAAAACACCCAACCATTATTCTACTGTTTCAATAAAATAGTAGATTTTTTCATCCTTTCCACCCCCAAAAGAATCTTAGTTAATGTCTCTATTTCTAGAGAGCAGCATTGGCATTTGTAGACCGTTTATATTTTTTTTAAAATACCAGCCATAAGAGTGTTAGCCATTCTAAGCCACTGATTAATTATCAAAAAGGATCTGTGGAACAAGCTCTGAAAAAGATGCTCATATATAATTTCTTATATATAAATATATAATTCTGTAACTTTTTTTTTGTTTTCTTTCCAATTTCTCAAATAATCCAACATGTTTCTTTTCCAGACTCACATAGATCTACTGGGGCTTTTCCCAAAAATAAGCAAGAGCAACTATTTGTATATAAGAGCTAGCTTCAGGCAGAAAACTGCTCATTCCCCAGGAGATGTAATTTATTCCTGCTTTTAAGTTAGTGCACTCTATTTTCTTCTGTGTATATTGTCAGTTCCAGTAGTTAATGCATTACATGACATCAAGTGAAGTACTTTGACTTTATATCTTGTTTTGTTCTTTCCACAGCCTACAAAGACCAGCTTATAACAAAGATGCAAAGGCAGTCATCTTATTTTACTGCTTATATTACTAGGTTCTATTTGACATGATTTTGTAAAATCATAAATCCATCTGCAACCAAATATATCTTTCTGTGAAATGCTTACACTGCCTTATGATTATTTCTTGGTAATTATGTGAAGTTTAATTTTAGTTGTTGTGTTTTGTTTTTTTTTTAATCCATAGTATTCTATTCCACATATAAACAAATACAACCATTAAAGAGCAGTGTATTTGAAGTTCCACAAGGCACTTTGATTTAATTTGAAGCTACTCTCTGTTGTATCTGACCTAAACCTTACCTCATGGATTTGAAATATGTATAATCATGTATCTGTGTGCTTACACAATTATACCAGTGACTTGCAATTAACAATTTTTTCAGTCCAGTGGGTTCTGCATAGAGTAAATGGCAAAATATTTAAATAGTGAGCTGAATATTCTAATTCAATTTAACACCTGTTATATCACTTTTAAAAATAAGAGCTCATACGTATTTCAATTCAGTTTATTTGGAAAAAATCCACTGCAGAAGAAGAAGGAATTAAGTATACATCTATAAAGATGGGTATAAATAAATATATCTTTGTAAGTACATACACACATATAAATTGCAGGGGAATTCCCAGACTTGGAATTTAGTATTAACCTCTTCAGGTTTTTACCTACCAACCATGACAATATATGCAAGAAATAACTCAATGTCCATACAGATAAATAGTAAAAAAAAACATAAATGCATTTTTATCAATGGAAAAAATTAATCTAGTTAGTGGGTTGTGCACTTATCTGATCAAAATATATATTTATTTAAACAATTAGAAAACAAAGTCTTGTTGAAAATGCAAACAGAATTTTTATATCGACAAATATTTTGTAGCTAAATGTACAGATAATAGTGAAAATATTTCATTAGAACATCTAGGAATACAAATACAACTGTATTCTACACTTGAAATTTCTGAATTCGAAAAAAAAAAAGGATTTTAGAATGGTGATTTTTATAACACCCATTTTAGCATGGAATAAGGAATTTTTAGAAAACATTAAAGTCAGAATACTTCCTTGATTATGAAAGTGTCTAATTCTTATAACCTTTATATAATGAAAACATTATATATAAATGTAGCATTATTTATTACCCTAAGTAAATTGTTTCCAGCTCACTGCATTATGGGGAAACTGCAAGCTGCAACATTAGCTCAGGAATAGGTGATATAATTAAGCTTCTGTCACATTTAATGATTAAAAACAACCTTATCAAAATTAATTTTTCAGGGGAGAAGGCTTCATTTAAAAACTAGTCATGGATTGTGCACAGTTTAATTCAAAGAATCAAAGAACCCGTAAGTTTGGAAGTCTGCACAGTGGGTGATCTTGTCCAAACGTGCTGCTCGAGCAGGGTCAGCTACAGCACATAGGACAGGATTGTATCCATCCAAGTCTTGTCCACAGAGCTGCTTTCCAGATCAGCCCACAGCCTGTACTGGTCCTTGGGGTTATTCTTCCCCTGGTTCAGGACTCTGCAGCTGCCTTTGTTGAATCCAGACTGTTCTTCCTGTCCATCTTTTCAGCCTGTCAAGGTCTTTCTGAAGATTGCACAGCACTCAGGTATTGGCCATTCCTCCCAACTTTGTGTCATCAGTGAACCTGTTGAGGAGCCATCTGCCCTCTTGTTCCAGCCACTGATGAATAAGTTAAACAATACTGGGCCCAGTATGGATCCTTGGAGGGCACCACTAGTGAAAAACCTTCAACCAGATCCTGTGCCACTGATTAAAACCCTTCTATACAGCCAGATTTTAATTGACCTCTGTCCACTCATCCAGTCAACACTTCCTTATTTTCTCTACCAGGATTTTGTGGGAGATTGTAAAAAGCCTTGCTGAAGCCAAGGTAGACAATTTCCACTGCTCTCTCCCCATTAATCCAGGTAGTTGTTTCATTGTAGAAGGCAATCTGTTTGGTCAAACCTGATTTACTTTTAGCAAATCCATGATGAATACTCCTAATCTAATACTTGTTGTCATCCAATGGATACAGAAGGCCTTCAGAATGAACTGCTCCATCACATTTCCAGGGATTCAAGTGAGGCTGGCTGGCCAATAGCTCCCCATGTCCATCTTGCCCTTTTTGAAGACCAGGGTGAAATTTATTTTTTTTCAGCCCCCAGGCACCTCTCCTGATCACCATGACCTTGCAAAGATGACTGTGAGTGACCTCACTACAGTGTCCAGAAGCTCTCTCATGTTTTCACTACAGTGTCCAGAAGCTCTCTCATGTTTTCATCCTGCCAGAGCCCATGCACTTGTGGGTGTCATGTTTGCTTAGGTGTTATCCAAGCCAACCCTTCACCAAGGGAAAATCTTCCCTCCAAGACTCATTTACCCTGGCTTGTGTCAGAGAACCCTGAGGGCTGATCATGTCAGTGAAGACTGATGCAAAGAAGAAATTTGGTAATTCTGCTTTCTCAGTGTCCCCTGTTACCAGGGTTCCCCCTCTATTTACTGATGGACTCACATTATCCTTTTGTTTTTCTTCTGTTATTGATGTATTTTGAGAAGCGTTTCTTGTTGTCCTGGACATCCTTTGGCCAGATTTAATTGTGGATGGCTTTCCTGGTCTCATTTCTACTTACTCTGATAATCTCTGTCTATTTATTACATGTGGCTTGGTGTTGCTTCTAACTCCTGTGTATTTCCTGCTAATGCTTGAGTAATGACAGGAGCTCTTTATTCATCCATGTGGGTGTCTCTCCCCCTTTGATGGATTTCTGCTCATTGATATGCATCATTATTGGTTCTGGAGGAAGTCATACTTGGATATCAACTAGCTCTCTTGGATCCCCCTTCCCTGCAGGGCCTGTTTTCACAGGATTCTTCCAAGACCATCCGTGAAGCAGCTAACATCAGCTCTCTTGAAGTTCATGGTTGTAGTCTAGTTGCTGCCCTGCTTCCTCCTTTCCTGATACATAGCTCCAAATTTTCATGCAGCCAAGGCTACCCCCAACCTTCACATCTCCAAAAAGGAGATGCTGTTAATATGAAGTGGAGCAGCTCACCATTCTTTGTGAGATCCTCTACAACCTGTGACAGCAAATTGTCATCAGTGTTTTCAAAGGAACCCTGCAGACTCTCTGTGCTTTGCTGTGTTGCTTCTCCAGCAGATGGCAGGGTAGATAAAGTCCCTCACTGGAACTAGTACCTGTGACTTTGAGGCTGCTTCAAGCTGCCTGGGGAAAGCCTCGTCCTCCTCCTTCACCTGATCAGGCAGCCTCTAGTAAGCACCCACAGCACCTTCATTAATCTGCTCTTTCTTTGATCTGAACCCATAAACTCTCAACTCATTAGTCATCCATCCCAAGGCAGATGTCAGTACATTTCAAGCGTTGTCTCATATAGAGAGCAACCCTGTCACATAGTTGACCACGAGAATTAAATTCAATTTATCTTTTTATACTTAGGGGTTTTTTTTCACTTCTAATAAATCAAATAAAGTAATATTTATTTTAATTATTTTTTATAATAATTTAATTTATTTTAACGTACTTTAATGAATACCAAAACATGCAAGTGAAAATCTTTGTGCATTCAAGAGGAAAGTTAGAAAGAGGAAATGAAATAATGCAATCATTAAATATGTCTTCTGATTTCTCAATAAATTCCTATGGAGAAAAGTAAAGGAATAAGAAGCTATTTGATTAATAACTCTTTTTTTTTATGAATAAAATCTGTCCTAAAAATATATAACTTAAAAAACATGCAAATATTGGTATTATTTAACAGATTAAAAATTAAAGCGTTTAGTAGAGCGTCCTGTATATACGCTTGTGACGTTACAAAACACTGCTTCCAATGAAATACCACATTTTGAAACATCAATCCATAAGAATCACATTGCTAAAGCACAAGCATGAGCTCTTCCTCATCTCTTCATTTAAAGTGAAGGCAATGTAAGATAAATGATCTAAAATAATGAGGAAAAAAAAATCCTCAAATTTATTTGTTCTGAATTGCAAGAGGCAGATGACAATGATATTTACACACTAGTCTACAGACATCTATGATCATAACCATGCTGACTTCTAAGTGTGCCTCAAATTCAAGATTTTTTCTGAAATGTAAAAACAAACCAGCAAACAAACAATCCTCAGATTAATATTGAATAAAATATACTTCTGTTCTTGGTGTTTTTCTTGCTTGTGTTAGGATCCTCTGTGTGAAATGTAATGACCATTGGTATAGAACAATAACATTTATCACAGGAAATCTTTAAGGATGAGTGTTTAATCAAAGAGTCTCCATGGCAAACAGGGAGAAAGAGATAAGAAGCTCATTAGTCTGTAATCATCTTCAGCAACCTTTTGCAGAATTCTGTGTTGGATAATTGTATTAGGCAAAATTAGGAGAGAATCATTTGAATAGAATCACAAGGGCCCATTTTATATGTAAAGTTAGATGTTTCTGTCATAAAACATTGACTCGTAGAAGGAACTCTTGAAAATAATTGGTTATTTTTCTTTTATTGGACATGGCCCAAAAATACCTTAACAGCAATTTGTGCATTAAGGCTTTAAGTCATTATATTAGGACTTAAATCAAGAATCTGTGACATTCTTAGGTTATGTTTCAGTAATTTGTAAACCACCACTATTAAAATATGTACCTTGGTGTTTGTTTGTTTGTTTTTTTTTAATTTTTGTTCATCAAATCTTTACCCCTTAAATTTCTCACTGCTAGTGATTCAAGAATTGTCTTCTCAAAACAAAACATTTTTCCTTCAGTACGAGTTTCTGCAGTAAATCAAGCTGTTGTCTTAATCCTCTTTCACACATACAGAAAAGTCTGTGTCCTTCAGTCTCTAGACAAAATGACAATTTGGAAAAATAACAGAATTTATTTCCCATTTTTCTGAATCCTTCCTAATTTGTTAACTTACTTTGCCTTAAGAAATGACACTGTGCAAATAATGACCTCTCTAATTATGAATTAAAAAAAATGGTTTTCATATTTTCATATAATAGTCTTATTACAAACTAGTGATGTCTAACCACAGGGTTATTTTGGGAGTTTATCATTTCAGTTCAAATTTACACAGTATATTTTCATTTCCCCTTGGAGCAAAACCAAAAATATACCCAATGATCTCCTGAAAAATGTTATATCAAAAAGAGGAATGTCTAACTCATTCAAGAATACATTTTTTTATGCCATTCATTTGAAAATTGACAGATTGAGAATTTGAGCAATGAGGTCCATTAGACTTCGATTTTGCTACAAATGTATGTCTTTTGAAAGTTAACATATTCTCATCATATCTTTTGCATTCTCATCTCCAGATACAAAATTTGAATATGTGCCTTGATTTTATATCCTCTTCATTATTAGCTAGCATTTTTCTGGGAAGTAGGAGTGGAAGACTCAGAAGTTATAAATATTTTTACTGGAAAACAATATTATTAAAAATAAGTTTGTCATTTTTTCAAGACAATGGATAAACTTATTAAATATTTCTAACCATGAATAGGAAATTAAAGTATGGTATTTCCAATGGCACACCTTTCTTATACATAATTAATTTTTAGCAGTGTTGGTTAACCATGTTTTAACCAATCTGTATTTATTAGAATGGTAATTTCAGTTGAAATGTTCTTGTAGGCTCTGCAATACTTCATCAATCTTTTTAGACCAATACAAAAGTCGCATTTTGTAAAATTAACCTGTGAATCTAGAAACTGATCCCAAGGTTACCTGACATATTGTCTTTGGTTTCATATAGCAGTGATAGCACCTTCATTTTATCAGCATGACCTCCATTTGCTGCTCTGCAAGCATTATTCATCTTTAACAGTATTTCTCTCAGGAAATAAGATTTACCTGTAATATAGGGTTCCCTAGTGTGTCTATATTTCCAATATGAGCAAGGGAAAAGGATTTGACCTACAATATTTGTTAGAATACAAGGAATATCCTCTATAGAAATCTTAAGATAATCAAATCTGACTAAGAGTAAGACCCTGTAAGTCAATTGTTTTGGCAGCTTCATATTTCTGTTTGCTAAAAAGCCAAGTTACTAATAGACAAAAAGTCAGTTCTCAGGAAGCACTAATAGATCCCAAATATACATTCCCACAGTTGCAAGAATGTTGTACACAGACATTTATATCCTACTTATCACTAGGTTTCTAGTTCTTATTACATAACATATTTCAAAATAAATGATAACTATAATTTTAGTAGAATATTGGCCTAAAAATTAGCAGGTATATATGCTGAGACACATAATATATGTGAGAAAGAGATCAAAATATTCAAAAGAAGGGTTCTTTAATCATAGTTTAAACTTCATATTAATACAGACATTAAAAATTGTTAATACTAATGCATATATTCAAGACCATTACTGCAGGATTTTTCTTACCTCTACAGATAGGAACAGGGAAGTCCCACGATGCTGTAGTGACAGAGTTGGCTATGCAAGTAAGCTGTGGGTGTCCATCCAAAATATATCCAGTCACACAGCTGTATCGGATTTTGTCACCAACATCAAATCTTGTGCCATACAAAACACCCTTTGGTGGAACTCCTGGATTGCCACAAGAACTACTCTGTAATTCTGGAAAAGAATGTATTTATCACTTAAAATGTTTTTATACTTAAAATGTTGTTATAAATAAATGTTTTATTTTGATTTAGAATATAGAACACAAATTGAGGCAGCTTTGGACAGGTAGAGTGTTTTCACGGATATTATGAAACTCTCATGGATATTATTGAACTCTTAACACTAAAAATCCACTGCTGACTTAGTGTATTTTACATTTGCTTAGGTACCCACATATTCAAAGGCAGATGAAAATAAAGCATGAGGTTTTCCTTAAGCTCCAGCTATCTATATATTCATGTAATTTTTAAATTAGATTGATACAAAACAAATCATTAAGTACTGACAGGAAACAAAGCAACTTGATATATTTCTGACTTTGAAGTTATATAAATGCAAAACAATAAAAAAATTATAATACAAATGTGAAAGAACATCAGATTCAAATTGAACAAAATTTGGAAGAAAAAATAAAATTAATCAAGGCAAGAGATAATTTTAACAAGCATAAGCCTGAGCATGATCAGGAAATTGTTCAGATAGATTTTAGACAATGAGGAAATGGATGAGATACTGTAGGAACTGGTTTCTGAGCAAAGAATTAGTTAATTTAATCATGTATATCATCATGTATATAAATACAACAGGTCTGGTAACTTCTTCCATAATACAGAGCTTTACACCACTTTACACCACTGAGAATCCAAAATGACTCATGACCACTCTTAGTTTGATCTCTGGGGCCATTAATGAGAGTTCAGTTTCTGTAGTTGGTACTCACACTTCAACCATGTACCCTTTTGACTGGTGTTTCAACATCATGAGTAGCTTGATTACAATATTTTCAGTCATTTACTACCAAAGTCCTTTAGTTAATGGACTTTAAAACACAACTTTAGTGCAAATGTGAACAAAATATGTTTCATAATCTCATCCTGAGCTCTTCAAAGCTTGTACCAAGTATACTTATCAACCTAATGTTAACGGGGAAGAGGCAAATCAGGTAAACTTGCATTTGGATTCATTCCAAATTCCACTAAACTAAAAAGGAAAATCGTGGAAGAAGAGAGGGTTATGTATGTATTGTTTTAATTTGTTTTACTAAATTCTATGTGATTAAAACACTCTTCAGTAGCCCTGATTTGTTAATGAGTGTGTGCACAATATATTTAAATGCCTAAGCTGTTATAGGTTTCAATTAAAGAAAAAAGATATAAACGCTTATTAAATCAATCAGTATGTTCTCCCAACATTCATTACATTCTCAAACTTCAATGTCCAGAACTACCAAGAATCTTTCTAGAATACTACTAGACTTCTGATTCTAACCATGAAACAAAACTATGCAGCATTTATTAAAAGCTAGAATCCACTATGATAGTAAACACATTCCTTATATGTCCACATGCCCTATATGTCCATATATAAACACTATAGATAAAATATATGCTAATGAGTTAATTTGCAAGACCTTATTTGCCAATCATGTTTTGATGTGAATATGTTAAATATGTATATTTGTTGCTGAAGTCATTGCTGCTATTTCCTGCTTTCTCTTACATAATAAACTGGGGGTTTGGATTTGACTTTCATTACCTTTCACTATGACACAACACAGAAGTGGGAAAATAGCCTATCTCACCTTGGTCACTTCAAAGCTCACCTAAAGAACTGATATTTTTACCACTGCTTTATTGAAGTGTTCTGTGCTGAAACAACATTTCTCTGCCCTCAAATGTGCTTGCAAGCTCTACAAAGAAGGCAATGCTACAGCTATTCCTGCATATTTGTGCAAAAGAATTTATTTTAAATCCTCTAACAGTTGTCAAGGCCATTCAATTTGTTGTTTACTATCACAGCATGTCAAAATGAAGGTAAGAATATCATCCTGTGGATTTTGGCTACCATATGAATCATATTATATTAACTTGAAAACTCGGCCTGTACACAGTGTTTTCATTTTCAGCTTCCCCCAGAAGATGAAGTCTTTCAGAAGCCTGTATCTCTTAGGGCTTTGTAAAAAGGTCACAGAAAGTTTTCCTGTCCTTTGAAATAAAAAATATAAAGATTAGCAATGTCACTACCTAAAATTGCTTCCTTTACTTTTACTGCTGTCTCACCAAGAATTACCCACAGAAGGCAATTTATTCTTGTGAAATTACATTATATTTTAAAGCACTAATTAAAAATCAACTTCTTTCTAAAATAAAACTAATTTTCCAGTTGCAATACTACATGACTCATCTAAAAGGAATTCTTGGCATTTTTCATTAACTTTCTAACTTTATGCAAGTGGCCTGGGAGTATGTTACTATTTCTAACTCTTCAAGCCATTTTGTTCCTGATTCTAGATAAGAGAGGAGAAAAAATAAATTGTACACTTTAAAGTACATTAATTTATTCCATGAGTATTTTCATTTTGAACATCTACAAGAGCCTTATTTGGGGATGAGAAGGAGATAATTTATCAAGTAACAGCATTTGTCTTCTTTGATAGGTAGTGTTTTTTCAAACTGAATGTGACACTGTACTACCAACTCCCTGACATTTAAAGCTGTGGATTGTTACCCTAAGATTGTCATCTGCCAGGGAACACAGGAATTGCCAAACTAGATTGTAATTTTTATTCAGCTCTGCACAGTTTCTTGACTTCAGTGACAGTTTGATAATCACTAATGATATGAAGGGTGGAAAAGTATTTCCTTTTAAGCTTGCCGTCTGGTAGCTTGGATGAGCTTCTCCTTGTTCATGAGGTCTGAAAATAAGAATAACTGAATTTTTACACTTTCCCACTTTTATTTTCATTTTTGTGTATTATTTCTTCTCTCCTTTTCAAAGCAAGCTGCCCCAATTGTTTCAATCTCTCTCCAAGCAGGAATTATCTTTGTCCTAGATTTAATTTGGTAAACAATGTATGTATGAACATATTTGTCCTCTTTGTTTTTTTACATAAATGCATAATGTTAAAACATGAAGCTTAAAATATTCTTCAACGCAATTCAATAAGTTTCTATTGAATTAATTCTTATTAATGCCAATGTAACTTCTTTTAAAAAACAATGGGCAAAATGTACCTGGGAGAGTTCTGCTTAGCAGGAGTGGACCTACTCCTTTAAAGACTTTAATTAGCAGAAATTCAGCTCCTTATAGATACTAATTAATAAGATATTCCGACTAAATAACATTAAATATAATTTATTTCTGACAATCTTTTTCAAAAAACAAGGCTAGCAGAAATTAGACTCTTTGTCAGCATTCACTCAGGGGGAAAGAAATCAGAACCAGATATGGAAATTTCAAATTTACTTGCTTTTTATTCAGATTTTAAGTCAGGAATGTTTTAAGGGTTTTTTCTGTTATGATATTTATGAAATCAAGAGTAGCACTATTCTCCCTAAATTGTTTAAATGTGAAGTTTATAATTTGATGTCTAAATATACAAAACAATTATTTTCACATATTCCAGTAATAAAGGTATTTGTCATACTGTTGTGTTCCATTTAGCTTAGTTATGAATATTAATGCCCATTGCACACTATTTTATTATAAAATTTGGAATGGAAATAAATTTTATTTTTTAAAGGGTTGGTCCATATATTTTCATACTTTTTGTTGCAGCCATTGCAAACCCTTATGATCCCATTTTTCCCAAAATAAAGTGAGAAATACTCTCTATATGTACACCTTCATGAGTATTCACTTAATGAGAGACCTATGTAATATCCTAATACTGGCTAATTCATCTGTATAGGATGTTATAACAGTTTATTTTAGTTGTCCATTTTTTCCCAAAGGTTTTATAAACTAAAAAAGTAACTTAGATACATAGTTTCTAACTCATAATATTTTGCCTTTTCCCCCAAACATTATATTTTCATTACTATCTATTCTGTCCTCATTCGCATTGCTCTGAATATATAAGTAAGTATGGTCTAGATTCAAATCTAATAGGGTCTAGAAGAATTAACTGATGAGTTTAGGGATACTGTTGTCTTTCTACACACATTTTGAAATATACCTATACATACACATTTCACTTGAGATTACAGAGTGAAGGTAAGTGCAAGAAAAATTTGGAGTAAGCAATATAAGTACAGTGAAGGAAAAAAATGAAAAATTTAATATCAAAATGTCAATTTAACTGCACAAAAATGTAAGATTCAGAGAGTAAAGACACATTATAAATGAATGCTTTGAAAAATCTATCATAAACAGCACAGACACATTAAGGCAGTTACTGAATTTTAAAAATTTCCTCCCCCCAAATCCAGGTCTTTTCTTTGTAGAAGTTTGACAACAAAAATGGCTATCCCTTGATTCCAACAAATCTGTCACCTTAAGATGCAAGTGCAGCATGAAGAGTCAGTATTCTGAAATTCACTTTTGCTTACAACAGTGACAGAAACTGTTTGTCTAGAATCTAAATTCCTCTGGAGTTTTTATTTTAATTTCTGCATTTTTTGTGGATCAGTCAAAAGAGACTCTCATATTCTGGTGTCTAACTATAAATAATCAAACAAGTGTGAAAAGTTTTGGGTTTTCTTTTTCCCCAAAGGAAAATAATGTGTTTTTTTCCTTTTCCTGTTCTAATTGCTTTTTATTCATTAATATATCTGCAGGAGTAACCTCACTGAGGGTCTCTACTGTTCATTAAAGATAATACAGCTAATTACATTGACATTTCCTACATGTTTTAAATGAATGACATAATTTTACTTTTTTTCTTCCTTTTGAGATATTATTTTCATATAAAAAAATTACAGAGGACCCTGTCTTGAGGGAATTTTCAATGTAGATTCCTTTTACTGCGTTTGATTTTGTTTCTAAGTACATTGAAACAATCACTGGATTTGTCTTCCTTGCCAGTAAGACAAGAATGTTTCTATTTATAGCATAAAGTCATATGGTATTTTAATAGGAACAAACTTGTTTCAGCATTAAGTTAGAACTGCATTAACATAATTCTTCTACAAGCAAGAGAACAGCGAGAAGAAGTACAGAAAAAAAAAAAAACCTCCAGGGTATGTGAGGGAAATGAGGAATAATTACAATACTGTAGTCACATTAATACAGTGAGCATGAAAAATGTCCAGATTTTGCAATGTATTCCCTTCACACACAATACAGTGTTCTGGATATCTGTTAAAATCAGCTGCAGATGCAGAACAGCACTAGAGCACTAGGGCTGAAAGGCTGTGCAAAAAAAAAAAAAAAAAAAAAAGAATAAATTATGGCAGCCAAGGGCAGCACAACCTGGAAGCAAGTGAAACCAACAGAAAGATGATCTGTAGATATGGTTAAATCTGCTATTTCCCCATCAGGCAGACTTCTGAAGTGCTACCTGAAGGGAGTGACAGGCAGGCAAATAGCAGATAGCTAGCAAAGCTACAGAGTTAACAGCAGCAGCCACACTTACTTGCCTTTACCAAATTCCACTTGAACAGAGCTTTAGTTGCAGTAAATTCCTGCACAACTGTTGAGGGCACCAATTAAACGCTGAGTATGGCTGGAAGGTAGATGCACGTAGTGCATCTGAGTACTGAGGAAAACCATTGGAAAAAACATGACATTTTGGCCCAGATGTAGAGCTGCAAGTATCACAGAGATTGCTGCACCCACACTATTATGAAACTATTCAACCAAATCAGTTTAATTTAATCAGTTCCATACAGCATGAGATGCTGTATCTGCCACATATGATGGTTGTTCATTTTCTCAGGTGAATGAAGTCCAGACAGCTGCACCTGCCTGCCATGCAAAGGCTGTGAAGATACACCAATGTGTGTGTCAAAATAGGATTGTTCTGGTTAGACTGCAGTGTTTTCTGAGTGCTTTTATAAATATGGCTGTATTCTTGAGGCAGCTGGGAAAAGGCTGTTGGAATTACGAAGAAAAGGTTATTTCAGAGCCCAGGACAATCTAAAGTAAAAAATATTCATAGAATTTATACTTTATTGACAATCCTTCTGCAATACATATTTCTTACTAGGTCTTTTAGAGTTGTATAAAAGAATTTAATTTGCAATGTCTGAAATATTATGCAGCAATCATCTCATTTACTCTTTTCATTCCACCTTAGCCTCAATGCCTCATCTGATTTTACCACATACTAGGTAGTATAAATGTTGCATTCTTACTCACTGGCTGTTCTTACCTGCAGAATTTACAGTAACCAAAAATGGAAAAAGCTAACGAATTAAGAAAGAAATCAATTTAGTCACTGAAGGAGGATGTCATAGCCCAAAAAAAATTGTGTGATATTATATAGACAGCATCTCCACACAAATTTTAGAAATAATAATAGATACATATGTCAAATAAATGTAATGAATTTTATATATTGGATGCACTATCGCATCTATTTTCCTACTGAAATTAGGGCTCCATTTTTTGCTCCAAGTTGTAAAAAAATGCTAGGAAGATGCATAGCTTTTATATTCAAGATGATAGAATTTCTGAAATTAGAGCACAGAATAAAATAGCACATTTAATGTAAAAGTACTGGGGCTTCCAAAGGAAAAAAGAAGAAATACAGGAGAAGTTTCAGTGAGAACTAATATGCATTGCTATTTAATGCATTGACTCTTCAGGTGATACAAAGGATAATTGGAAAGATTTATGTTTTAAATTATTATAAATTATAGAGACTGGCTAGCCTTAAGAAGAATGTTGCTTCTCTTTGACCTTCCTGCTGTCAAGGTGATCTGAACTGACCAGTGTGTAGTCTGAGGATACAAACACATGGCTAATCAATCATGGTTCATGTCTGATTTATTAGTCAAGGTTTCCCTGCTACAGCCCTTCTTCACAAACTGTGTGAATTGTGTGTCACGAAGGCGGAATTAGTTGTATGTTGAACTTTTCAACTTGTTTTAAAAAAGAAAGAGGAAAAAAAAAGAAGGTTATTTCCACTACTGTGAATCACTCATAGTTTAAAAGTGGAATTTAAAGCACAAGATGTGGATATGGGATGTCATAGATGTGTTGTTGGACAGTGGCATAGAAGGGCACAAAGAAAACCAGTTTTCTCCTGAAGGGAACTTTGACACATGAGAACTGGGCACTAGGTGGCACCTGAAACATTCAGAGATATTGTATGACCTGGCAGAGCAACAAATACTTCCTTCTGTACATATCTCAGAGGTAAGAATATTTCAATATTTCATATCTATTCCATATACTTTGTATATATCTGTTATTGTATATATGCTTATACATAGAGTTATTATTAGGAGATATTCTAGTGCCCCATTAGAAGTCCAAACATTTGGGACAATTGGATAACTTAACTGACTACCTGTTTCCTTGTTACTCAAAACCATTTTCTCTTACAGTGAAATTTCAGTCTGGCTTCCACCATTGCTGCTGGTCTCAGAACACCAAGTGAAATTTTAAAACCATTGTTTTAAACCATTACAAATAAGCATTGTTGGAAGCAAGAGGTACATGTAAGTATACTAATTGGCTAGATCAAATGCTTGTCAACTTTCAATATTATTTTATTGGCTAAAAATCTTTTTAAAAACCATGCAATTAAGAACTTGTCTGCTCTTGTAAGCAGCTGAAGCTGTTTCTGTCTCCCTTGCTTGCTCTCCCTCAGTTCTGTAAAATGAGGTTGATGGCTGTGATGGAATAAAGGTTTCTGCTCCGGCAAACCCATCCCATTTTTTGTATATATACATATATACCTATGTAAATATAAGATAAGAGAAAAAATATCCCAGAACCAACATGAGGTCTGAAGCAGATGGCCGCCTAATGCAGTCCTATTTATGAGAAAAGGTCTCTCTGGTTAATGCTCATCTCAGGTATAATATGAATTTTTCATTACAAATGTCCAGATGAGAGAACATTTAAAAATACTAGATCAAGGATATTTGCATTATTCTGCATGGTAATTAGCCTGATAATTTCACAGGGATAAAATGCATTATGGCTTATTGACGCCATTTCATAAGGTGAAATAATAGAACATTACGGATCTTGTCCAAATTACTTACATGATGATTCATTAACCAAAGATGGTGTGATCAAATTAATGGACAGCAATGTGAATAAACATCTGCCACAGGCCATTCATCAAGACCAAGCATAAAACCTTTGAATAACTTATATTCCACAAAAATTTTGTTTTATCAATCAGTGCTGAGATGTGCACCCACAATATTGTACCTTCCAAAAGGCATCGTTCCCCATGGGAGAAAAGGCACTTTATTGTGCAAACCAGAAAAATTGAAATCTGCTTTTCCTACCTATTCCAAATTACCTTTTATCTTTTACTAAGAATATCCATATGTCCTTCACTTGAGAAGCAATCAGCTGCAATTGTTATTTTATTTCAGCATTATGCTATCATTTTCCTTTGCAAGAATTAGCATTAAAATCACAGAATCAGAGACTGATTTGGCTGGACCTTAAATTTCACTGAGTTCCAACACCCCCAGCATGGGTAGGGACACCTTCCAGTAGACCAGGTTGCTCAAAACCCCATCCAATCTTGGCTCTGAGCTCTGCCAAGATTGGGTCATCCATAATTTCTCTGGGTAACCTGTTCCAGTGTGTCACCACCTTCACAGTAAAGAATTCCTTTCTTGCCTTGGTGTTCAGCATTCTATTATCACCTTCGTTGCATGGGCTTGCGCAGTTCTTAGAGAGCATCTCTCGAGTCTCAAAATTTGTGTGCTTTGCCTTATGCTGGAGGCAAGTTCCCAAGTTCCCTGACACATATAGAGAAACATTTTCAGAATTCTGAAGCATGGCAGAGTGGAAGTAGTGTATTGTTTGATGAAAAATTATTTTGTGATGTAGAAATTATTTCAAAGGTCTGAAGAAAGAATGAACATTTGAGCTGATTGATGTACCAATATTCTTCCATAAGCAAGTACCACTTGGCATAGTAGGCACTGATTTATATAATTATCCTTTGTGGATGTCAAGGAAAAACTGTTAATCAACACTTTTCTTTCTTTTTAATAGTGAAAAAATAAATAACATATAAATGTGAATGATCCAGGGCACTACTGATTCTGAGCTATGGTATATTATGGCAATATTTTTTTTTTCCCCAGACATTTTTAATATCAAAAGGGATATTTGCAGTTTCTGGTCTGAGTCTTGTAGGATCAGAGATCAAACAGCTTGCTTTGCTTTTCCTGGTTTGAAATAACTGGGTCAGGACATAAGTAGTAAAAGACATTTAATCTTATTTTATAAATGTAATGATGGAGAGCAGCTGCAGAGTAATTCATGTGACGCAAACATATAAACTTTCTTTCTTCAAAGTCTCCTTTTGTAACTAATGTAAGGTATAATTAACATAGATAGCCTTCATATTGGCAGCCAGGATAAGAACTGCTTTTATTCCTATCCCTTCATGTTACCTTCTGTGGGTCATTCCTCTCTTGACTAATTTGTTATTGAATTGAATAGAAGTTGTCATAATTTGAGAGGAGAGAAAAGATTACCATTAAAATAACACAAGATTTGCATTAACTTCACTTTAAACATCTGTGTAGGCCACCATTTCTTTGGCTATCTCTACATGACAAGTTAATATTGAAGTAGTCAATATTATGTGACAGTCATGTCTCTGAACTTACTGGTATTTCTGTATTGAAAAACAGCTTTAACAACGCCCTGTCAGCTTCTACTTTTAAATACTTTCAATACTCTGTGCTTTTATTGAGAAAAAGAAAAATGTCCTAGGAAAAGCCTGCTGCAGTACAGCACAAATCACTGTTTGACAGAGCTTATGAAGTGTTCGTTGTGGTGCTAACTCACTGAAAGATCATATATCTTACCAAGATCTTTGCAAAACTTCTTTAAAGAGTGACAGATTGGTGCGTTAGAAGAGCTAAACAGCGCCAAAGAAATATATGTTATACAAGTAGGCTGTTAACACAGTGTGAAATGGTAGGGAATACGCAGAAATCTATCCTCTGCTCTACATCTGACATGCTCAATCATGTGATATAGAGTTCCACATTAATGTATAAGGAGGGGAAAAGTTGCCAGTTTCAACTGACAGACAAATACCACATATTTTCAGGTTAATTGTCCATTTTTGTTGGACAGACACTACCAAACTGATGAATATTTTGGGTTTTTCCTCCTTTCCCCCTGCAAAATAAAGGTGAACAGAGAAAATGAGCAGAAAAATCAGTTTTTAAATCTCTTCTCAACAAGTTTAGAAAGATGTGTTTTCACTCAGGAAATAAAAAACTATTTTCATCAGACACATTTGTAATAATTGAAGCACTTTTGCAATTAACATTGACTTGGTTATCAGATGTTGTCTGAATTCATGTATTGGCCAAATGTAGACAGAAGGCTATAAGGAAAATTTAAAAAAGAAAAAAAAGATTGAGTCAGGAGCAAGGAAGTTTATAGACATCCAGACTTCTTATTTGTGTCTCAGCAGCCTGCATGCTCAGTCGAACATCCTGCTGTAATAAGTTTTGTTGTAATAAGTTTGCTATCGGGGGAAAAACATTTATTCTTTATCAATCAGTCAAATATTTACTAAAAGACGTATGACACCACATAGACTAGACTACAGTGTTGATGTGATTTCTGGAGTATCTACTCATTTCAAGGAAAATCAAACCAGGCTTTATAATAACATATTTTCCCGCCTCTACATATAGTTTATATTAAGAAAATTAAATTATTAACACTTATAATAAGAGATCTTTATGTATATATAAGCTGAGAGTTTTGATTATATTTTTGTGCGTCTCTTTTTTCCCAGTAGTATATTCGATTTTAAATCTCTCACTTCTTTAATGTAATGCTTTTCCTTCTCTTACATTAACAACTTTTGCAAAAAGATATGGGAGTATGCTGAGACATAAGCAAAAATGTATCATCTCAACTGCAATGAGTCTGTGTATTTTTGCTTTTCTATGTCATATTTACAAGACAATTTAAATATAAAGTCTACAGTTGTGGTAGAGTTGACTACTGCTGTAGTCAACAGTCCTGTTTTAAAAAGGTAAAAATACCTAGACTAATCAGATCTATAAACTGGAGATAAATTGTAGATTAGCATGTCAAATTTATGCTGTGATCCTCCCTCATTCACAGTTTTAAGGAGCATTTTTAAAAATAAAGTTGAGAAAGCTTCACTGGTAACTCTGGTACATTAGTTCTGTAACATGAAAAATTAGATTGAGAATAAAGAATAAAAATTCCTATTTGTTTAAAATTTTTCATTTGCTTTTGTGAAATGAAAGATATTTGGAAACAAAGTGATTTAATAAAATCAGGAAGTACAAACTTTCCTTAAGCAGCTGTGTCATTGCATTTCTACATTGCTGATATAAGTAATTTTTCAAAAAAATTTTAATTTATGGGACTATTTAGCAATTAAAACTGTTAAGTTATTTAGTTGTGTTTGAACAAAAGCTTAAATATGTGATTAGCTGTCAAGCTCCAAATGAAAAAGGATTTACTGTACTTGGTGATGAAAGTTATGATGGCTGAATAAAGAAATAAAACTTTTTATTATTTTCTATATTTCTATGTATATGTTTACAGGGATTGCATTTAGAAACATATAAATTGTAAAGATAAGAGAAAATGTCTCAGACATAGTTTGCTCCTGAAAACAGATGGGTCAAGTGTACTTTGAGTTATGCAAATCCAAACTAGCACAATATCTTTCCTTGGAGAAGTACATTCATCTCTCTGCACTGCTTTCCACTTCAGTCTTCACTGAGATCAGTCTGGTCATGGTGGTGTAAAAGGAAAACAATCCCCAGAACACCTCAAGAGTTTGACTGCAACATCAAATATTCTTGCTTGCTTTTCAAAAATCAGGGCTGATTTCAGCATTGCAGTCCTTTGGCTCATGGCCAAAACTCAAATTCCAAGATTTAGCAGCGTCCAGAAAAGTCAGTTATTGTTTATAACTACAACTATTTCAATTTGTACATGCCAAAGTATCACACAACACTGAAGTGGCCTTTTTCACCACAGCATTGAAATAAAGGGTCATTTTTTTACAAGGTTTTAGAAACCTCAAATGCATATCAACCCACATATTGAATTCAAGAAATCAAAATACATCACTGAGTTCCTGGTGAAATCCTTTCCAAAGTGCCATTCGTTTCTTATCAATAATGGATCCATTCTATATATTTTAGTCCTAACTAATCCTGGATCCATTTGAAGGACCTATGATAATTACATAATCTTCACTTGACAATGCAATAGATATATTTTTCAAATTTCTACACATTAAAATTCTTTAATTTAGGGACCCTGAGTGCTTCCAGTTTAAGAGATAGCGTTTTCATTTAAATATCTCCATACCTTTAGCAAATATGTACCTTGTATGTGGAATATGTAAGACATACTTCACAAACTTTCCTTTTGCACATGAACCATCTAGAATTTTTTTCTGAAAAGATAGTCTCTGTAAGAAGAACAATAAAAAAATCTCCTAATTTATGAACTAAATCTTTATATCTACATTCTCATATCAGCTCTTTCTGATATTATTCTGTTTGGTTATCTGTTTTCTGTGTCAAAACCACACTGGCCTCAGGTCATTTTAGAAGATTTTGAATCATCTGAGCCAACAGTTTCCAAAATAAACAGTAGAAGATGGTGGCACAACTACCAGCATGTCTAGAGGGCTCACATAGTGTATTTTTTCTTACAAGACCTTTCATATTTTAGTTGTTCAAGAATGATGCTGCTTACTTAACAACTAGTTAAGATCTGTAGTGCTAATCACACTATAAGTAGATAACAGACATTACCCACATGCTTTTGAAACTCTGCTGTAAAATCTAATGATTTTATAGCTGAAAAGCAAAATTACTGGAAGAAAAGTGACATTTCTATTCAGTTATAAATGCTAGACATCAGGAATATATTTCATCATTTTCAAGGAAAAAAAAATTATGAAAGGAGAAATTATTTTTAAAATATGTGAAGCACAAAGAGGTTGTGATTGCCTAGAAAAAGTATGCTTTTGAAAAAAATCTGTCAAAAAAATCTTATTATTTCATTCTTTCTCATTATGCCTATCATCTTCCAGTTTCAGTAAGGGAGAAGAAGGAGTTTCTTCAATTGGATACTCCTTCAATCCAGAAGTACCTTCTAACATTTAGAACAGGCATAGTCCTTGCAGTATCTCATGCCCTTGGTGCCATCAGCAGAATTCATGGGACCATCTCACTCTCACTGTTTGCTCTATCTGAGCTTGAGGAGCAGTGAGAAGCCTTTATCACTGAAGTACAAAAATTGCATTCCAAAGGTTTGAAAAGACATGGTCCATTCTGTTAATTGCCTTTTTCATAATCACAGTCTCTGAGAGGGTGCCTAGACATTCCCACTGAACTTGGCCTCTACAGTTTTTCTGTGTGACAGCCGTAATTAGACAAGTTAATAAAACACACAAAGTTTAAAAGTTAAAATTTCAAGGTCCTCTTGAATGTAGAAACTTACAAAACATTTCAAGGCTTTCAGACAGGAAGAAAAAACTTTCTCCCAGATATTAAAATTTGGAAAATGAGAAAAATTCACTTTAAACATAGAGTTTAGCATTATAAACAATAAAAAAATATTACATCCTTTTATTAAATATATCTACATAATGGTAAGTAATCCACTCTGCAATATTTCAAAGGAAAGCTATTTCTTAAGCTAAATGTTACATATAAATATTATAAATAACCTGAACACAATTTTTAAAAGACTCACTTTAAAAGTCAGTTCTGAAGAAGCATTCCATGAAGTTGTGTTGTAAACATGGCACACTATGGCAAGTAGATTCACTAAATCATTTAAATACATCATGTGCATAAAACATATTTAGATAAGATCTGTATTGTTAAATAACTTCATCATTACCTCAAATGTTTTCATTGAATAAAATACTTCTTATCTATCCTTGACCATTTCTTAGCAAGATTACTATTTTGATTGAAGTCACACTATTTTGAGTTGGTTTTAATTTGAATAATGTTTATCTGGTAAAAGTAATTACCTTTTAGTTTGCTAAATGTGCTTTGGTGTTTGTATCAATATTACATACTCCTAGAATTCAGTTACTTTTTCCTCAATTCAGAGTTTACTTGGGGTTTAGTCTATTTTCATTCTGGCTTTCAACTATCTTGATTTCAGCAACCTTTCCTGGTCAAAACCCACTGTCTTATCATTCTGGAAATGTAATTCAGTTTCTCATTTGAAAACACATTATAGCATATGGTGCACTACCTGTACACTGTTTTGGATTAAGTAATTACCTAAATTATTTTTTATTAAGCTGATAAATCCCATTTTTCCCTCACTTATCTGTTTCCAAAATGACTTCACTAAGGGTAATATCTTGAAATCATAGATAAAACACAGTATTTAAAATTAAGAACATTTTCAGGGCATTGTGTCGTGGATTTGAAAATATCTTTCATTTCAAAACAGTTCAGCAGAATGAATTAGTCATACTGTAATTGGCAGGGATAAAGGATTTAATATTGGTATTGGCATGAAGGTATCATGACATTTTTAAAGGTTTCCTTGGAATCTGTATTCTACTTCTATTTTTCTCATTATAACACTAATTTAGCAATCCCATAATTTAGCACTATCTCTAAGGAAAAATTACAGCTGAGGAGAACGATTGCAAATGGGTTTTTGAGCAGCAATCTAGAGAATATAGAGATTTTGCATATAAATTGAGACATCCAAAGGCTTGCTGTAGCTCTCATTATCATCAGGCCACACTATTCATTGTAACTTGCTTCCCATCCTGCTGCCACAGACATGAAGCTTCTACAGGAGACAGCAAGAGATTTTGAGGGCAGAAAATGTTTGGGGTTTTTTTAATGTAGAGACTATTTCAATTACAAAATGCACATACTTCTATGTTCCAAGCATGGTAAATTAGATGCAAAATACAATCCAAACAGAAGAGAGTTGTTACAGGAGCAGCAGATCTGAAAATTTCTTTATCACTATAACCTGTATGTCTGTCTTCCTGTATTTTTTCTTTGATGTTAATTGGCATTATTCTTTATTTTTAACTATCAGTTAGTTCTACTACACAGAAAGTTGGCAAAATACTCTCGTGCAGTAAAGTGTCAGTCAAGGTCTAGTTTCTCTAAATGTAGGAGTGAAAGGAGTGACAGTGTCCTCTTTACAACAGGAAGCAGTGGAAGGATAATAAATTTCATATATTTGTCGGCATTTTGTGATGTTTTCATAATTAAATATAACTTTGGTAATGGAGCCATGGTGTCCTAATGTGTAAAATCCCTTCTTTTTTTGTCTCTTTCATTTTCTGCAATGTCAGAGATTTGCAATATTAGTGATCATGCAGATCATAATATATTTCAGGATATTGTTGCTATATGCTTCATAATATTCATATTATTCATGATTTTGAACAGCAAAGCAAAGATCTCATCAATGCTGCCGTAAATTTGAAATTATGCAGATCCATTGATTTCAAACTGGGGCAATTGCCCTAAGGCATAAGTTAAATTAGTATCAACAGCATCACCAACTTGTAAAGTATTTTGCATTTATATCAATTTCAAATTAAACCAGATTTAGCCTTATATATTTTATAGACTAAAATAAGCTAGTAGCTTAATATAATATTGAGTTATTTCTCTGCAGTTAGCATATAATTTGCCCTTATCCCATTCATTTATCTCTTTATGTTTTTTAGTTTGTTTCTTTTTATATGTCTGCCAGAACAGTCATCTCTTGAATGACTTGAGAAATCAGTCTAAGGTTAGAAGTGACATGTCACGAACATCCAAAAACTTGGGGGTTTTAAACCTCAGATCAACAGAGTTAGATGTATTTTAAGATGCCATCTGGAAGCTTTATATATAACAACACAAATTCTGAAATTAAAGCATTTATTTATTAAACAATGATGGTTATCTTAATACAATTCATTTACTGGTAGTGGTGAATTGCATGAAATGAAAATTGTGAAGCAGCATTCAATTGATTTGCGGTACGATACCAGCAATTGTTTGTTCTGTCATATTTGATGTATAGCATGTGAAACTTTACAGACAATGCAAAGTTTCCTAATGACCTAGAAACATATTAATTAATTTATACCATCAATCAGGAAGCCAAACTACCATACACCAATTTTTATTTTTTTCAATGACTCTGTTTCTCAGCTGGACATGTACCTGCTCCCTTTTTCCAGCATAAAGATGCACCTTTTCCTGCTACTTGAGGACTGCTCCTAAATTACTTATGAAAGTAATTCATAAAAGCCCTTCATCTTCAGATACTTTATTTAATCTTCAAGAATATGTGCCTTGGACTGATTGTTTATTTCAATGAAACCAAACTATGATAAAAGTGACTATCCCTTTTTCTTGCCATAATTTTGAAATCATTAACCAATTATTTTTTATTTCATCTTTAGAATAAATCCAATAATGATCTAATAGTAAAAAGTTTTCAAATCCTCTGTTGCTTTATCTAGATTTTTAATGCCCATCTTCCAAGGTAAAAATCAAAAAAGCTGCATTCCATGTCTTAGTTCCATGTCTTACACAATGAAAAAGTGAATACCAAGGAAAGACAGTTCCTACATATGGGTATTGACCATGGGAATATACAGAATTTGGTAGCTGCTAAAACTATGCCAAGCAAATGCTTTTTATACATTTGTCAAGTGGGAGGTTGAGGCTTCATATATGCTAGTAAAGAAATAGGTCAGCATCCATTCTTAACCCCTGAGAGCCAGTGGAAAGCCATGATGAAAATCCTTTGGTTGTCATACTTTCCCAAACCATGACAGCCTCGTCTACACATGCAATCATCTAAATCCTTCCTGGGAATTGTATCAGGGTGTTGATTTATAGAAATGGAAAAAATTCCAGGGAATTAATATTTTTTATAATTTAATAGCAGAGATGATCACCTACTAGGGTTGGTCTAGGCTGATCCTACAGACATTTGGTTTACTAGTATATTTACAACTGCAGTGATTCAGTCAGTGCTGCATAAATGTCCTTCCATCTGCTCTAATCAGGTTCCTTGTTAATTAAAACCATGGAACTATTCTTCCAAAGCTCAAGCTGGGATCATTGTTTTATCTCTAACTTTGATGCAGGTGCAAGAGGCAGACGTGATGTGGATGGAGGCAATGCATTCCCTGAGCAAGAGCTCTATGTAGGAGGTTCTGGGAATCACTGCTAATAACAGTATTAAGCAGAAGACAGTTCCCTATAGCAAAAATTTTAATTTAAATTTCTAGAATAATGGAAATTTGAGGGGGCAAGCACTCCAGATGGAGGGAATAAATACTTGTATTTGTGTTGACACCATTTGGATGGGAAATAAAATCTGTGTGGCAGCAACACTGCTGCTAGGGATGATGAAAAATGCTGGGGAGGACTTTGCCTTCCTAATGTAAGATAAAAGTACTGAGACCAGATAAATTGCATTCTTGAAGCAGACCTCTTTTTTCTTCCAACTGAAAAAGAAGCATGCAGTGTCTAGGTCATGTGTAAGCCATAGATGCCTTAAGTTAGGTGACATGGTGTTTATCTGCTTCACTAGAATCTAATCAGACCATTTAAGTTTCTACATAACTTTTCAGACAACTGAAGTGAAGAAAGTATGGAATTGGGTATTTTCTTCCACAGATTAAGTAAACATAACATTTTCTGACTCAGTACTTGTTTTGTTGTTTTTGATTTTTTTAAAATTTGAGTTAAAACATTGATTGCTCTTTCACAACTATTTATTCAACATGCAAATTCCAGATGCTTTGCTGAATTTTAATTTTCTAAATTACATCAACATTTATATCCAAATCCTCTATTTAGTAAAAAATTATAAAAAGACATTACCAAAAAAGAGTTGTACCAAGCAAAACTATAAAACTAAAATTTCTTTTAATCTTGTATCCCGTGACATAGGAGTTCAGAACATTGAAAGCCTAAGACTATCCAGAATGTCTCAAGAACCAGTTTTATTGGATGAAGAAATAAAAACAATATGGCTGTTAAACAATAAGATTTCTCATGACCAAAAACCAATTTGTTTAAAATAAATAAATTGTTATTTCTTCCCTCCAAGTACTAAACTACACATCCTTTCAAGTCTCACAAAGTAGCAGAGAGAAGAAACATTAATGAATGCATCAGATTTGGAAAAACCCACAGTGCAGTGAACATCAACACATGCATATTCTTTGCAGAAGAAGCTTAAACCATTTATAATTATTATCCATGGTTATGGTAACCCAAACAGATCTTCCCTAGTTTGAATGCTAAAGAACTTGTAGGTGAAATCCATGCTCAGAATTTTTATTTCTTCCACCTTGAAAATTTTTGTTCAGCTACACTTCTGGACCTTGACTTTGCCAGCATGACCTGAATTACAGAGAAGACAAACAAACCACTTGAGGAACATGGCCAGACCTGAAGAACCCTTTAAAATGTTGTCAAACACAATTCTTTTAGCATAGTCAAAGGTGACCATGCAACAAGAGTTCTCTTTAATTCAAGTTTGTTTCCAAGTCATGATTAATACAGCAGATAGTAGTCCTGCTCAAGAGACACAGCACAACAGATGAAAAAACCTCTCCTACTCCATAGTCCTACACATCAATCAGAATTGTTTTGTGACAGGAAGTGCCTGTATGTTGCTTTTGTGTGAAAACAACATGATGCAAAAAACAGACTTTGCAGGATAACAGATGATTATAATAAATGCAGACATATATAGTGTAGTTACTTATGAACTTTTCCATCTACATTCCATTTATAATTAGTTTTAAGCAGCATCTTTAAAGAATAGTTAATCAGGTTAATGAATGGCATTAGTATTATAACAAGTTGGGTAGCTCATGCTTTACTTCCTGTCACTTACAGAAAAAGAGCAGTAATTAGCTCACCTCCAGACATCAATATTTTTAATGATTGTGAATAAGTAAGATTAACTCAACCAGTAAGCAATTCTGTAATAACAGTCCTTAACATCATTTACCTAAACTAGAATATAAAAATTAAATCTTGTCCATGTAATTTTGTCCATTATTCCCACATGTAAAACTTTTATTTACGCACTGTTTTTGTGCATATACTGCAGGTTTTAATGGCTTATAGGTGAGCCAAAGAAACTGCTCTAGCTATACACACAGTAGAATAGATTCAATATCCTCCTCTATTCTTCTCCTGTGAGAATAACTAGTACATATTTTATACGCTATAATTTTTTACAGAGAGGTCAGGGATGGATGTCTAGAAAGAAGATGGATTTATAAACACTAAAAGACACATGAAGAATCATGACATGAAGAGAGACTTTACAGGTGAAAATAAATACAGTGTTGGGGGTTGAGTGTTTTTCTGTTACTGTGTCAATTGAAAGAATTTTTCCCATTATCATGCCAATGGAGCTGGCCGGGCTACACCCAGGGTCTCTGATGGGTCCAGACAAAAGGGGTGGGTGGGGACGGCCCCGGAGGGGCCTCTGAGGCTTCCGGGAGGGCACTCGCGTTTCCGGCAAGCTGGGAGGAGGACGCCTGGGATCGTTCAGCCACGCGGCCGAGCACAGCAGAGCCAGAGCCTCTGCCATCACCTGCCCTGCATCTGCCCCGTTCCAGCCTCCTGCCTCTGCGGACACAGCTGATCCCCCGGACACACACGGTGAGCGAGGAGCCGCCGCTGCAGCCCGTTCCCGCCCGAGACCGGCGTGGCCGCTGCCGCCCCTCCCCCCTCCTTCCTGCCTCCGTTTTTCCCGCTTGCCTTTTTGGCAGATCCGGGCTCTGGACTAAGCACAGAAACAGTGTGCTTGCATCTAAAGGGACTGACACCGAGTTACCTATTTCGTTCTGTTAGCAATTTTAACTGTTATTGTTTTCTGTTTGTATAGTTAGATATATTAGTAAAAGAGCTGTTATTCCCAACCCCCTTATCTCTGCCTCAGAGTCCTTGATTCAAACAATCATAATACTTGGGGGAGGGTAGTGGAACCAAAGTCTCTATTCCAAAGGGAAACTTCTGCCCTTACTGGCAGACACCTGTCCTTTCAAACCAGGACAGATTTTGGCGCCCAACGTGGGGCAGAGGGCACTGAGTTGAGAGTTAAGACAGGAATAACAGCTCTCTTAACTGGCAATATGTTGTCTGGTTTAATCTGGTTTGTGTTCCATGTGGTCACAGCCATCTCCCTCCCATTTGTAAGCCCTTTTTTGAATTTGGGCCCCCTCACCAAGGTTGCTGTGGCTATTGTCCGATTGGTTTGGTGGATTGATTATGTCAGGAATTCATGGGTTTTTAATTTTTTCTGGGAAGCGGTTGCATGGATCCGGAGCTATCGTACTCTTAACTGCGTGTTTCTGGGGCTATTTCAGTAATGGTACTTACTGTGAGGTAACGAGTGCAAGGGAAATTTTTTCCCAACCCATCACCCAGTTTTTTGAGGCTACCCCACTGGTTCTCAAGGATTTCAGATCTGTTTTAATTGCCAGTGTTATTATACAGTGGCTGGTGTTGCTGATTGGCCTGTTTCACTTAGCATTCAGAAACAAGGGAATATTGGCTTGGATGACAACTCTGATACCTGCCCCAGGGACTAGGGATATTGCCCCAGAATCTGCCTCTGCCGCAGGGACTAGGGATGATGCCCCAGAGCCTGCCCCTGGGACTAGCGATGCTGCCCCAGAACCTGCCTCTGCCCCAGGGACTAGGGATGCTGCCCCAGAGCCTAACCCTGCCCCACAGCCCACTGCAGAAATGAGCCATCCAGAGTGGGTGGGGGCTCTAGTGAAGGATATAGGCCAAATGCTGAAAGAGCATAGCCAGATGATGAAGGAGTATTTTTCTCCAGCTGGTGAGAAACCCTCCCTCTGCCCTAAAGAGGGAGAGTCAGATGGTGCTGCAGTGGAACCCATAGATGTTGTATCTGTCCAGGTTCCAGCTGGATCACAGGAGCAGCCACAGCCAGCAGCAGTTGCTCCTGTGGAAACTAGGAAATCTAAGATTAAAACGAGGCACTTAGATAATGGGGATCAGCAAGGAGGGTCCTCACAACCAGCAAGGGAGCCAGAGGTTGAGATTGTCACCGAGTCCCTCTCATACGATAGTCTCCGTAACCTGCATAAAGACATTGCTCGGCGGGGCCGTGAGCCTTTTACAACTTGGTTACTCCGGGTCTGGGACCTTACGGGAACAGGTGTTCAACTGGATGGAACTGAGGACAGGAATTTGGGATCCTTGGCCCAGGATTCAGGTGTGGACCAGATATTCGTAAGGGAGCAAGGCCTCCTTTCCCTCTGGGACCGGCTTTTAATGAGTGTGAGAGAGAAGTTTTTACACAGAGAGAGAATGCAGGAGCACCACCGTAGGATGCGCTGGCAGACCCTTGAGGAAGGGATCCAGCAGCTGAGAGAGACAGCAGTATTAGAGGTACTCTTTGGGAGGGATGGACAGCATGGCAATGACCCTGACAAGGTCAAGTGCACAGGGCAGATGTTATGGAATCTGGCAACCTTGGGTCCATCTCAATATACCACCTACATAGCAATGATTAATGCCGATAACAGTCCAGAGACAGTGTGTTCTGTTGCCAACAAACTCAGAAATTTCGAGAGCATGATGAATGGCCCAATGCAGGCTAATGTCTCTGCCGTGGCCAGGGACCTCCAACAGGTCGAAGATAGGATGAGGGATATGAGGGAGGAGATGATAGAGAGAATTGAGGAGGTGAGGAAGATCAGGGTAGCACCAGTACGAGTCACAGGCCCTCAAGTCAGAGCTTCACGTCCCCCAGCTAGGGAGAGAGGGTACACATCACGAGCTGACCTGTGGTTTTTCCTGCGAGACCATGGGGAAGACATGGGAAAATGGGATGGGAAACCCACTTCTGTCCTGGCAGCACGGGTGCATCAGCTCAGGGAGGGAAATGCTAACCGAGGGAGCCGCACTAAAATGAAGGTAGCCTCAACCTCCCACAAGCAAGGTGCAGGATATGTTCTGTCAGATCCCCTGGAAGGAACCTCCACTATGTATGCCCAGGAAAGAAATAATAACCAGGGCTAGAGAGGCCCTGCCTCTAGCCAGGGAGAGGCATGGGATGACAGGATCTATTGGATAGTGTGGGTGCGATGGCCTGGCACGTCAAAGCCACAGAAACATAAAGTGTTAGTTGATACTGGTTCACAATGCACCCTGATACCATCAGAACATGTGGGGAAGGTACCTGTTTCCATTGTTGGGGTGACGGGGGGATCACAGGAATTCACTTTGCTGGAAGCTGAGATTAGCCTGACAGGGAAGGGGTGGCAGAAACATCCAATTGTAACTGGCCCAGGGGCACCGTGCATTCTAGGCATAGACTTCCTCAGGAACGGCTACTACAAAGACCCAAAGGGGTTCAGGTGGGCTTTTGGAATAGCTGCTGTAGAGACAGAGAGCATTAAGCAGTTGAACACCTTGCCTGGACTGTCAGAAAACCCCTCTGCAGTAGGACTCCTGAAAGTGACTGAGCAACAGGTGCCAATTGCCACCATGACCGTGCACCGCCGGCAGTACCGGACAAATCGAGATGCTGTGATCCCCATCCACAAAATGATCCGTGATCTAGAGAGCCAAGGGGTGGTCAGCAAGAGCCACTCACCCTTCAACAGTCCTATCTGGCCTGTGCAGAAATCTGATGGAGAATGGAGACTGACTGTGGACTATCAGGCATTGAATGAAGTGACTCCACCGCTGAGCGCTGCTGTGCCGGACATGCTGGAACTCCAGTACGAGCTGGAATCCAAGGCAGCAAGGTGGTATGCCACCATTGACATTGCAAATGCATTCTTCTCCATTCCTTTGGCAGCAGAGTGCAGGCCTCAGTTTGCTTTCACCTGGAGAGGCGTGCAGTACACCTGGAACCGACTGCCCCAGGGGTGGAAGCACAGCCCCACCATCTGCCACGGACTGATCTCAGGCTGCACAGATAGAGGTCTCAAAGATAGACTTAGATTGGGAACACAAGGGAGAACTGTTCCTGGATCGAGGGGCCCACGATGCCTCAGGCCATCAGGGCAGAGACGCCACCTATATGTGGGCACGAGACTGAGGGGTGGATCTAACCATGGACATCATCTCTCAGGTTATTCATGACTGTGACACGTGCGCTGCCATCAAACAGGCCAAGCGGGTGAAGCCCCTCTGGTATGGGGGGCGATGGTCCAAATATAAGTATGGAGAGGCCTGGCAGATTGACTATATCACACTGCCTCAGACCCGCCAGGGCAAGCGCTACGTGCTGACCATGGTAGAAGCCACCACCGGATGGTTGGAGACCTACGCTGTGCCCCACGCCACTGCTCGGAACATCATCCTGGGCCTGGAAAAACAAGTCCTCTGGAGACATGGTACCCCTGAAAGAATTGAGTCAGACAATGGGACTCATTTCAAAAATAGCCTTATAAACACCTGGGCTAAAGAGCATGGCATCGAGTGGGTGTACCATATTCCCTACCATGCACCAGCGGCTGGGAAAGTCGAACGGTGCAACGGTCTGCTTAAAACCACCTTAAAGGCACTTGGTGGGGGGACTTTCAAGAACTGGGAGATCAATCTACCAAAGGCCACATGGTTAGTGAATACCCGAGGTTCCACTAACCGAGCAGGCCCTGCCCAGTCAGAGCCCTTGGGAGCAGCAGATGGAGATAAGGTTCCAGCGGTACACCTGAGAGGCATGTTAGGGAAAACTGTCTGGGTGAACTCTGCTTCCAGCAAAGACAATCCTGTTCATGGGGTGGTTTTCGCTCAAGGACCAGGTTGCACTTGGTGGGTGATGCAAAAGGATGGAGAGATCCGATGCATACCCCAAGGGGACCTTGTTCTAGGGTGAACTATATATGATACTGTGCCTGTAACTACATGTATGTATATAATTTAAAGGTTTCAATATGATGTAGCATGATGGTATGGAAAAAAATTCGGGGTGGATAATGTTGGGGGTTGAGTGTTTTTCTGTTACTGTGTCAATTGTAAGAATTTTTCCCATTATCATGCCAATGGAGCTGGCCGGGTTACACCCAGGGTCCCTGATGGGTCCAGACAAAGGGGGTGGGTGGGGACGGCCCCGGAGGGGCCTCTGAGGCTTCCGGGAGGGCACTCGCGTTTCCGGCGAGCCGGGAGGAGGACGCCTGGGATCGTTCAGCCACGCAGCCGAGCACAGCAGAGCCAGACCCTCTGCGATCACCTGCCCTGCATCTGCCCCGTTCCAGCCTCCTGCCTCTGCGGACACAGCTGATCCCCCGGACACACACGGTGAGCGAGGAGCCGCCGCCCTCGGTGAGGGTGAGCCCGTTCCCGCCCGAGACTGGCGTGGCTGCTGCTGCCCCTCCCCCCTCCCTCCTGCCTCCGTTTTTCCCGCTTGCCTTTTTGGCAGATCCGGGCTCTGGGCTAAGCACAGAAACAGCGTGCTTGCATCTAAAGGGATTGACACCGAGTTACCTATTTCATTCTGTTAGCAATTTTAACTGTTATTGTTTTCTGTTTGTATAGTTAGATATATTAGTAAAAGAGCTGTTATTCCCAACCCCCTTATCTCTGCCTCAGAGTCCTTGATTCAAACAATCATAATACTTGGGGGAGGGGAGTGGAACCAAAGTCTCTATTCCAAAGGGAAACTTCTGCCCTTACTGGCAGACACCTGTCCTTTCAAACCAGGACAACAGGTCTTTTACATAACTTCTTAATGAAACTGGAAAAAATCTTTTGGTTTCAGTACAAGCAATGGATTTTTAACATATACAAAAATAAGAAATTATCTCTTCACTATGAGAAAAACAAAACAACAAAAAAAAACCAAACAAAAAATCCTAATAACGAAAATTTCTGTGGCAACACACAAAAAATGCAATATTTGCCTTGCAGTATTCTTCATTTCTGTTATATTTCAAGAACAAATCATTGAAGCTTAATTCAGGAATAAACAAGAAATGTGATCTAGCTTTTTTTTCATCCCCTTTTCCTTTAAGAGCTGAATTGAATGCAAAATACCTCTTTCTACTTTATGTATGCATTTATTATTTTTAACACACATTTAACTGACTCTATTGGTGTGGTTTCTGCGTAGCACAAGTCATACAAAGTGTAAATGTCAGGATAATTAGGTTATAACTATGCCTTTAATTCACCCATACAATTCACATTAATGTACTAGGGAGCTGTACAAATAAACCAAGGGCAAGAAGTCCTGTGGCCCTTTAGAGCACTGTGAAACTGCATGCTTTTATTAGGGGATATTTTCTTGCTTGTGGTATTCTGTGAAAGCACTAAAATTTTGAATCATAGAAGCAAATGATACTGAGTGCTGAATATTCTGACATAATTTTCTGTCCAAAAAAGGAGCATAATTTGGTAATTTCAACTTGCAGTAATTTATTCCAAATTAAATGCCAGATTTTATCTTTGCCTTCAGGTAGACTGTGGGAAACTATGTTGGAACCCACAGCCCAAATTTTAATTGTGCCCAGACACAACAAAAATATCCTGAAATCCAGAAGCAGGGCAAGCAGAATAAAAAGCAGCATCTCAGTTTATTTACTCTTCATTTTGTCTACTTTTGTTTCAGCTTTATCTGACATATTTTTCTACTGAAATATCAAATATGACTTTCTAATTTTGTCTAAGGTGCACTGTACTAATACTGCCTTATCAAAGTGTCCATCTTTGTCACTGACTATTATAAGCAGAATTCCTTCCTCATCTCTTCAAAAAGAGCCTATCCCAGCTACACATATCCAAAATAAACCACTTATCTGGAAGTTTGCTTTGTACACAGACTATATTTACATTTCTACCTTGCTACAGTATTAGAAAGCTTTAATTGATGCATCTCATTTACTACTTCAAGTCCTTCATGTGATATAAAGCAGACTCTGCCAGTGTTAATGATAGGAAGGGCAGACACAGCTCAAAGCCTGCTTTTCACAGAAATATAAGTTGGGCAAGAACAAACTGGTAAGAGGTGTGAGTGCTGTCATTAACTTTACATGTTAGTATTTGCTTTTTCCTTTTTGTGCATGTGTCAAATACAAGCTGGAGAGAAAATGGCAATTAAAAAAAGAAGCTGATAAAATTAGGTTTTTAAAAACTACTCCTAGCTCACTCTCCTGTCTCTTTTACAAGACCATTTATTTTGGTGTTTGTAATCTTGAACAAATGCTTCCAGATATCACAGTACACACAAGTAGATTATAGAATTAAAAATACAACATTCTGTCCTGGAGATGAAGGCCTGGGACTCTTGGCACTTGAAAGGGTCTGAATGGTTATCCTTCACAATTTAGAAAGTATTTTATAAATTTTGCTGTTCTTATTACATTGTAGGCAGTAGAAATGCTGATGAAAAGCACTTTTAATTCAAAGTTTTTGTTCAACAGTTCACAACAGAAAAGTGACCTAGAATCCTCTAGATTTTTTATGACAGACATGCTGCAGTTATGGACCCTGTAGAGATTATTTTTTAAATATAATTGTTTCTAAAATGAAATCCTATGGTGTTCTGGATCTCTCTTGATCTTTTATAGACTTGGGATGGGGTGAGGGTGACTGTATGATATTGAGTCCTTTTCCTTTCCTAATCATACCAATTTTTTAGCCTCAATATCCCACAGGCTTTAGTGATTATTTAATTTTCTCATTTTTAACATTTCATTTGCCAATACAGCTAAATGCTGTTTGTTCAGTTTTGCTTTTCCTATTTATTTGCTAAATTCCAGGAGTGGAAAATTAAATTAAAACAGATAAATGCATTTAAGAGAACATACAAAGAGTTAATTGAATTTTGCAATAATTGAATATGGTAAACACAGAATGCATTAAGCATTTCATTTTAAAAAAGGTGCTTTAATAAAGTTTACTTTCATTAGCTGATAAAAAACTGCTTCAACATTGAAAGAGTGACTGAATGCCTACAAAGACAATGAAAGAGCAATTTCTATCACCACGGTGAAATTCTCTGAAAAAAACTCTTATTTTATTTAAAATAAGACATATACAAATATGGGTCTATTAATTACTTGTATAGAATACTACCCTCTTTATTACAAATATTTAAATACTGTTTATAGCGGAATTAAAATGTAATATTGCTTATGTTCTTGAAATAACTTGATATAGTATCATTTAGGAGTTTTTCCCCAGTTTGCTAACGAAAGACATCACAACAATGTTATGTTCATAACAAAAGTAGGGGACAAAGTTGCAGTGCACTGAGTAGAAGTTCTGGCAGTTGTTTCTTTGCCTGAAGTAGTTTGAACTTAGTGTAAAGTTAAATTCTGAACAGTGGTGAAAACTGATCCAATCCACTTCACTTTGCTGTTGAACCATGGTCTCCACTAACATTCTCTTCTGAGCCCCTGGACTGGTCAGACATTGAGGTTGGTTTAGTTTAATGTTACTTCCAAATTGCAAATAATATCATATGATGGCTAATTAAACTGTGCTTTTTTTTTTTTTTTTTTTCTTTTACTTTTCAATAAAATTATATAGAGCTCCTTTATGGAAAAATTAAAAAAAAACCAAAAAAAACCATCAGGAGCCATTTGTACTGATGAAGTGTTCTTCAGCAAGGTGCTGGTAGAGTTCTGGGAATGAGAAAACCTTCAAGTCCATCACTGTTTTCCTGCTCCTTAATAGACCAGTAACTTTTCTGGAAACCACCACCAGGACTCCCCCTACTCAAAAGTCATACCAGTATGGCTGTTTGGGAAATGAGAACAAGTCTACTAGCCCAGATTTTTTTTTTTTTTTTTTTTTTTTTTTTTTTTTTTTTTTTTTTTTTTTTTTTTTTTTTTTTTTTTTTTTTTTTTTTAATTAGAAGGCCTGGGACTCCACACGAATTGAATCTTGCCTTGCCTTTGCTATGAGAAACCAGGGTATTTAAAATGGAATCGAATGAAGGAAAAATGCATTAATATAAATATATAACAGTATAAAACTTGTATTTCAGTAATGTGAACCATACAGGGAAAAAACCATAATCAATAGATAATAATGCAACAGAATTAAATTATAAACGCAAATATTTAATTTTATTACTTTATTTTCCTATCTCTCTTACTATGATTTATCATAGTGTACATAATATCTTATTTTCCTTTGTTAATATAATCTCCAGTAGGACCACAGTTTTAAATGTTTCTGTATTTAGGAATTACATTTAAGTTGGGCAAGTACCTTTTTTTACAATGTAATTGTGTTTTTTCACTGCACTACATAAAAAGTTTTCATGTAGCAAAGAGTATTTTATTACTATGATTACCTAAATGTTTGAAATATATCAGGTATTTAATTCTTCTGTTTTAATACTATTCCGATGATATGAATTAATGCTCTTCTGTCTTCATATTTTTTAAATTATTAAAGCTCTTCACGACAAAGCCAAAAGTACAGACTCAAAAAAAAAAGTGCAAAAAATAATATTATTAATACTAAATTTTTGAATGAGAAAAAACTTTCCTCATTTTAAATAAAGCTGAAAAATAAGATATGAAAAGTAGTATCTTAACTAGGTTATGCAAGTTTGCTGAGAAAAAAAGTCAGCTTCTTTGAATAATCACCTGGAATAAAAGAGATCTAATTCCCTGATGAAATAAAATACCTAATTGTCCATAGTAGTGGAACAGCTGCAACCATCTAGACTGAGAGACAACCACTACAGATTATCTGTTAATTAACAGGTTCACAGAGTCTAGGCCTTGAATAAGTGCCTGTTTCAAATTTAGCTAAATTTGCAAACTGAGTGGCAATTAAAATTTAGATCTTTTCTTTAAGAAGAGGTTTTCTAATCATACAAGGAATTCCCAACCTGCTGACATGAATCTTTTTCATATTGCATATCTATTTATCTACTGCATCTGTTCTTCTATATGAGAAATTATTTTGAATTTTACATATGTTAACTGTAAGATTGAGCCTTATAAGGAAGATGAGTTACTCATTTAAGATTTAAATTCCTTTTTTCTGTTTTAAAATTTCAACAAGTCAACTGAAGATATTTTTTTTTCCTACAATCTGTAGACTACTTCCATTCCTATTATCTTTTCAACACACTTTCAGGTTCATGATAATCCAATTATCTTTCTTAAACTGCTCAGTTTTTCCATGAAGTCTCGGTTCAATGACAATCCATTGTGTCCCTAGCTGAGGCTCTTTGATAAGACCAGATATTGATTGTTTCCTTTTGTCATATTTCAGTTTTTTTGTCAACCTCTTTACTTTTCTGTTTCAGGCTGTGAAGCCATGCTCTTGTAAATTAAGTCTGTCTAATACTACAGTGGAATTTCTAATGATAGCACTATGAGTTATAGAGATTTTTTCACTTGAAAAAAGTCAATGACACATAACTCCTAGTAAATGACAGAATGCTTGAACATTACTAAAGAAAAACAAACAAGAAAGAAGAGAAAAAAAAAAGTTAATATAAAAAATTCTTAATTTTAGGACTACTTAATAATATATACTACTATTGCTTTGTTTTTTTCCTTTTACTTTTTTAATCACTTCAGTTTACAAAACAAGTCACAGACAAATAAGTTCTGCTAATAAGCTCTGAATGGTTTGTTGAAGTAGATGAATGCTTCTAGAAAAGTTAAAAGAATGAGCTGTCTATTTAAAGAGCTAATGTGCCACAAGGTAGAGATAATAGTGCTTAAATAGAAAAAAGGCACAAGTCCTTATTGATAGTGATAACCACTTAACCACATCTAATTTTTTTCAGTGCTGGTAGTTGGCCAGAAAAATTAGCCAAAATGTATGAAACTAATTTGCTGCATTGAGTTTATGCTCCTTCAATTAATGGAATTTAATTAATTTACTTTCTAATGATGGTCCAGGAGGAATGAACATTCAAACATATTCTGTATTGGCAATGTAATTTAGATTTTCAATCTAAGTTTATAAACTTATAGTAGAACTATACTCTCTCAGCCCTTTGTCTTGTGTATTGTATTGCATGATCTGTAACACTCAACTTGCAAACCTTTCAGGGGTAGGAAATGTCTTTTACACAGCTTTCAAATATAACATAAAAATTATGACACTTTAAAACTATCTAAAATATAATTCACTTAAGTTCATTTCACCAGATAACAAAGTGGTACATTTTGAAAACTAAGGAAAGTTGCTATCAATTTCAATGATTAGTTTTGCTTGTGCTCAGTATCAGACATTCACTGCCCTGTCCTGCTGGCCATGCTACTCCAGGATGACACAAGCCAGGATGTCACTGGACTCGTGGGCCACCTGGGCACGTGCTGGCTCATGTTGAGCTGGCTGTTGACCAGCACTTCCAAGTGCTTTTCCACCCAGTAGCTTTCTGGGCATTTTGCCCCAAACCAGTGGTGGTGCAGGGGGTTGTTGTGAGCCAAAGGCAGGACCCCAGTGTGGAGCCTCAAATAACTGGTGTCAGACCATGAATCCAGCCTGCCCAAATCCCTCTGTGGAGCCTTCTTACTATCAAGATCTTCATGGTGTCAGGTTCCTATTTTGGTTCTCAAAAATAAAAGACAATGCTTTCCATAAAATCAATGGGAAAAAAAAAACTCCTTTTCAGAGGATGATTTTAAAGTCCAAAAAAAAATCTCTGTGATAAATTAAATTTAGCATTGTAGACACTTCCATCACGCCTTATGAGCTATTTTGAAGGTAGAAGTCACCTAGTTTCAAATGTTAAAATGATTGTCTCGTGGAGCTTGACTTGATGGTATTTCTGACTTCTTAATTCAGAAATATAAAGAATTAATAATGTAATAAAGATTAACAGAGCATGTCTGCTTATTTACAGATTTCAAGATATGTAGTAAAATTGCAGAATGTGCACACTTGCAGCTATCAAAGTTCAGAAAAAAAGAAGCACAATTTATAGATCTAAAGTAAAAATATCTTCAATAACCTGAGACAGATTAAATGCCAAGACACTGAAGGTAGCCATAGAACTTGATCAACATCAACTGGGATATGCATTTCTACCATGGACGCAGGAGTCCCACTTCGTCCCAGTCTGGATCCATCAGTGCCCATCTGGCAGTCTGGATCCATCTGTTCCCTTCAGCCAGTCTTCAGATACTGCAGCACAGATGCTTTGGCCCTGTGATGTACTGGTAGGTCTGTAAGGACTTTCAGCACTATGTTGGTACTTTATCTCCACCCTGGCCCTCATCCTGTCACCAATCCAATCACTGACTCTGCTACCCATGTTGAGCTCCTGTGTGACTGTGTCCCACTGAAGAGAGCACAGCCTGTGTGAAACTGACCCAGTGAGTCTCACTTTCAGGTTCTTTGTCCAGCCTTTGCTTTTCTCTGACAATAAAATTACATTTAATTGTATCTACGGCGAGCCAACTTCAAAATCTGTCAGTATTTGAGGGGAAATAATCCCGTCAGGAACGCACATTCAACATTCATATTAAACCAGGTAGTTAAAATTATTGATCTCGGTTGCTTTCTATGGGTTACTTATTGTAGAGTCATAAAATAATTCAGGTTGGAGAAATTTCAGGAGAGCTCTAGTCCAAACTGCTGCTCAAAGCAGGGTCAACTGGAAGAACAGATCTCAAAGGGAGATTCCACAATCACTCTAGATCATTTTGGTAAGTATGTCTCTCTTTCCATTCACGTCAATGAAGACCCCTCTCTCTAAGCTCCACACAAGTATTTGAAGGATGCTCCCTGTCCCCAGAAGCTCTTCTCCAGGCTGAAGAAGCACATCTCCCTTCACCTCTCTTTGGAGGGTGAGTGCCCCAGGGTGACCCTTCCCTGAACTTGCTGCATCTTTCTTGCATTGAGGATCCAACAATGAATGTCATATTCCAGATTTAAAAGCTGTGGAAAAATTTGCTTTCCCTGGTTTACTGACTACACTTGCATTGATACAGCACAGCATGCTGTTAGCTTCCATTGCTTCCTGGATATACTGTTGAATAATGAATAATGAACAAGTAGTTGAAGCTTATGTTTATCCTGTTACAAGAAAAGAATATTCTATTCTTAATAAAAGAATATTCTATTACATTCTATGCTTTCCCAAAACAACACAGTAAAGACAAGATGATTTTAGGCCCAAATGAAGGACATGAGCAGGAGTTCCTGATACATTAATTTTCTTTTTAAAAAGAGTATAGCATATCTATGAGTGTCTAAAGAAAGGAAAAATATTCAAAGGAGTCTGACTGGAATCACAGAAAGGCTATTGGTTTATTTTTTCCCTGAATGTGACCTTCTCTGTAATGTGAAAATCAACACTAGATGTATCTTACAATATTTACTGGAAAGACAAAGGTCTGTAGTTCAAGCCTTGAAATAAAGCTTTCCATTTGTTTCAAAACCAGAATGGTATTGCCCTTTAAGAAATCTACTGCTTTAGCATGTGGCTATGTAAGGATATTTAAGTTTGTTTTGTATACCAAACAAACAGACTGAATTGTTGCCACAGAATAAGAGACAGGTGACTTTCAATTGATGCCCTGTTACAACTAATTAGTTAATACATTTTGTTCCTAAAGTAAAATCAGTTGATAACCATCCTAAGAATTCTGTGCAGCTTCTGTGGTAAATGAAATGTTTATGTTTTCTTATGCTAAACTTACATAAATTAAAACTAGAAGATGATGTACACGTAAATCTTAAATTTTTATTCTTCAAATGGTATAAGCACAGATAGCAATACTCATTACCAAAAAAGAAAGGTAAACCGGAAATTCAATTTAGCTTTGCACCAATGTATTGAATTTTTCAATTCTTCCTGCTCATACAAGATCTATGAACAAAATTAATTTATATAACTATTAATTAACTTAGATAGTTCAAAGACAAAAAAGTCAACAGATCAGATGAACTGTAATGAATGGAAATGAATGGTCAGGAATGGAAACACATATGTAGGCCAGATCTAATTAAATATAGAACTAATCTAAGTAAATTCTGTATGTTTCCTAGCTTCAGACTATAAAAGAAATGGACAAATTCAGAAAAGAGAGTGAAAGCTATTCTTGCCTTTGTTGCATACAGGCAAAAATCATAAAATAATCTACCAGCAAATAATAGGTGAAATGCTCAGACAAGTTGGTCAAGGGTAGCACTATGGAAGAGTTTTTGACTTGTTAGTGCTCTGATGAGGAGAGGATGAGTTTAATGGAAATACTGCTGTGGCCTCTCAGCATTCCCATGAGTTGAAAGTCCCAACTGCCCCAGGAGTCAATGCAATGCTCATCTGTGCCCCAAAAGGCAGGAACAGCACTAATGCCACAAGTTCTTCTTATGTTTTTCACCATATCACATGTGCTTATGCAAGGATTGTGTAAACCTGATTACGATTTCTGAGGAATGGGTGAAAAACATTAATACTCAAATATGTACAATCATGGCAATGAAGATAAAAGACTGTGTGGCAGTGTGGCCAAGTATGACTTACCTATACACCTACAAGTCCTAGTTATTTATGCTTATTTTATAGCCAGTAGTAAGGACAAAAAATATTGTAGTACTCTGGAATTGTTTGCCTCTACCCTCTGCTGTATAGGATGTCTGCAATGACAATACAGAATATTGACATCAGCACTGTATTGTGTATTGGAAGACTTGTGTAGTGAATCCTGACCGACCACCTAATCCCTCACAGGTGATAGGAGTTATAAAGAGATGTAGGAGTCCAAAAATGCCACTTACAAGATAATATACTGGGATTAAAGAAGAAAGTTATAGAAACAATGTCATTAAAATGAAAGTTTAAAAAAAAAAAAATCTTAAGAAAGGAAATCAATCCCAGAAAACCAGGAAGGAAAAGTTCCTTTTTCTCCTTTTGCATTTTTTCCATAGGTAGTACTGGCAGTGAAGACTGATGCATATCATGATTTTCATGGACAATTCAGAACATTCTGTCTATCAAATAAATAAACTTGATTTAAGTTTTCAAATATAGAGACAGAAGAAGAGAAAAGAACTCCATCTCTCAGAAGTGAGCAGTGAAAGTATACTCTGAAATATGTCACACAGAAAGGCCAAACTTAAAACCAAAGATGAGAAGATGGAAAAAAGAGATCTCCATCTCAAGGGAAATTGAAAGAATTCAAAGAAAAATCAGTTTTAAGATTTCAAATTCTTAAGTTTCTCTTTTGTAACTATTTTCAATCTATAATACAAATTTCATCTTTGGGACTTTATTTTTTTCATTTTTAATCTATCATTTCAAGTCTGTATAGTGATTAAACTGGATTCAAGTGAATATGACAGACACGCTGTGTAATCCTGTCACAAAAGACCCAAAACCAAACATGACAAACTTGCTTCTTGGAGCCTTTGCAACTCAAAACTATCTTGGGAATCCAAAATACATTCCATTTGCTTCCAAGCACCAAGCATCAGTTTTGTGTGAGTAAATCTGTCAGCAGGTTTTAAGCATTGAAATGCAGGTAATTAGTGAGTCATTTACAACTCTAAGACTGCTATAACCTCCTATTGTCACTCTGCATTAAATGTGGTGCATCAAGATGTAGTTTAATAAACGTTTTAAATTAAAATAAATGTGCTGTTGTCAATGGAGATATATTTTCTCACACTATCATTTGTGTGTATCTCATTTATGACTTTGGTCGCTTGTGTTCCTGTTGGTGTTTTTGAGCTATACAGCAGGCTGGATCAGAGAAAAGGATGAGGGAATAACACAGATGCAAACCAATTTGTTTTCATCTGTATTATTTCCATGATTTTGCTCCCTACATAGCCAGGTGAGTACTGAGCAGAGAGGAAGAAAGGAACATGACAATAGGAATCAGATTAAGTCTGTAAGACCCTAAAAGAAAAAGTGATATTAAATAATCAAATTAAAATAATTTCATCTTCACTGCTTTTTCAATTTCATTTCCTGCTCTCTTTCTGACTTAATCACACCAAGTTTTTAGGCAACCCCCTGAAAACTTCTCTAGTACTGTATTTATTTGTCTTGGTCCATGGGTCAAAATTGAAATGTGTTGCCCACCAACACTAATGTGAGGAAATCATGTTATAAGAGTCTTCCTATCACTTTGCACTTAAAACTAAATATGTTTCATCAACGCTTGGGTTTTGTCTCCTTTTGCATTTTAATCTTTCAAGAAGTTATTCTTGATTTTTTTTTTCCTTGATTTTGAGAATTTTTTCCTGATTTTATTAAATGTTATTTTATGCTGCACTTACGAGGTATCCTATGAATAGTAAATAAATAAAATGTATTTAAATGATAAAGAATAACTGACATAAATGGAGGGTTTAGATTAGATTTTATGAAAAAGAGCATGATGCTAATAATGCCTAATAATTGCCTAATAATGCCTAATAAGGACTGATCTTGAGCCATTCACTTAACAGTAGGACCAAGAGTAGTCTGTGATTCTGCGAAAAATTCTTTGCTGTGAGGGTGGTGAGGCACTGGAACAGGCTGACCAGAGAAGTGAATACCACACATCCCTGGAAGTGTTCAAGTTCAGGTTGAATGGAGCTCTGACAGGCCTAGTCTAGTAAGGCTGGATGGAGCTCTGACAAGCCTAGTCTAGCAGAAGGTGCCCTTGCCCATGGCTGGGGATTGGAACCAGATGAGGAATCTGTATTTCATTGCATCTCTACAGTATGTTAAGCTGTGATATATTTTAGCTGTGACAGTAGCAGAATTGTGGGTGGAAGAAGAAAGTTTTTCCAAAAGAAGATGCTTCATGCCTAGAATAACACATTCTTATTGCTTGCAGTATGAGCTCTTGTGACAAGTACAGAACTGAGCAATGCTATGCTGTAATTAAAGATGACACAGCACATTGTTATTTAACAATAATATTTGCCTATAAACATCTTATTCTTGTCATCTGTCTGCTTACTATTAACTAGTAATCTGGAGTGACAGGGTGCTGAGAAGAATAAGCATTTAGCACAGACTTTTATATCTACATCATCAGTTCAGACCTGGACTTCATGTAGAGAAGTCATAGAGAAGCCATCATTTAGGAGCATTTTCTTACCCTGTGATTTCAAATCATTTCCCATAGGATGCATATTTCATCACAAAATCAGCAAAACTGGCACCAAGTGCATCAGTGTTGATTGTATCTTTAGAGAGACTGGGAATCGAATGCTGCAAGTGGCAACAGTATCTGGTCCTAAAAGAGCTAAGAACACACGGCTTAGAAGCACACTGACAAAAGAATAAGGGTAAAACAACATTATTCTATATTCAATTAAAAAATAAATAATTTGTAATCCTAGTTATTTTATTTCTTCTTCAATCATGCAATAAATATATAAAGATGTCTCCTAGTCTTCTATTTTTTTGTTTTGTTTTGGTTTTTTTTAATATGAAAGCAGTAGGATTGTTTTCTGATATCAGGTTTCTTCATTTACTCAACACACACTTCAGATGGTATTTTATACCAGGGAAACTTCAGAATGCAAAAATTAAAAATGGAAGAAAAGAAGATATAAGAAGTCTGTACAAAAACTTTAGCTGATATTTTAATGGGTTTTCTTTTAATTATTCCAATGGTATTATTTTCAGAAAAATCTTTTTAAATGTTACATTCTACAGGTGATGGAACTGATAGTTTTTAGTATGTAATATTATAGGATCTGAAATAAAAAATCCATCAACAATTAATAATGAATTAATCAATTTATCTAAAATCAAAAATTCATTATGACTTTTCTTCGAATAAATACCTCTTAAAATAATAGTTTAGCTTTGGAATTTTAAAATTAAGTTTTAAAATGTTGTCAATGTCTCATGATTTTTCCAAATACATCTATAGTGTTAATCTTAGACAAGCAGCTTAACTAAATAATTTTTAGCTATAACATGCCACTGGTGTCCATGAAATGTTACTGGCCTATTGTCACCTGGCAAGGGAATTAATTTTTCTTTATGATGTTCAGGTATTCAAAGGAGAATGGCTCTTCCAGAGAGAAGATTAATATTGACTTTTATTTATTTATTTCATATATATATAAATATAATTTAATTATAAATTACTTTCAATTGTTTAAACTATTTTTTTTCAAATTGTATGGCATTTGACTGACCATCTAGTTCCACAATATTATTATCCATCCTTCTTAAAGCTCTCTACATTTGCACTGAGTTTTGCTTGTATGGCCTCATAGTCTACTGAGAAATTCTCTGCTAAGAGCTGTTCAAAAAAGTAAATGTATTTCAAAATACACTTCTGACAAATTTCATTTTATTTTAATAGGCTGAGAATTCCAGTCCAGAGCAAGTAATTGATTTTCTCTTTTAATAAAACTGTTGTCATAATCACCACTAAATAATTATACTGGTACTGTTCAGGATAATGTTAGTGACTGACATAACTGGATGTTTAAAGTTCCCCTATTTCCAAGTATTTTACATGTCACATAATTTGTGTTCAACAGTAGGACTACCTTTTATAGATCTAAGTGTTCAAATACAAACTATAAATTTAACTAATGTGAAAAACTTGCAAATTTTGAAAATCTGTTAAGATGATAAATGAGTCTTTTAGGTTACAGTTCTATATTATTCTGTATTATGTTCTCTTCATAAATAAATTTCTCCATCTGCAGAGTTCCTGTCTTTGAGGGGTTTTTAAGATGACATGCTGCCATACTGATCCTGTTCTTGCAGATCTCTGTATTTTGATATTGTTGCTACAGAAGTTCTGTCAAAGCTATCACAAATCAAAGCCAAAATGCTATCAAAGACCCAAATGCAGAATGAAGGATTAAGCCATGCAGTTCTAGATGTGTAAGTGGTACTTATCAGCAGTTTCATTTTTATGAATCATATGGATATTTCAAAGTCTGCTATTGTGAACTACTATTTCAAAATTTCATTGAGCTGTAACTTAAAGCTGGAAGAAAGCACCTGCTTATAAACATGGAGCTGCATTTATTTAGGTATTTTAATGAGCAGTATATACTGGTTCCTGCAGAATACTGTTTCAGCTATATTGGATTTCAGTTATCACTTCTTGTGATAGACATGGGATCAAAATGTGAATCTTAAACTAGATTGCCTTAAGAATCTTTTTTTTTTTGGTCAGGGTACTGTACTTAACAATATGACAGTCCAGTAGCTGAAGAATGTAAGTTCACCAAGAAAACCTTAGAATCTCTTGGGAAATTTCTTTCAAGACTTGCAGTGTATATTCAATTATTCTTTAAATGAAAAATGACATTGAAAATATAAGGAAAAAAAATCTAAAGGCTGACATATAATTAAGATTTCAAATTAATCACTGTCTTAGTTAAGTTTCAATATGAGGCATGTATCAAAATGATAAATTGCAGTACCACAAGTTGACAAATATGGCTTATTTAACAACATTATTCTGAAAGAAATAAATTAAACAGAACATTGAGATAGTAAGTGGATTTTTACCAAACTAAAGGAGAGATATCTTTTTTTCCCCAATTATTAAGTTTTTCTCAAAGCAGAAGAAATTATAAGCTATTCATTGGTTTTTAACTTTCAAAGAATGACTTTTTTTGCAAATGTTAAAGCAAATAAATATATTTCCATTCATTTTGTCTGGAACAAAATTATGCATGTTCTGTGGCTCTCTAATCAATCAAATAATTTCTCTTTAAAAAGATTTATCAAAGAAAATTTAGCACTTAACAACCACTAAAGTCTAACTGCTAATTATGGTAGAATAAAACACTAGAACTATAATCAAGCACATGTGCATGAGCTTTTTTCCTAAAAATTACATGTTATTTTTCAAATGAAAAAACAGGGAAGAGAATGACAAGTCTATTTAGATGAATTTATCACATATTCTCCTAAAAATAGGATGACAAATATTTGGCAGCAGAAACAATCTTTATTATCAATATGTGAAAGTACAGTTAAAGTGACACAGCCATCCATAATGAGCTTTTAAGATGTTCCAGTGTTCAGATATTTCCTCCTGCATGGCACAGTTCCCTGCCTGTATGACAGACCTCTAATCTTGGACTGTGCACTTCTTGCCTGGAGCTCAGGCACATAATTTTACATAGCAATTGCTCTTTTTTCAGCCTCACAACTGCTACTTTAGGCTATTCACTCATCTGAGTGGTAATAAAATGGCCAAGGGAAATCTTAAGCTGATCTAAGCTGATATGGTATTCTGAGAGGAAGAATGAGGAGCATGTGATTCCTTGAGGTGCTGGCATCCCTTTCAATCCTTCTGACTAGGAGAAAAGCTCTGGCTGCAAGTGCATCCAGCAGACCAATGCTTAGTTACACAGCTGTCTCCAAGGGTTTGGGCTTCATAATCACAGTACTTCATCAGAAGACACATAGGACTGTTGGGAAGAAATGAAACTACCTGATCAACACAAACAAGAATATAATTGCATGTAGACATTTAAACTCAGAAGGAGGGCCTTTAAAAAGACTCTTTTCAGGGGACAGGAACCTAACTTCAGAGTACAAGAAAACTGAGCCCAGATTTAGAAAGAAGGACGAGAAGTAAGTACTAAAATTGGGACACTAGACTTTAAGACATCATATTTGGATTTATTTGGGGAATTGTTAGGCAGAATCTCCTGGGAAGCAATTATGGGGAGGAAATACAGTCAGAGAGAAGGCTGATTGTTTTAAATGACATCCCAACTATTTTAAGGGGAAGTGAACTTTGGCAAATGACTCATGAGGCTAACAAGGGAGCTTCTTAATGAACTAAAATGCAAAGAACTACAGACAAAAAAAAAAGGGGGCAAGGATGGACAGCAAGAAAGGTGTACAGAATGGTGCTTAGGAACAAAAATCAAGAAGGTCAAAGGCCAAGGAAGTGTTTCATGGATTATACAAAGGGATTCTAAAAATATGCTAGTGGCAAAAAAAAGGATATGGAAGATTGCAGATTCACCAGGTGACAAAGACAATAATATTCAAAATGGAAAGACCAAAGAACTCCATGTCTTGTGTGCATCATTTTTCATAAGGAGTAACTTGTTCATGTATCAGTCCAGCTGGGAAGGAGAGAGGTAATTGGTTCTAGATTTACATAAAAAAGTTGGATATATTCAATTCACAGATTCACCCAAGGGTACCAGAAGAGCTGCCCCACCCTGACTGAAAAGCTACTGTGCATAATCCATGGAAAATTATAGCAATCAGCCATAGTCCTTTATATTAGACAGATTAGTGATACACTTCTCCTAATGAAAGCAAGAGGGATCACTACAGGCACTATAAACTAATACTCCTTCCCTCAATTCCTGGAAGTAGCCTAAAGAGCACATTTTTGTAATCTATTTTCCATCCCCTGAAGGATGACACTAATTGGGAGTAGTTAGCAAGGACTTACCAAGGGCAAACTATGCTTGGTGAACCCAAATGACATTTAAGCATCTGAAGGGACATAATACATGGCCACTGCTCTCAGCAGCAACTGGCCACTGTTTCCAGCGGCTCTGAAACCTGGACACTTCCTTGCCTGGCCACAGGACCTGGGGTGTGACTCAAGCCAATGGATTTCCTTGCTGCTTTGTAGATTTTACCAGTTTCTCAGCTGGGCAAGTGTCCAAGAGAAACACACCAACACACACAAGACACTGACAGGATGGGCTGCAGACTGCCACAGGCAGGACACTGCTGTGTCAGCACTCCCTGAACAGGAGCACCAGCGGCCAAACCCTGTCTTTGTCTGACAGACACAGGGGGTCATTCATGCAGACACACACAGAATTACCTGGTTTCATGAGCACACTTACATTCCCACAATCACCAGCATGATCCTTCTGCCTGCCTGGCAATCCCACACAGATTCCAGGCCCTCCTACTGGCCCCAGGGGTCCCCTCATCACTGGCTGGTCCAGCCTGATGCTTACTAGCAAACATGCAGTACTGGTCCACTTGTCCAGCATGGACTCCTCATCCTCCTGATACCTCCTGATACCTGATACCTAGACCCAGAACCTCCTTCCTGCTGGTTAGTCCAGATGCAAGTGTGCAGGTGAGTGCCCCAAGCACACCCAGTATGGAGAAGCTGAAGATTGAAGTTGTCATCACAGTGCCTCAGCACCTGTCACACAGCCACATCCAAGTGCTGGCACTGAGCCCCTCAATTGCTCCACTCACTCAGGATCCTCCTGAGAGCTGTTTTTTGGGACACACAACATTCCCACCCCAGTGAGTGGCAGCTGAGACCCTCACCCACTCCAGTAGCTGGCAGAAGACCCCAGTCTGTCAAGTAGCTGACACCAGACCAGGGTTACCAACACCTCAGCCTGGCTCCAGCTGCTGGCACTCAGCCCTTTAAACCCTCCCACATGCAGAGAGGGGTAGCTCTGAAAACTAAAAAAAGATTTAATGAGGTAGACAGTTTGTGGTGATCAGGTGCAGGCCTCAGCCAGACAAGTGTACTGATCAGAGACTTTTTTCACACAGCTGTCACAAAATGATGAAAATGCAGAAGAATGACAGAAAATAATTAATTATTTGGAAAATTAGTTTATGTTAATGCTTCAAAAGCCCATATTAAAGAGATAGAGTACTCTGAAGCCTGAGATTTTATTGCAGTACTTAAGAAGCTCCATAAGAACTCACAGATGCTAATAATAAGGGCTCTATAATTTAGCAGATAAAAGCAGAACAAAAACCAGTGGCTGGAAGTTCAAAAAATCAAAATTAAAAAAGTCTTACTTCTAAGTGAGGCAGAGTGATCAGTGAGATCAAAGAAAGTTTCTTAAAGCTTCATGTCTTTGAGACCTAACTTTGTTTCCAGAAGTTATTCTTTAGTCAAATCAGTGGTTGTGGCATCATAAAAATAGTGTGAAATGCTATGAAAATTAACCAGATTAAGTCCACAGAGCTGTTTTTCTCTCTACTTCCTCTGGGCTTATATAGGAATAGTGCAACCAGTACAGCATATAGGTAAAATATGTATAAACACCATGGCAACCTGGTATTGATTTCACAAGGAATTTATTGTCTGTGCTACAGCTTCATTATGCATCTGACATTAGGAATGGCATAAAAGTCTGTAGTAGATACAAGTCCATGAAGAGGCATTAGTGGGATGTTTTCCTTCCAAGACAAATATTATTTGTTAGATAATTTTCTGGGACTTCCTAGACAGATTTGGCAGATATTCATACATTCAGACAAAATACAGAAACTCCAACACATTTTTTTTTCTTCATGTTATCCAACATGTTGTATAGAAGTAAAAATAGACAATATATATTGACTTATGTCTAACATGTTGCTTTGTTAGATTTAGTATGTTTCTTCAAAATGTATCTATTTATGCAATTTAATAATTTCTTCCTTTCCTTTCTTCCTTTCCTTTCCTTGTCCTTTCCTTTCCTTTCCTTTCCTTTCCACTTTCCTTGGTCTCTTTCCTTTCCTTCCTTTCCTCCTTTCCTTTCCTTTCCCTTTCCTTTCCCTTGCCTTTCCTTTCCTCTGTCCTTTCCTTTCCTTTCCTATTCCTTCTTTTCCTTTCCTTTCCTTTCCTTTTCCTTTCCTTCCGTTCCTTTCCTTTTCCTTTCCTGTTCCTTTCGCTTCCTTTCCTTGTCCTTTCTTCCTTATCCTTTCCTTTCACTTGTTCCTTTCCGTTCCCTTTTCCTTTCCTTTCCTTCTTTCCTTTCCTTTCCTTTCCTTGCCTTTCCTTTCCTTTACTTTTCCTTTCCTTTCCTTTCCTTTCCTTTCCTTTTCCCTTTCCTTTCCTTTCCTTCTTCCTTTCCTTTCCTTTCCTTTCCTTTCCTTTCCTTTCCTTTCCTTTCCTTTCCTTTCCTTTCCTTTCCTTTCCTTTCCTTCCCTTTCCCTTTCCCTTCCCTTTCCCTTTCCCTTTCCCTTTCCTTTCCCTTTCCCTTCCCTTTCCCTTTCCCTTTCCTTTCCCTTTCCCTTTCCCTTTCCTTTCCCTTTCCCTTTCCTTTCCCTTTCCCTTTCCTTTCCCTATGGGTAGCTGAAGCAATGTAATGACAGAGACCACATTTCTGAATTCTGATATGCAACGAGCTAAAAATAGTTTATCCTATTTGTTCACATTCTCAACTTTATACTAACTGCCAAAACTATTTTGAGCACCCACATCCTGGCATATTTAAGTTCTACTAGTATTTCTTATATACATGCTTCAATAATGCTGTACATCCGCTACCAGTTTTTCTTAATATTGCTGAAAAAAATGCATGATGAGTCCACAGAAGTAACTAGATGGAAATCCTACTCTCTTAATAAACATAATATGCTTCCTTCTTTGCTTCCCCACTTCTCATTATTCATAAAGCTGTGATCATTCTTGAAATTTTAACATTGCTCTCAAATCCCTCACAAAAACATTTCAGCAGAATTGCTGAACTCCATAGCAGCACTCCAGTACAAATATTGACCATTTCATTACTTATGCAGTGTCTAATAATTCAGTTTTATAACTCAGCTTTAAAATTATGTGCAGCAGTACAAACCAGATAAAGTTATATTTTATACCACTATTATAAATATTTACAATTCACCTCCTGGGCATTCAGAGTTTTCACTATAAGGTAATCAACATACTAAATTTTTTTATTCTTTGCCATGGCCAATAGGATAACACAAAAATGTCTATCATATTTAACATGAATAAAGATTGCCATAAATTCTAGCAGTACATTTCTTAATGAAGTCAATGACTTTAGCAATGTCAGCTACCTGTTTAACAGCTGTAAAATAACACAGTGAGAACAGAAGGAAGCACTGTTCAAAGCAGGACTATGTCTACTGAATCCCCTTTGCAGTGTAGCCAAGCTGCTACGTTGCTTTCTTTCTCAGCAGCTGTATTTCTCCTCCTGTACTCTCAATGAATAAAGCTCCTTATGTATCTTAGGACAACAGGAAATGGAAAAGTACATCGAACTCTTCTATTCCAAAACCAAATTATCCCACTAGAAATAAAATAAAAGGGCACATCTACACGGTACTTAGCCTAAATTATCAAAAAGGGGATTAAGTATAGCATTCCTTCTCCAGATATTAATACCTATACATGTTGTAGGGAGCCTGAAAGCTACTAAAAACCTCCACAGAAAACTCTCCAGAAAAAAAACCAAACAAAACAGGCACAGAATCAGCAGATTTAGAACTTGCCCATTTCTCACTCCAACCAGCAATGCTGTGTCACTCGACAGTGATAAAATTAGCTCCAGGGTATTTTTAAAATACCTCCTTAATTTTCAGTGCACCTCACCATTTTCTGTTGTCACTGTAAGTGAAGTCTATTACTTTTGAGTAATCTGTTCCAGTTTTCTCTCATGAAATAATTTTTCTTCAGTGATATTGTGCTACATAGAGAGGTATGTTTATCAGATGTGTTCTTTTCTGAATAATAAAGAAACTGAGCATGAATAAGTTTGTGCATAACAGTACCAAAGACAAATATGCCACTTGATACAGAAGAAAGAAAGCAGGTGAGGAGAAAGAAGAAGAGAAGAGAAGAATGTAGGGACACAGATTGCAGACTGAGTTTTATGATAATGTTTAGCAGGCCAGAGTCAATATTTTGTGGTCTGCAGTGCACTTGATTTGACTGAATGCAATTGCAGTGGCTTACATATGGTGGCTCAGCATAGTCTTTCTATTAAAGGTATCATTTTCTATTTTTTCATAAACATTTTTATTGTGAGGAGATCAGAAAAACGAGTATGTTCCAGTGCATTAAGATCAAGAATGTCCACCACAGATTCATATCTGCCATAGATTCTGTCGGGTACTCTGGAGCTTCTTGTCAGCTTTCAGCTCAACTGCAAATTTGTCAAGAGGATGAGAAGTCAGAAAAATAGATGTTTGGAGGCTTTAGGGTTTTTTTGTTGTTTGATTTTTTAAAATAGTGAACAATAACAGATTCCATGTAACCATCTACCTATACAATCTCTTTCAAAGCATTTCAGAAGGAAGTGTTTTAAATTATCTCAGATTATGAAAGGTATGTTCCTTCTTTTTCAAATTACAACTGGATCTTATCCCTGCAGATATATGGTGCTACTTCTCACTCTATCCTCTCATGCCACCTCTACAATTTTGCTTTATTGCAATGATAGGTTGCTAATAATTTCTATCTTAAATTTCAAATTACATACCCATAATGAAGCTTTAAATTATGAGGCCTGATATTTAAGGGTACTAAATATGCAGATATTTCATCAAGAAGTTAAGAAGGAGCTACTGGGCAATCAAAATTTTTGAAAACTGGCAGAACCAGATCTTAAAATGTTGATTGCAGGGTTATACATGTTCACAAAGAATAGAAAAAGAACAGGAATGGAAATTGCCCTGATGTGATTACCATTTAAATACATCTATTCTCTCCCATCAAGGGAAGAGGCATTAAATGAATGCACTGTAATGTAATGAGTTTTCATTTCTTTGCTATCTGGGTATAAAGAGGATAGCTTCATATGAAGTCAGAAAAAAACAGGTATTGAAAGAAAAATTCTCTGACAAAATGAAATTACCTTGATTCAGGTCTTAAAACAGTAGATCTGGCTGTGGTAAGGGAGACTCCATTCAACTAAGAGTTTGGTATTCAGTCTAACTTTTTTGAAAAATCTTAATTTCACAAAATAAAACATCAGTTTCAAAAAAGATGAGCATCAAAGTTCAAGGTAACAAGTTTATGTTTTGCTCTGAAATGCTGATTTCTGTGGTTGAAGGTAAAATTTCTCCAAACTGACCTAGGAGTTTGAGTTCTATTAATCAATATGTTATTTTCCTAGAAATGAACTATGTGAGGAATCAGTCATATGTGCAAGCTGAAGTCTATAGCTTCCATTTTAATCATTCTCAGTCATAACTGAAATGCATAGTATGTTGTCTGTTATCATTAGTAATGCAAAATCTTTCTGTAAAACGTTTATAAGGACAGATGATAGCACATATAATGAATTAAATTCAATATGAGAAGCATATATTATATTTTGCATAGTAAAATATCTATAGGAATTGCATAGTTCATTTTAATATAACATTTTTAATAATGCTGCTGCTGAACAGTTATCAAATGCTTGAAAAACTAACAGACTGTAGAGTAGCTATAATCTAGACAAAACCAGTTACATATAGCCTAGTTTTCTCTTTTCTAATTTATTTCTTTTTTGTGTGCACCCTCCCAGCCAAAAAAGGTAGTGGGTAATCATTTCAGCTATTTTCTCTGTAACTCAAGAAGGGCTTAAAAAATATTTTATGTTTTTCATATCATGGTTTTATATATAGGAGGGAATTTCTAAATGAAGTAGAATTCTAATGCATCATACCTGGAGATAAACTATTATCAGTGGCTGAAGACATTTTACTAGAGAGGGATTCTGGACTGTGTTTCTATAGCAGCCCTTCATTGCATTACCCATTTTGGATAGTTTCTTAGCTATCAAAGTGTTATTCAGCTAGTTACTTTCTCAGAGATGAGTTTCTATTGCAGATGGGACCAAGTAGGGTATAACCATGACCTCAGAACTTCCCCAGCAGTTTACTATAGAGACACTCAGCAGAGACACTTCATGGAAACAGAAAAATCAAATGTCTTAACGCCACGTGTTTTTAAAAAAAGAGGGGAGAAAAATACAAAAAGGAAAAAAAACAAATGACAAAACACTATAACAAATAAATTGAGAAAAACATTTTTTGTTTATGTCCTATAAAAATCTGTTAGAGTTCATAGTCCCTGGTACCAAGAAATGAATACATGATATAAACCAACTCTTCAAACAATACTATACTGAGCTTGATCATGAACAAGATCCTTCCTGAAACATACATTTACAATAATATGAACTTCTGGACTTCAGGAATACATGTTCCAGCTCATTAACTTCAGTATCTGTGTGAAAACTACAGACAATTGTGAAAATTGCTATAGAGAAATAGCTTTATGTCAATTCAGAGAACTGAGTCAGCTTTTCTCCTATGCAAACATTTGAGAAGGAATCCATCCATAAAACTTGCAGATGCCACTATCCAGTGAAATTCAAGACTAACTAGTAATGTCTTGACATTAATTTGAATAAACATGTGTAAGAAGAACCAAAACAATAACAATTAAGTTTTTCAGAATTAAAAGAACTTGCCATTATTAGAGATCAAAAAATATTTTTGCCTGGATAGGACTATAGATTGTAGAGTTTAAAATATTTTGGTTTGAGATATGACTCTATGCATCTGTAAGTGATTACATGAAAAGCAAATATTGTAACTTGGATAAGGTTATATGTGTGTTTTTGTATATTTCTGTGGGATGCTTAAGGTTTTTCATGTATAGAGATCAGTGGGAAAAAAAAAAAAAAAAACAGAACACTTTTTTAAGAATGCCTTACCTTCATAGTAAACTTTAAACCCATGAGCACTAACTGCAAAGTCACTTGTCAAGCGCAGTGAAAATACAGATTTTGTACTTGTCACGGGTGGAGGAAGATGAAATCCTGTTAACCTAAGAAACAAAAAAGCACAATTCATGTTTAATTGTGTGGTAAATAAAACAGTGTGTGACAGATGGCTGTTCCAAATAATATTTAATCATGGAAAAGACAGTTGCCTTAAAAGTTTGTAGCTTGCATTATGTTAAAAAATAATTTTATATAGTAAATGAGAAATTAATAGAAAATTTTACTCTCTTTGATGGACACTATATTTATTATAGATGATAGTAAGACATAGAAACTGGAGTTAAAAACAGTTCACATTATCAGTAGCTGAAAAAGAAAAACGACCAAAGAAATCACAGTACACCAGACAATTTAGACTCCTTAAAGTTATGTTCAAAAATGCATTGCACTATATATCTTACACAGGCTTCTTCTAAAATTTGTAGTAGCTGAATTTTTCCACAGGAATATAATGAAAGAAAAGGACCATGATTCATTTTAATGAGGGAATTTAGTATTATTTAAACTGTGCACTTTAGCCTCCAAGCAGAAATTTCTGATTTCAACTCGAAGAGTAACATCATTGTGGAATAACAAATCCATACAAAAAGCTCTCTTAAAAGGAATTACAGGGTCATTAATATTTGTGGGGTTTTTTGCTCTTTGTATGCTTAGTTTGGTTTTGTTTTATTAAAGCCACTGTGTTTGAGACACAAATTAAAGAAACATTTTTGTGTACTCAGCACTGCTGATAAGCTCTGCTGATACCCACTTCTACATATTCATTTGATGTACATATGACAACACTTACCTTCCTCAGTTTTGGAACAATAACCTCATCAGGGTTCATATCAGATCAACAAAGCCCACAGCATTTCACTGTCAAAAATGTGTAAAGAACCAGTTGAAGAATTTAGCTGTGCACACACACCAGTGAAGTCAGACATACCTCTGGAACCCAGTTAGCCATGTGTGGTGAATTGTGCAGCAGATAGGATGATATATTTTATTAATGATTGAGATTGAAATTATTTTACTGTGTTTCTAGATAAGCCCTTTTGTTACATTTTACTTTGAATTTAGAATGACAGAAAAATTTAGGTCAAAAGGGGCCTGTAGAGGCCACATAGTCCAATGTACTGTTCAAAGTGGGCTAGAAGTCAGAGTTAGTCTAGGTTGCTCAAGATTTAAATTTTCCCTTTTCATTAGTAGAACAAATTCACTGTGATTTTGTTGTTTGCTACGTGCTTTTTGTGTTTGGTTTAGTTGTTTTTTTGTTTGTTTGTTTGGTTGGTTTTGGTTTTGTTTTTTTTTTTATGCAGATATAGATACAGCTACATAGGCTGGTCTTTAGTACACTTTAAGAAATACACAAACTCTGATAATTTTACTGGAAGAGATGATATATATTTTTAATTTTACTTGATGCAGGAAAAATATACCAATGATGTTTACTGCTGTTTTATTATATTTACTGCTGCTTATTCTGAAATTCAGTCTCAGTCTTCTGAAATCACAAATTAACTGGTAAGTTATGTCCTGCCATTATCAGCATTTCTAGTTTCATCAGAGGGAAGGATATAGAGTGATGAGAAGCCTAGAATTCAAAAGGTCAGGAAATGATTTGTTAAAAAATACTTTAATTGCAATATTAGCATTTATTTAATATTGTACTTATTTTTAGATTTAAGATACCTTCAGATTCATTCCATATAGTCTATTAGTAATTTACCATGAAGCTTATTTGCTTCATGGGAATCACAAAAAGTTTTATATTTTTATTTAAAAGCAAAACAAAATTAAAAAAAAAAATAAAAAAATCTTTCCTCTCAGTACAATAGACAATTTAGGCTATTGGTTACAGTCATGACAGATATCAAAGCCAAATAATAACAGTACTCGCATCACATAACCAGAAAAATAAAAAACATGTACAAAAGAAGCAAAGGCCCCTAAAGAGGTAAATATTCACATATTTATATGTAGCAAGTCCTCAGAGGGTGTATTTACAAATCTGTTCTTTGTTTTGTCACTGGTATCTTTACGAATAATATAATTAAAATAAGACTATAGAACTTATGTTAATATGAAAAGATAGAGAATTATGTACAGAATATTTAGGATTTAGGAAATGCATTTTTTTTTTATTAGGAGTGTACCTTTTTGTTCTGTTATTTAAAAAGAGTTAATAAAATGCTTACATCTCCCAAACAGGCATATGAATATTTTTTTTAATAAGTCAATATCAGTGCATTTTTTCCAATAGCTCAGTCATCAACAATAAAGAAATTAATTAATTGGTTAGTATCAACGCTTTGAAATAAATTGGCCTAATGTTAAACCAAAACCAATAATTTGAATAAAACTTTAACTTGTGTCACACAGTAGGCTTAGCCTGTATCTATTTATGCACAGAATGAGTTAAAAGAATTCTGGGTATAAACACATATCCAGCAGAAAAAAGTACATAGTTATCCCAAAATATTTAATTTTATGTGTGGTACATAGACACAGCTTAGATGGGTAGTGGATTTTTTAAATGAACACATGTGTTACTAGCATAGTAAACATTACAGCTCCTGATGCAAAACAGATCATTACAAGAGCTGTTGGATACCATTTAGCTTTCAGCAGTGGGCCTTTTATAACCATCATTATGTCACATTTAGTCAAAAAGGATAAGCTTGTTTCTCTAATTTGGTTTCTACACTTCAATTGATATGAAGAAATTTGGTGGTAATATTTTTTGGTTTAGTGGATGCAAAACAAATCAAAAATTTTAATAAGTAAAAATTCAACGTGTGAATACAACTCAGTGAAATACTACAGGTTTTTAGAAGGAACTGTAATGTAATTCATTCTGACTCTTGAAATAACCTATATACTTGAATATTATTCATTTGGTACAAAAGGACATTGACCTCAGAGTTTAAGTCTTACTTGTATGCTAAACTTTACAAACTATCATAAGTGTTAGCTAGAAGAGTTTTCATTGCCATTTAAAATGAAACATAGCAAGCACATCATAACTGCAGGAGAGAGATGGCAGGTAAAGAGCAAAATACCTGTAAGATAATGTGGGTGCATAAATCTGATTGTGACTTATTCAGATCAGTCTAAATGTCCAACTAAATGTTAGACAACTACATGTCTATCTGAGTACTCTGGTAAAAGTGAAACTTTATGTGGAAAAATTATGCAAAATAAGCAGTCATCTCATTAAGCAGATATCATATGCATATTAAACACATTTAAAATTTAAATTTCCTCTAGTAGCTGAGGTTTTTTTATCTTCAGCAATTTCCCATCTTACATTCCATTTGCATAACTCGTTCCATTTGTATCAACTTTTTTCAAATTTAAAATACCTAATGGAGTTATTCAGGTGACTTTCTATTGCTGTTTAGATACTATGAGACACTCTAAACATCAGCACAGAGTTGGTAGGTATGACACTGTAGCACTAAGAGATTCATGTGCTTCTGGAGAGATGGAGGCCAGGCAGGATGTTCCTACATCTTTTCTTATGCTCTTGAATCATTCCTTTATAGTCTTTCACTTTGGCAGAAAAAAATGTTACATTACGAACACGCTTTTTTTCTTCTCTTTTTTTTTTCTTTGTGGGGGTGGGATTATCTGTTCCTTTTCTTCTTTCCCTTTTTGATTTTGGAAGTGTTCTCTGATCTCATTAAGAGATGCCATAAGTACCTGATACTGGCTTGGGTAGCCACGGGAAACCTTGGAAACTAAAAGACCATGTCTACAGAGGTTTTTTGTTTCAACTCTTAAAAACCCAAATTTTACATTGTGACATTCCACTTGAGTATTTGACTTTGATGATTCTGGTTAGCTACAGAGTGTTATCAAACACAGAACAGTGATACAAATTTGTAAATGAATACACTGCATATGAATGAATAGATTTGCTTTTTTCTTTGTGGTGTGTCTAACCAGCTTGCCAGGCACCTAACACCCACAGGGAATGGACACATTATGTATGTAGTGCAAGACTCCAGATGTTTCTGGGAGCTTAGGAAAAGGTTAAGAGATATTTTTATTTTTTCAACTTTTCTATGTCAGAAAGACCAGATGTTCATCCTGAAAATTTATTGTATATAGAAATTCTAAAACTCCAGTAGTAAATATGGTGAAATTAAAGATATCATTTGGAGACACAATATGTATTCGGTATCTACATATTACTTGAATGCAAAACTATAATGCTACAACAGGTTGCAGCAACATGAATCTGGAAATGTTTTTCAATCATCTCAGAGTATAAGAATGGAAAACAGAAACACACATTGCTTTGGAACCAGAAAAAAGGTCATACAAGGGATATGTGCTTAAATTGCTCCATGTGGACCCAAGACTGAAGAGAAGAAAATTATCACCATCATACTCTTTGACAAAGAATTAATCTTGCTGATTGTGTGCTATAACTATCCCATGGTGTCACCTTTATCCTCCCAAGGCAAACAAAAGTGGCTGAGGATCCAAATGAACATCAAAAGTACCACACAACACCACCAGAGAAAAGAGGCAGATTCTAGGAGGATTCTGTAAAATTTTAACTGCATATTTTACATAAATAGTTGCTTGGAGTATGAGTGTTAGTAATACTGTAGGCAAATTAGTAACAATAGTTATCATACTCACTGGTATATTTTTATTTGTTAAGACTTCTTGGTGAAATAAGACAGATTTTGAGTCCTCAGATGTCTCTTAAGTACTTAGGGTGCAAGTGCATAAAATTTCTTGATGTAAAACCAAAGTGACTAAAGGCTGGTTTTTTCCTGGTGAGACTAGCTTTGAAGGAATCTGTTTTATGTGTCTTCTCACTCCATCCTTATTTATTTTTTCAGTAATGGAAAAAGTCAAATGGAGTCTGAAACAAAACATTGTCTCATGTACACAGGAATTTCTAAATATTCTGTCACCATTAATTAAAATATAATAAATAAATTCTTAATCGTTGTGATAATGTTTGAACTTATATGAAAATTTGTAGTAATATTTTTGATACTGTAAATGATTGAAAAATGATACAATTATTTTCTTTCAAACATGTCATTTGCAGAGTGTCTCCATGTCTCTTCCTCCTGTAGGTTACTATATTCTGTCATATGGTAAAGATTCAGAAAAAGAAGGTACCTATATTAAACAGCTGAATGTCTGTTTTCATTTTCTAAGTATATTTTAAGAGACTACTACTCCAAGAGTAATTATAATCTATTTTAATCTCTCCCGCAATCTTTTTTCCATCACATATGACAATTTTAAAATGACAAATCATCTCAGATTTGTGGTTTCCAAGACTTTAGAGTTCTGATTGGAATTTTTTGCAGTTTGATCAATCATTTGTTTTCTACTTTTACTGTGGTCCCTGTGATAAAATTTAAATCATACATCACTTTAAGTTGCATACTGAACTTTAAACTCATCAGCTCTCAAGGAAGACTGGCTCCCATTTTCAGGATCTAAATAGAGCAATCATTTCATAATTGCAAAGTTAAAATTATGGAAAGAAATCTTGATTACTCATGCAAAAGTGCTCCTAGATAAACTGTTTACTTGAGACTGTGATGTGATAACTATTTCCTCTTTGCTTGTGTATCTTATATATTTGCTGTTTGACATTGATTATGCTTTTAAATAGGTACTTTTTAAAAATGTATTTAACAGCTCTTTGTACCGTTTTTCTTTCTTTTCATGTTCACAAGATTCTACCATGTTTTAGCTATTTCCAAAGAAAATACAAATCCGCAAGAACATTTCACCTTAGACCCTATTGAATCTGAAGAAATTCACCAAAAAAGTTCTTTCAAGTGAATAGCAGTCTCACTTAATCTCAATTTTTTGATTAGGTCAGAAATTTTACAGCAGGAAGAGTTTTAGTCTAATCTGAAAGGTGCAAGAAATGTTTGTCCCTAATTTGGGTAAAATTATGCAGAAATGGAAAACACGTTAACATGCAAAGTTATTGTAACTTTGATTGTAAAATTAAAAAGAGTATCAAAGCCTATACATTTTCAGCAGTAGTTTAATCTCCAAATAACTGTTTATTCCAGTAAAAAGAAGATAGTTTCTGAAAAAGAATATGCGTAATAATCAAAGTGCCAAGTATAAACAAAAAGTAGGTAAAACAAATTGTTGCATAACTTCATTGAGAATATTCCCCACAAGTAAAGGCAAACTTTCTGAAGACAACAGAAATGGAATTTTATTCTATATTTAGCAGTACATAGGAAATATAGATATATGATATTTTCAAATAAGAGAAAATATTCTAATGTTTTGTTTGGTTTTTTTTTTAATTTTACATCAACTTTTCTTGAAAAAACACTTGACTTTACTTTTCCTTCCACTATGAAATTTTGGTCTTAATGTTACATATTTAAGTTGATAATCTTCAGATAATACTTTTCTTAAAATCCATAGCATGTATACAAATGAAACTTCATCACCAGTGGACTTTTCCCATTAAGCTATCTATAATCCTTCTACCAGTCATTTTATTTGCTGGTATGCCCAGTAGCTTGCTATCTGTTATTTATGCACGCAGTACCATTCAATACTTAGCAAATAAACGCATCCTGAATTTATCAAGGTACTGTTGAGGCTTGGTTTTGTTGGACCACATGCTGATGAATCCATTATTAGCTGCTGGAGTCCTGTCTGTGTGGTTTTGTATTCATACACACTTCTATTAATTTTCTAAGTAGCAGATGATTAGATTTAACATCTGACTAGCCTGATGCTACACTGATTCAATTTCAAATTTAGTGAGATCTTTTGCCTGCCAGATACTTGTTTAACATTTTCCCACTAGCTCTAATTATTATTCAAAAAAAGAGAAAGCCCTCAACAGAAGGGTTGCTTATTTGCATTTTCTAAGATAAAAGCGTGATCTTCTCACCCAATTTACTGCTGCATTTTCTGTGGCCAGCAAAGACTCAGCTAAAATAACAATATTCTTCAGTATTTTTTCCTAGACTATTTTGTTTTCATTTAATACTAATCAAATATTTGGTTCTGATGACTATATCCCCTTATTTCTACATGTCATGGCATTTTCTTATTTTGAATACCAATATATTAAAAAAATATATGATTACTTAATAAAGCATGGATTTCAATGTTTATTATTTCCAATTTGACATCCCATATTTTGGTTTTTAATCTTTTTGGCTTCCCTCTTTCATGGGAATGCAAAATCTAGCATCTGTTTCTCTTTGAGTCTGTTCTGTGATTTTTATTCTGATTTTTTTTTTTTTTCTCTGTCACTTCCATAATAATTCATCAGACATGTAAGCATCTGTGCCGATTTTGACTGGGGTAGAGTTGATTCTCTTCGCATTGATGATTATGGGATATCTTTAATATTTGTGCAGAAAATAGTGTGGCAGTACAGGGATGATTTTGCTCTTGCTAGGCAGTGCCTTTGCTGTTTCCTGCACTGTCACACTGGTGAGTGCTGGGGGTGAATGGGAAGCTGGAGCAAACACTGTGGAATAGCTGACTCCAAACAACCCAAGGGACATCCCATGCCACAATTCCTTGTTTTGCCTTGCTTGTGTGGCTTTGGCTTTGCCTGTTAAACTGTGTCTCAGTCTATGAGTTTTATCACTTTACTCTTGCATTTCTCTTCCTCTTCCCACTGGTAAGAGAGTGGAGAGTGGCTGTGTGGTGCTTGGTTGCCATCTGGGGTTAAACCACAACAGCCTCTCTGATCTCTAAACAGCAAAATGAGCATCTACCAGTAGAAAGTTTCAAAAGCTCTGAAAACTATTTAAGGAGCAATAGCAGTCAGACATAAATGATAGAAGAAAAGCAAGGAAAAGCAATGTAATATGTTTATATTAAAAATTAAATAAATTTATGTATTTCATTACCAAAACACGATGAAACAAAATATCTTCTATACCTTAAAAAATGTTATTTAAATATCAACAATGTTGTTAAGTATATGAAAGAGTAACCAAATATATTACTTTCAAAAGTAAAGACACTTCCAACTGTTAACTGCAAGTATCTTTGATTTTGATTAAAGCTTTTAAAGTGGTCCAGAACATATTAACCAATGCTTCTCCTCCTTCTCAGAAACTTAATCCATATTCCTCACACAAAAGCATACAGATCATTCAGTTTGATGTACATCTCACTATATTGGATTCCTATATCAAATTTCACAGCCTGGTGCTTAAGATGCAGCTCTAATGACTTTAGGACTTTTTCTACTATCTCATATCCACTGTAAAGTAGCATGAATGCCACAAAAGAAAGCAGATTTTTTTTTATTCCTGTTAGGGTTTTCCCTTGCTTGTTACCAAAATTACATTAATTTTTCCAATATATATGTTATATCAATTTTATAAAAATATATTTTATATAAATAAATATGTTATATAAAGAAAAATGTTCTCATATTGAAAATATGAAAAATACATGTGAAACTTATTATAAAAAGAGTGCTTGGATACAAAAAAATATTGATTTCTCGTCACTAGATAACAGGATATCAAACAAAGTAGGGACAGGTCTGAGGCCAAAATGGATTGTTCAGGTCTTTATATAGTTAAGTCCTGAAAATCTGCAAGGAAGGAGGTGTGTCAGCTTTCTGGGAATTCAGATCTAGTCCTTAACTGTTCAAGAAGCACACTATATTAGATTCAAATTATTCTGTGTGATAATAGCCTCTGTCACCTAAGTGATCACAAATACCACGGGAAAAGAGCCTTGCAATTCTAACATGGTTAGTCTCATAACACACACCAAAGTCAGAAAGTGCTGTTCTTCCATTTGTTGAACAGGTACAAAGAATTGGATACCAGGATTCAGGCTTGTTTTAAAAGGCCCAATCTCTGTAAAGAGTTCTTTTTCACAGTCCTTACAATAAATTAAGTCATAGAAGCATAGAAATCTCTGAGTTGTAGGGAACCTTCAAGGGTCATCTAGTCCAAGTCCTTTGTGATAAGTAGGGACATATTCAACTAGATGATGCTGCTCAGAGCCTCATCTAACCTTACTTTGAATATTTCCAGGGATATGAGATCTACCACTTCTCTAGGCAATTTGTCCCACTGTTTCACCACCCTCACGGTAAAAAAATTCATCATTATATCTAGTCTGAATCTAACTTCTTTTAGTTTAAAACCATTAACCTTTGTCATATCACTGCAGGTTCTACTGAGAGCCTGTTCCTGTCTTTCTTAAAAGCCCCCCTTAAGTACTGAGAGGCCACAATAAGGTCCCTGCACATCTAACCAAGGGGAGGGGAAAAACCCCAAATCTTTGTTAGTACTACCACTGTTTATTTATTATATAAATTATACAAGTGTATTTCTACACCAAGTAGATGTACACAGTGCATCAAGTACTGCATTAATTTACAGCTGAGGGAGTAGATTATCCCACATTACTCTGCACTGATTTAGCCTCAACTTGAGTACCATGTGCAGTTTTGGGGACCACAAATAAAGAAGGATAAGAAGGATATAAAGCTATTAGAGAAAGCATCTAATAGAGGGTAGCAAAGAGGTTGAAGGGTCTTGTGGGAAGCCATATGGGGATTGGCTGAGGTCACTTGGTTGGCTCTGTCTGGAGGAGACTGAGGAGGGACCTCATTGCACTTACAACTTCCACAAGAGGGGAAGAGGAGGGGCAGGCACTGATCCCTCCAGTGACCAGTGACAGGACTCAAGGGAACACAATGATTCCATGATTCTACTTACACACAAAAGCAACCTACTTCCCTTAGTTTATAGTATATGTTTGGGGTGGGTTTTCTGAGTTGCTTTTTTATTCCTTATCTAGATAGAAGAATGAAAAGAAGTTCTATATTTTTTTTTAAAAATACAGTATTTTAATATTACTACACCACAACATTTCTTAGAGCAAAATAACACTGCTTTCATCTTACATATGAATTTAAGTTTCTGAAGATTTGAGAATTCTGTATCGAATCCAATGGATAAAATCAACAATATTTCCATGATTATATCTTTCTGATGACTCTTCTAACTTCCAGAGTAAAACTGATCTCCCATTTACTCTTCTATGCCTTGGCTTTTTCTCACATCCATGTTTTATGCATCTTCTTGAGGTTTGAGTGGAAAAGACCACATCCTAATAGCAAGTTCAAAGAATTGCAAGGGTTAAAAATACAGCAAACATTAATAGCTAATCCAAGTGAGAATCAAATAAGCTGTAAAAGAATTCTGATGATTTGGATCACACAATCAACCATGGTGGTAATCAATCACTCACTTGTTATATACTTACACTTAATTCAACTGAAAAGTGTCAAAGTAAACTGGTAAGATGAAGTTTAATTACCTTGTTGAACAAGTTTTTCAGTTAACCCAAAGGCTTAAAAGTATTAAGAAATGTATTGGACATTTAAGCAATAAGTAAATTCAGAGTTCATCAATATATCTCTGATAGCACTGCTAAAGCGATTGATGGGATATGAAAATCCCACGATTTAGGAAATCAATCAATTTTTAGGCAGTGAATTAAACTAAGGCTCTGTAATGTGTAAATTTGGTGTGTACATTGGACCCTGGTGTAAAGGCAAGATCTCCTCATTTTTGCCTTGACCCAGGAGTTTTTTTCATTTTATTTTCTCTTGTCCTGCTGTTGAGGGGGAGTGATGGAATGGCTGATGGGCATCTGGCAGCCAGCCAAAGTCAATCCAACACAACCTCTAATGCTTTTTCTTACACACCAATTCAGAACAAGCATCTTTTAAATCTCAGGAGTGCTTTAGAAAAAGATAGCACTTATCTACTGAGTAATAGACAATTAAGGTCAATTCTCTTTAGGGTTTATGTTTTTGAATGTGCTTGTGTGCATTCATTTGTACATGTTGAGAAGTTAATAAAGGTGTTGAATTGCAGTTGAGAGTATTACAAGATTGAACTTCAACATCTTGGTAAAATTCCGCTTATCTCTGGCTTTTATAATTTCTTTCTAAAGAAACAGTTACTTGGCCACTGAGTCAGGAAGAAAATAAGAAATGTAAAGACTTCCTAAGTACTCCAATTAAAATATGAATAGGAGTAATTCCTAGAATTTTTATATGTTTATCCAATTGGTTTAAAATAAATAAACTGTATTTAATAATCTATAAAACAGCAAACTCGAGCAGAAACAGTCAATTAGATTCAAGTTTTACTCTTGCTGAAAATAGTAATAAAAATATATTTTGTTCAACAAGTCATTAACAAATGGACATGATTTATGAATTAATTTATTTTTTGTTAAATGATAATTTTTCCTTGTCAAAATGCAAAAGTGCTCATGCAATCTATTATTTTAAAATAATGGTCATAGGTCAAAGCTGAGTACTGTTAATTGAGCAGCTGCTTTGAACTAAACAATAAAGGACTCATCAGGTTCTGGTATAATCACTATATTCTGTACAAAACATGTTTCTAAAAACTGCCACAATCCATTATCAGTGTAAAGCTTTTATTATACAACACTCCACTTTTTTCTATCATCAGAAATGAAGCAGATTTTATAAATAATTATCTTTTCTAAAGTAGTTAATTTGCTTTAAGACATAAAACTATCAGTAAGAACTTCAAATAATTAAGAAGAACCAAATATTGCTCTACTGTACAAAAAGGTTTTAAAAATCTATAGGATGTGGATTTGTCTGCTTCTTGGAGAGGAAAACTGATAAGAACAATGCATATCAAAACAATAACCTTTAGAGAATTTGAAAGTGTCCTAGGTCCTTAAAGTAACTAGAATTAAAGAAACAAACAAAAAAACAGATTAAGCAAGCTGTACATATTTTTAACCATGAGCAGCTGGAACATTGTGACAATATAGTTTCTTGCCCTCATCTTAAAGCTGGGTAAAGATCTATGGTACATTTTAGCAGATCTTGGAGCTTTCAAAACACCAAAGGAGAGGAACCTGCTCCTTCCAATTTTCCAAGAGTTCTAACACTGACTTCACACTGGTTCTAGTCATTTGCACCCTTCTCTCTGAATTTATTTAACCACCCCAGGAAGAACTATTGCTTTAAAAATAAACCTGAGTCAATTCAGTTAGCAAAGGGAAGCATATCCTCAAAGTGACATGCCTGGTAAGTGCCAGAGCCAAAGGAAAAAAGCAAAGGATCACACAGTCAAAGTCAGAGGAACACGAGGGACAGGTTTGCTTCTGTGAGTGACAACAAGCTTTTAGATGAGTTGGACTATCTTTTGTAACTTTGCCTTAATGTGTGAAAATAGCACAATATGGAAAGAAGAGATGCCATATTTTGCTTCTCACCACTGTAGGTGCCAGGAACTTCCAGAACAGCTTCAACTTATACTAAATATTCTGTATCATTTTGGAATTCATCCACGAGCAAAAGGCTTGTGACATTATCACCACACACTCTTTATTCCTGTTCTGGTATAGGGATAAATATGTCATAGCAGGCCATATAAAAGAGGACAAATGATAGGTCTATATGTTTCAGAATCTATGCTTTTAATATGAAAAATTCAGTGTTTCAAAACTGAGTCATGGCAACAAATAGAATAAAACCATCTGATTCATCAGCTAAATTAGCTGCAATACTTAAAAAAACCCAATGAAACAAAAAATTCCATATATTTTTTTTCCATTCATTTTCTTCTAGAAAACTTTCACTGAGTCAGGAACAACTTGACTTTCTCACAGGCCCCTGTTCACTTCAAAGGAGAACACATAAGCAGAGTATGCCAGAAAGAGCAGGAGAGGGAAGAGGGGATGTTAGAGTAAAGGTGTCTCTCCTCCAGCACTGGATATATCTATCTTTATATTCAAAGGTCTAGAGCATATGGTGTTTCAAGGCAGAGCCTGAATCCAACTCTAGAGAAGAAATAAGTAGGAATAAAGTCTTTATTTTTGACCACCGAAGTGAGAAATTAAACTCTGGATTTCTCTGAAATGCCCTTGGAGCTGGGGTAGGTAAAAAAGCAACAAAACAGACAACCAAATTAAACACAAAATGGAAGATAAGAAAAACAGGTTATTATGGAAAATATTTTACATTTCCATGACTAAAACTCTGTAAAAGACAGATCTAGGAAAAATGTGGCACTTGTGATGTTTTCTATCCCATCAAATCAGAAATGTGACCTATAATGATTTTTACATGTGCAGTGAAACAAATATTCTAAATTAATGTATCTATTGCATGTGCAATTAATATCCTATATAAACCTAAATAATAAAACCACAATTTTCACTCCCATAGAAGGTGAATTCTCAATTCTCTACTACATGTGAAATACTGTAGAAAAACTTCTAGCAGGAAAATTAAAGCATTTTTTAAGAAAAGGATACCCGAGTTTAAAATAGAAAATAAGGTCCCACTTCTAATGGAGAAAAATCTAAATTAAAAATTTGGACTTGGAAAACATAAATAATATAAACAAAATATTTCAAGCACCTTATTCTAACCAACTTTTAAGAATCTTCTAATAACTGTTAGAACAAAGACAAAATACTTCCAAAATGAAAAAAAAGAAATACCACAATAATTTCAGAAAAGAGATTTTAAAAGATTCTGTTACTTTGGCTGAAATTGGATAAGAAAGGCAACCAGTGTTTGTATTTAGGATTGGATAAGAGATATGGGCATATAAAATGTACATCTGTAAAGAGTTAAGGGACTGACTGTCTTCAACTAGCATTTGTCCTTTAATTAAGAGGTTTAAATTGAAATAAATTATGACAGAAATATGAGTGCACTTAGCTGATCTGTTTTGAAACCATCAAAGGATAGGTTATCTATGTTACCTTGATTCCTTGTCAGAGCCATGTTAACTGATATTAACAGAATCAGATAGTGGAGTAAACAAAACTATTAAGAGGAAACAATTATTACTGCATACAGGATATCTCACAAAGAAGATGAGTTGGCCACCCACATTTCATAGCAAATTAAAAGTTGCAGTTATTACTTTTTAGTGCTGTAACTGTCAAAGACAATGAAAAGCCTAAGAGAGTTTAAAACTTTTCCATTTTCCATGTATTTTATGGAAATATTCTTTATAAAAATGTTAAATATTAAGTTATTCAAACCACTGCATCACAAAGTGAGCTATCAGTTCAAAATTATTCTTCAAACACAAGCCATTTTAACAAGACAAAGTGAATAGGGTTTTTTAGGACATTCAAAGTTGGTCATGCTTTGAACATTTATTGGTATTTTACCTTTTAATTTAATATCAAGAATAACTGGCCACTATTCTAAATACCAATGCAAAAAAAAAAGACTTTGTTTAAAAAAACCACATTTTTTACTAAAAAAATCCCCAACCAAACATAAAGCAAAAGAAATAAATTTGTTTGTGTGCTGAAGGTTACAATTACTTTTTTTTAAAAAGTTGCTCATGTTTTTGATTTGACTTCTTCATGGCTTGCTATCAGTTAATTTTTTTTACAGCTGCACCTTATAAAACAGTGTTAAGAGCCACTTCCATGTATATCTGGAACACATTAACATAATAATGAAACCTGTGCTACAGCATATTGATCAATAACTTAGTGCAGCTCTATATAACAAAATGTTTAGACAAAAAACTTATGTCAAATAACAGACTGGGAAAAAGTCCAAACAAACAAGATTTAATTTCCCTAGGCAACCATCAAAAAAAACCTTAGATACAGAAGGATTAAATCTATTATACCCAAGACATAGGGCAAGAGAAAACGTTTAAAGCCTCTACATAAAATTGTCAAATCATGTCAAATTAAATTCCAAATTTCAATATACCCAAGGCTGAAAGGCTACCAGCATATTGTTAATTACAGGTTCAAAAACTATGAAAGAAAGAAAAACTGGGCCTAGAGGTTTTTTTTTACTTGAAGGATTTCTGTAATTTTAGTAGCTTAGTTGAAATTCTGTAAAAGAAAGGGACGGTAAAAAAATTATTCACAGATAAAACTGCAAATGGGAAATGATTGTCAAAAAAGAAAATTGTGTGGCAATAATTAATTAAGGTGGTCTTAGAAAGGTAGGATAGAAATTTATAAAACAATTTAACAGAGGAGTGTGCAATGGAATAAGACAAAAATTGTAGAAAATAGTTTAATTGCAAAAGTATTATTATGGAAAGATGAAGTTACAAATACATTCAGTACTTATTTTTCACACAAAACCATAGTCAAATCCATCATTTTTCATTTTAACTTCAGAAAAGCATGATGTCTTAATTTTATTCTTTTTTCTTCCCTACAACAACATTTGTAGAATTTTTAACATGCATCCAGATAATTACACTTGTCCACAGTGTTTATATGTGGAAAAACAGTACTTTTTTATAATACTTACTATAGTCTTTCATTTGTGGAAAAAAACTTTAACTGATTTGGATAGTGGATAATATATTTTTCATATTTCTTCATATTCTGGACCAACAAAATGTTCAATTGATTTTTTTTGTGTGTGTCTGTGTGTGTGTTTGTGGGCATGGAGGATTTTTAAGTATTTTTTAAATTCTATATTTCAATATAATTTATTTCCAATGTTCATTTGAAATCACAGAGGAAATAAAAATAATTAATAGAAACTATTACAGCTGTGATTCTTTTTCACATGGTCTGGTATAACATGACAACAATGCAACTAGGCAAAAAATATTTTTACAATTAGCAATATTCAATCAGCTATGAAATAAATGACCTTGATCAGCATGTCCTTGTGCTTTTTCCATGCAGATTATATTTATAGAGGTGGATTATCAAGTGGCATGTAATGAAGGCAGTTACCTAAGAAATTACTTAGGTAAATTAGGAAAAAACCCCAAACACTACTTTGATTTAATTCCAGATTTTGCCATGTTATCTCTCCAAACATTCCTCAATTTTTTATGTATCTTTTGCTAGTTAGACCATCACATTAGTCCCTCTTCATTTCACTTTCTCCAGTGCCCAATATTCCACCCAAATATATGAACTCAATTCCTTCTATATAAATGCTGGTTACTGTAGAGAAGCTCTCTTATCAACAACTTTAATAACCTTATAAAAAACTGGTAAGGAAATGTCCACCTGCAATAGAAATGTCCACCTGAGCAATAGAAGTATTTCTTGGTTTCTTTCAAACCACCATTAAGAATGAACAGCATTTGTCCAAGAAAAGATTCCTCTTTTATAATATTAGAAAATATCAGTTAAACTTAGTCTGCCAATATAATTTTAGCATGGCAAGGTGTCAGCAACTTTAAAGGAACTTCAAATATTCTGTAAAACTAGATAAAATATATATTAATTTCTGTGCACAGCTAGTTTCATATTATATGGAAACATTTAACAATCAAAATTATCTCATTCCTTTGCAGATATATTACAAATGGATAAAAGTTAAATTTTTTATACAACTTGGAAACTAAACATGTAGGATTTGTATTTTACAATACAAAATAGATGTATATAAAATGATGTATAAAATAAATGTATTAAAAAGTGTATAACTTCAGGGCTGAATTTGCAAATCCTAGTGAAATAGACACTTCTGCATAACTATCAGTGTTGCTACATTTAGGTTCTAAAGACTTGCTTTGACTACAAAAAAACTGACATCAGATTTGGAGATAATCTTTTTGTGCTACTAACCCTTAGAAAGAATCTCTGGGTCTTTTTGATGTTTTTTTGTGGGTTTTGTTTGTTTTGGTGATGGGTGTTTATTGGTTTTGTGTATATGTTTTTGTTTGTTTGCTGGCTTTTTTTTAATTTGAGGTTTTTTTGGTAGGCAAAGTCACTTGTCCATATCAACCTATTCAGGGATTTCCAGTATATTATTGACAGTAATTTTTTCTTAAGTTCCAGGCATCCAAACTATTTGAATGATAAAATATTCACTTCCAACTGTGCAATATAATATAATCTACAGGAATGCTCTAATTAGTATATGTCAATACACATGTATTTGCACAAAACCCCAAAGGATTCTTTTGGTTTTCTGCAGACTTACCAGTTAAAATAGAAGGCTCATACCTTTCTCCAAAAATAATATAAATAGTCTATTCACACAGGAACCAACCATTCAGAGTTTAGTTTAGTAACAATATACTGTTGTTCCAGATATATTCTGATTCAATTATCAACTTTATAAAATTTTTTTTTATTATTTTTATACTGTTAACTGCAACAATGAAAGGTCAATTTAAAATCTGGTTTAAGAGTTATCTTTCTGCCATGGAAACAGGTCTAACAGTTAGACAACCCTGTAATAGCATGATATTTTCCCAAAAATTATAACTTTCTGGAACAAGAGCATTATTGTGATCATTCTTTACCTTTTTATAGCTGAAACATAGATGGAAAACTAATGGCCACAGACAGCACTAGCATGCTGTGTTATAAATAGCCTCCACAAAAAAAATCAGCTTTTCTTCTTAGGTTGTTTCAAATGCCATTAAGCAATTTAGCAACACAAAGAAAAGTGAGTAAGTAATTTTTTTTTTTCTCAGAAATTACCATACTCATCTCACTATAAAACTGGCAAAGGCACTCTTCACATATAGTTGGCTATCAGTTTATCCAAAGATGCATAATAAATCTCAGAGATTGCAAAAGGGGTTTTTCTTGCATTACATGAGTAGTAAACAAGCAAGTCCAATATCCATCAGCTAATTCAAAGCAGCCAAACTGGCCATCCATTTCAGAGAAAGATATCTTATGGAAAGCTGATAATGGGAAAGTCTCTTCCTAAGGTCAGTTACTAGAAAGTTACCTGCACCTTCAAATATAACCAAAATTTTAGTTGGTTGCTTGGGTTTTATTTAGTTTGGCTTGGTTTGGGGTTTAGTTTTCAAATTCCTACCATTTAACTTTAGATTTCCTTTCAAGTTAACTATTTTTTCTAAACCTACAAAACCCTTTGGCTTTTTTGTGGAAATGTAAGCATAAATTCAAGAGACAAGTGGCACCTTGTCCAGGCAAGCAGATTCTTTCATCAGTTTTAATTATCTACCTTTGTCTCTCTCTCTCAAGTGTTTAGCCTTTTAACATCATATAAAAATATTCCTAAGAGTATAGAAAAATTGATATGTTCTTTCAGCTTTGCATTTATAAGCACAGTGTCAAATATTTGATTGCTTCAATGCATTTTTTCATTAAGCAAACTTTTCAGATTAAAAAAAAATTTGTTTAAATGTTTTGTCTACTCAGAATACATCCTAGAGCTGCATGTCTGTTTACCAACACATTTAATTCTGTTACATTTCTTTCAATTATGTTTCTCTTCTCTACAAGCTTTGCTGTATTTATTGCTGTGTCCCTACCAATTTTGTATTCAAGATTCTACATATCTTCTGTACACAACTTTGCAGTATTTCTTTTGGTTGTTTGTAGTGAAAATTTTCCTAGTAAAAATTACTCAGTTCTGTTAGCTATCTCATAGTTCTCCACTTTGGTTGCTAGTTCCTTCTTTCTTTTCCAAAATGCCTTTTTTCTCTCTCTTTCATCTACTTTGGTATACATTCCTGTTGCTTTCTGTATCCTTATCTACTCATTGATCTTTGTCTAGGACTTATGCTTTTTTTTTTTTTTTTTTTTCTCTTTCTTTGTGAGGGGAGAGTATAATCCAGTTCGTTTTGTTCACTAGTCCCTAAATTCTCAAAATATATTCCTTTCTCTCATCTCTTTCCAGGCAAATAATGGAGAAATCTAAAGAACTACTGTGGAGCAGCTAAAATGAAAATCAGTGATAAGAAACTTGAAGTTCTTTTCAAAGTGGAAAATCTCTAATTTGATCCTAATCAGCTCACAATGTCTACTCTGGGTGAAAATTTGGGCAGGAAGTGAACAGTGATGAAAGAACAAAAAATGTGCATTTTTAGGACATAACAAACATCCTGAGCTTAAAAAATTCAGAGCGACAGTGGATGATGAAAATTTTTGAGATACAGTAAATGATTCATGGACTCCCTATCAACAAGTCCTGGTCTACATCAATATCCAAAAAGATATAAACAGGACAGTGAAAAGGAAAACTGTGCAATTTTCAGTTAGTTGTGAAAGAAGACTGCAAATATTCCACTCTGACATGTCTTAAAGCTCTAATAACCAAACAGAGAGAGCTTGTCTCTGTCAGATTTCATCTAGAACGTCACAGAACTGACATTTTTTCTTTATTTTATTGGTAGTCTTCCAGCTTGAGCAACTGTTATACTAGTAGATGAAAAGTACAGAATCAACTTGGAGTAGATACTCTAACTGCTGTTTGAAATGTCAATAATCTAAACTAACTGATAAAATACTCTGAAAGGGTATTTAAATGTTTTAAGAAGGAATTGTTCATATGAGAAACAGCTTACAAGGAAAAAAATGTACACATATATGAAATAAAAAAAATTACATACAACAAAATTTGGATTCAGGAAAGACAATCAAAACACCTTCATGGTATTTTGCCCAGATATGGCATTGGCACTAGCTCTGGGCACCCTGCACTGCACCTTGTAGTACTATACATCACCTAAAGGGAGAGGAAGTGGGGAAAGACAGAAAAAGTAAAACAAGAATTAAAGTCAGGAAATTCTCTAAGTGGAAACCCTGACACAGCAGAAATCGAGGAAGCAGAAGGGGAAAGCAATGCAAAAATGTGGGGCATTTTTAACTTCTGGTTTTGATGAGAATCAATATAAGAGTGGAACACTTGCTCCAATAATAATATATAATGAATGTATACAAATACATAATAGCATAATAGTTTCCAAAAAAAACATAAGGTAAGGAGTTTGGATGGAAGATGGTAAAGAATGCAATATATATACATATATATATACATAAATGTTCATAAAGAAATGTGGATAAATTTCTAAGGAGAAGCAAAAGGTCTGAGTCAGAAAAAAGGTTTAGTAGAGCTACCAGGGTAGTATTAGTAGACAGAACAACATTACCAGAACAGGCTAATAGCTGCCTGTTTGACACAGACTGATACCTGTCAGAAGGATAAACACACATGCATCAAAATAAGAAATGCAAAAGCAAGCAGAATTATTAAATGAGAGCACTGGAAGTTTCTGCTAGTGTCAACACTTATTTTTGCACTAGCCTTTCTTCATAAAAGTTTTGTAAGATAAATTCGACCATTTAGCACACTGAAGATGCAAATTATAAGTCTTTGACTTTAAAAATAGAAAGTTTTAGGGACAAAACCTGGTTTTCCAGAAATGTATTTTTTCCCTTTTAACATTGGGCATTATTAGAATTCTATGTAGTGCTATTTATTTTTTAAGCAAGAACATAAAATTAGTAAAGTATTCTTTAGTTTGCTTTGGATTTTGTTGTTGATTTGGTAGCCCTGCCCCAGAGCCATGTAAAGAGACAATTCACCTACTATCATATATTTATAATAGCATATAATATTATATATTTAATACATATAATACCAGCATATATATGATATATAATATAATATGTATAATAAATAATATTTAAGATATACAAATACCAACATTTGATATATATATTCCAGCAATTTAATATTACATATTAGTATATAAACTAGTATTATATATTAACAGTATTTAATATGAATGAATATTAATTGTAATTTTACCTATTATCAGTCTTTTTTTAACTCTGCTTTTATCAAAGTTGGACCAAATAAATTAATTTTAATTTTATAGTCAGTATGAGTCTGTAGGTTAAGTACCAAATTCAAACCTTTGAGTAAGGGACCTAATACAAAATGATATTTAACACTAGGAGCATGTTGAAACTTTAAAGATCCACTTATTAATCCACTGAAAATGTTGTTTTTCTCTGTAAGGAGAGTAAATGTTAAAAATGTAAGCAAAGCCATGGAGTCAGATGTTTTAGGAGAGCAATTCACCAACAGAGAAAAGACAGCAGATGTCTCCAGTAATTTCAGTCAATTTCTCCTATTCAGCTCAGCAGCACTGATCAGTTAACCTGTACATTTAATTCTTGGGGGTCTCAGCAGGGAGTGCAGATGAAAGGATGATTTATCTTCCTTAAATACAGGAGATTAAAAACTATGAGTATTAACTCCCTTTTTAAACACTATGTTTAAAGCTTCCTTCCATTAAAGTTCCTTAGAGAAAATGAACCACAAGTCACAAGAGAAAGGACTTTAATATAATTAAGTCTTTGGACACGGTGATGTTATCAACATTTAAAAATATATCTGCTGATCTTGCAGGCTTTGAATACATGGAAAAAATATATATATTTATTCAGTGATCAAAAATTCCATTTTGTGGCAGTTTCTCACAAATCCACTTAGTTTTTTAAAATAAACATTCATATTTTTTCACTTACACAAAAAATGAACAGCTGTCACAAATTATTATACCATATTTGTAACAGTGGAGGTTTCCAAACTTCCATACCATGTCTGTTCTTATGAAGACACACATGATGAAATCTTATGATGGCTTTTACCAGAACATTATGGTAGGCTCATAGTTTTCTAAATAATTTGTTTTTAACTTTGTAAGACATATAGTTTCAGCTACTAAAAACTTGCTTTCTAAGCATAAACATATGAAAGATTATTTTACTCAAAGTAAAGAGACAAATATACTGGATTAAATGCTTTAATTTAGCTAAGTACAGTTGTAGAAGGGATGCACATTTCATTTCTGTCTAAAATAGATCTGAACTTATTTCATTGGTTTCAATGCAATGTTAATTTTGTCATGAATATTTAACTGGCAATTAAATTTACTGGTTAAATTAATTAACTGGTTAAGTACTAGTAAATTTGGAAATATATTTCCTTGGAACTGTGAACAGAGTTTGGATATATAGTCACATTATTATTAAAATATTTAAAGCTATTTTGAATACTACACTGCAAGTTGGAGTAGCTAATTAGAGAAAAAAGTTTTAGACAGCTATTGAGTACACCTCTTTTCAAATTAGTATTCAATTCTAAACACCTAACTCCTTAATTTAAAAAAAAGGAAAATTACCAACATGCTTTTTTATATTTACTGACAGTATATTATGTCTTATGCTCAGCAATTTCTTTCAAGAAGAAAGAAGAAAACAAGATGTTATCCAAGTTGCAAAATAAAATAATTGCAAGGAAATGTCAGGGTTCATATTGGCATTCAGTCATCCACCTACATATGCACCATATCACTGCCACAAAATGTGTGGTTTAAAACTAATTATGGCTTCCATGTGATTTTTCAAGGACTGACAAGAAAAGTACACAATGAAGAATTTGTATAGTTAGGTCCATACCATTTGCTTTATGGGCAAGTATTAAATTATTTTCTCCTGGGTTTTTCTATGCTGAGTCAGGACTCTGAGGAAAGCATTAACCCTTCCCAGCCCAGGGAAGCCCCAGCTGGTGGCACTGCCACCCACGGCTGTCCCTGGGGCTCTGATGTCCCCTGAGGGAGCCTCAGCTGCAGCTCTGTGCCTGTCCCTGCCTCCTGCAGCAGCTCTCAGCCCTGCTCTGTGCAGAGCTCAGCTGGCCCAGCTTCCCCTGGCTCCAGGTGTGCATCTGCAGGGATCCTGCCCTGGCCAGGCTGGGGAGGAGCAGTGCTGCACCCTGAGAGCCCCAGCTCTGCCCTCTGTGCCCTGCCTGCCCAAGAGCACAGCCTGAGCTGGCTCCCCTTGGCCCTGGCCCTGTCTGCAGCAGCTCATTTCCCACTGCTCCCTAAGACAAGGACAGCCCAGTGAATCATTTACAAGTTGCACTAAAGACTGTCCCCATAACATACAAAAGGCATCATCAGATGACTCCAACTGCTTTGCAAAGCAATTGATTTATGTGATGTTTTATTGGTTCAAGCATACCTTCTGCTAACTTCATTAAATCATGGGATTTCTTATCTCTAGTGCAAACAAAACCCTCTTTTCTCAAGCTAGGCACTCAGAAAATTGAAAACATATTTTAAGCTTAGCTGAAATTATACATTTTGTACAATACAAAAATAATGAGAAAGAATTTTTTAAAAAATGAAACAGGAGGTTTAATTTGGAAATGCAATACTTTTATCCAGAGTAGGAGTTGTATTAGATACTTACCAAAAAAATGTCTAGACAATGTTTTTAAAAGCAATCATAGAAAATCAAACTTTGTTTTTGTTTGGTTGGATTTTTTTTCTCTTTTTTGTTTTGTTTTCTTTCCTCTTGAGGGGACTAGTTGTATAAATGTGAAAGAATGAATACAAAAAAATCACAAAATATGCATGGGTGGGGGCAACAAGAAAGCTCTAAAAACAGACAGTAATATGACCCAGAAATACTCCCAACTATGACATTTTGCCAAAATCTTGGTTTGAATACAGGAAGCAACACAGTCTTTTGCAAATAAAGATTTTTTGTGTAGGTGATTACCAATATGATTTATGAAAAAAATTTTTTTTAATAAAGTTCAAGTTATTCTGTATTTATCGTTTGAAGCAAATATCATGTAAAATATACTAAATGAAGCATACACAGTAACACAAAGATGCAGGTGAAATATTGACTACACTTCCTATTTATTATTGTTTAGCTGCCATTTAAGTGCCAGGTAAATCAGTTAAAAGCTGTTGAGCATTCACTGAAGATATGCAATGACTAATTTCAATAAGATTTAATTCTGAGGAGACCAATTAGATGAAGCAAAAAACTAGATGAGGTGTGAGTAATAGGTGAGGAGCTTCACAAATAGTTGAACTGCAAAATCATTTAATTTATATAGAAAGTTAATCCACATTATTAAAGTAAAAAACTAGATGTAGTGGCCTTGTCTATCCAAGACAATTTTTTAGCTGTCTAGTTATGTACTTTTTTCAAATACATGTGTAGTCCCCTGAAAATATTTTTGCCTGTTACAAAATTAAAGGAGGGTGAAAAGTGTAATCTGATTACACTTTCAGTAATGTCACTAAGTAATAATACATCATCATGCTAGGATAGTTTCCACAAGCAACTGTACCTCAATAAAACTTTGCTTATTTGTTAAAAAGAAAACACCACCTCACTAATTACTACAGCAATCTGAGAAAATAAATGTCACCATGGAAGATTTAGCAAGGCTTGCATAATTTCACTATCATGCTTTCTTAATTTTAAAGCCAATTCTCCACTCTCACAAATGTGTACTATTCTTGCACACCCACACTCTGGAAAGATCTTGTAAATCTTGCAAAAGAAGTCTATTTCAAGCCCTATATTGAGGCTTAATATCTTTTCCTTTTTAAGTGCTGACTGATTCTTTTCTCTTTCACATAATTCTTGCACTGTTCTTCACCAGAATCTAATGACATCCTAAATACACAATATCAAAACATTTAATCATGGCAGGTTTCCTTGACTTTCTTCTAAGATACCGACCTTTTGAAAACACATTCTAAAGCTCCAACATGGAAGAATTAGTTTAATTTTAAAAGAATCTTGCACACATATCTATAAATGCATATATGGCTATCTATGGCTATATATGTATCCAGATACATATATATGAATGTACATGCACACACAAATATATATAAACATTTTCATCAGCTTGAACAATACAAAGAAATAATTCTGTCTTTACAAGATAATATTTTTCATCTTTTTTAATCTGCCAACTACCTTCTCCTGTGTTCCCTGATGCTTATTTTAACTCAGTAAGGACCATTTTTTCCTAATGGAATCAAAATTTGATTGTTTGCATCTGTGAAGAACATTGTTCAAATGAGATTGAATCTTGAGATTGCAGTTTAGAGTAGATTCACCAACGTAAATTTTGACTGACAGTGAGGGCCCTTTCAGGCTCCAGCATTTAAGAAACTCTCAGTTTTATCTTTTGAGGTCTGAATAGAAAGGAGAAAAACTTGCTCTGGAAGACAACTCTCAAATCTTTTATCTGTGGGCTCCCTCTTTCCTCCAGCTGATATCAGAGTTGCATTCATGAAACAGGAAATAGAAACGAAAACACAGAAGTACAAAGAAAAACAATTTCATTAGAGATGCATTTCTCCGCATCTGCTGACTGTTAACCATTTAAGAGAATTTGTATCCTGCACAAATTTGAGATGTAGAATTTTACTCTTCTAGTTTCCTCATAGTACCAAGGAAACACATATCCTTTTACATATTCCTTTTAGCAATCAGAGGCCAGACTGTTACACAATAGCTTAAAAAATCATTACTAGTGTATCAACACTCACCGTAAAATATTCCAAAAACACATCCCTTTCTTTGAGCAGCATTATGCAAAGCAAAATGAAACTGCATGTCACCTAATTAGGAGCAGATACTAAATTATTTATCACAGGATAAAATCATGGAATGGCTTGGTTTGGAAGATCACCTAGTTCCAGCACCACTGCCATAGGAAAGGACATCTTTCAGGTTACACAAAGCCAATGTTTTTCTGGGCAACTTATTCCAGCATCTTACTGCATTCTTTATACAGAATTTCTTCCTCATATCCAAACTTAATTGCAGATCCATAGAATTTTAAGAGGCTAGAATGACCTTCAGGATCATTTAGTCCCATCCCCTACCAGGGACACCTCACAGTAGACCAGGTTGTTCAAGGCCTTATCCAATTGTCTTTAAATACTGCCAGGGTCAGAGTTTCCACAGCCTGTTTCAGTGTCTAACCACCCCCATAGTAAAAAAATTTCTTCCTAATATCTAACCTGAATTTCCCCTCTTGCAATTTGCACTCATTCCCCCTTGACCTATCACTGCAGTTCCTGAGGAAGAGTCCCTCTCCAGCTTTCCTGTAGGTCCCTTCAGATACTGAGAGGTTGAAAGTCTCCACCAAACCTTCCCTTCTCCAGGGTGAGCTGCTTTCTCAGACTGCTTCACTGGGGAGGTGCTCCAGTCCTCATCTGTGTCACTGGTTCATGTCCAGTTTTTCATCTACCAATATCCACAAGTCTTTCTCTGCAGGACTGTTTTAAATTCATTGACCCACTACTCAGTGTTGATATTGAGAACTGATGTTACACTTGGCCTCATATCCTTGGCCCACTCCTCCAGCCTGCTGATGTCCCCCTGGACAGCATCCTTCCCCTCAAGAGAATCAACTGCATCACTCACCTTGGTGCATCTGCAAACTCAGTTCCACTGGCCACATCATTAACAGAGATGTTGAATAGTGTTTATCTGAATACAGACCTAGTGAGGGACATCACTTGTTACTGATTTCTATTTGGACTTAAAGCTGTTGACTGCAGCCTTTGGGTGTGGCCACTGTGCTATTCATCAAACAATGCACCAAAAAAATACAAATTTCTCCCATTTAACAAGGATGTTGTGTGGCCCTGCCAAAGGCCTTACAGAACTCTATGCAGATGACAAATTGACTTCCAGAAGTCAAGGTAGATGACAGCAAAGATAAAAAGCAAATGTATATATTGGCATTGTAGAATTATTACATATTCCATAAGCTGCAGCCTTCCATATATAAACATCTGGTCGAAGACTCTGAAGTAGGCTCTGACAGAAAGTTTTGGGGCACATCACACTCTTGTGTGATTTTTTCACTTTTGTGAACCCTTTTTGTTAGAAGGTGGTCATATACAAACACAAAAAAAATTACCTAGTCTACCTTAATTACATTTTCCTGATCTCTATAAAAGGTCCCCTGTTGCAAAGATCACAGAAGTTCCACTGCTACTACATCATGCAAACCAAGACCTCTACGATCTCATATTCACTTTAATTTATCCATGCTCATATGCCTCTTAATTAATTACATTTCATTGAGACCAATTTTATGAGGGCTAGATTAATTTCAGCAGTTACTTTAACTAAAATTAAAGCATGATACACATTTTGACACCTATGATTAATTAGAGGAAGCACACCTTGAAGATTAAATAAGAAAGAATCCATAATTTAAAAACATTAGATTTAAATATTTTATATGTTTTTAATTTATTACCACAGTGAGATTGTAATAATATTTATTCTTTACCTTGTCCTAAAGTTTGCAGGGTGAGGATGCCCATCATATAATGACAAATAATCATATTCTTCTTCTAGAGCAAAAGACTGAAAGACGATCTGTATTCTGTTTCTCTCTTCTGCTATTATAACCCAGGTACAGTTTGCACCATTTGGATATCCATATGGGAAGCCAGGGCTTTCTATAGTGCCATTAAGTCCTTTTAAAGTTCCACCACAAGTATAAATAAATCCTAAAAAAAATAGTAAAGAAACAAAAGTTAGTAATCCATTTTTATATCCACCTTTGATAGAATACATCACTAGAATTAATGGCTTCTGAAAATACATCAAAATGTTTCTGATCAGCTAGTGCATTTAGAAAGGTAAAGCTCATATTTTTTATGGAAATGCTGGCCACTTAATGCCAAACAATCCCACCTACCTAACAAATGTGTTTTCCATACTGTTTATCTAAAGACATATGGTAGCACCTTTGAAAATAAACATACGTAACAACATCTATGACTAAATTTATTTATGAAGCAAAGTATTCACATCAATTCCCTTTTTTTTTTGTCAAAGGGAAGAGTAAATAAGTCTCTTTCAACACAAGTCTCTTTCAATACAGTCTAATACAGGTTAAAACTATTAACTTCATGCTTTTCCTCCATGTATTTTGGCTCTGGCAAAGACTGAAAGTCTATTTATTATGAGCCAGCTTTTCCCAATCAATAATTCTGGGTTATGAATGCTCTGTACTTAAGGGCTCAATCTGAGCTAGCCATCCATTGCATCATCATATTATCTCATGTCAATATTAACAGTTGACAACATACAGATGTTGTTTATCTGCAGTGATCAGGTAGGGCCCCAGAGTTCCCTCACACACCACATCCCCCTCCCTTCTCCCACAGTGGGATGGAGAAGAAAAAGAAGAGTAAGAGCAAGAAAACTTGTGGGTTGAGACAAAGACAGTTTAATAGGTACAGCAAAAGCTGTGCATGCAGGCAAAGCAGATGAAAGAATTCATTGCCTGCTCTGGCAGGTGGAGGTTCAGCCACTTCCAGGAACACAGGCTTACATCAGGCCAAATGGTTACATGGAAGGCAAACAGCACAACCCTGAATGTGGTCCTTTCCTCCTTTTTTCCATCAGCTTTAATTACTGAGCATGCAGCCATATATTCTAGAAAACCCTTTTATTGGTTAGGGTCATCTATATCCCATCAGTTTCCCCCTGCCACCCTCTTGTCCATTGCCAGAGGTATGAAAAGAAGTCTGGATGGTGTGTAGGCACTGATAAATGTTCAGCATTGTTTTGGTCACAAATCTTAAACATAAGACCATAGGATCTACCACAAAGAAAATTAAGTCTATCCCAGCCAAATTCAATACAGTGGGTCAAAGCTAAAAGGTTGCTTTGCTGATAGATTATTTTCAAAATAAACATTCTCAAATGTCAGAAAATCCCCTTACATTCAAACTCTAATTTTTCTTGAGCCATAACAAATTTTCTTTTTTTAAATAGAAAATCAATTTCCTGATAAAAATAAGAAAACAAGAAGAAATGTAAAAAGGTCTCTCCCAAGTCATTGTGCACTGGCAGGGCAGGTCTTTTTCTATACTTTTGTTTCAAGTTTTTATGCTCAGTTATAGCAGTTCTTAATTCTTTTGGGACTTCAGGATATTTTTTATTTTCCACCAGCTTTGTAGTCTGAATGTAGGTCTACATCCCCTCTCTGAGCTTTCTGCTCTCTTATCCCTTAAATATTAGATCAGCTTTCCTACTTTGCCTTTTGCACCCCTGAAGCTTCTCTTCCCCAAGAATGCTCAGAGCAAGCCCCTCTCCTAGTGGAGGGATTTCATCTGAGAGAAAGCACAAAGTGCTGAGTTGCTCTTTCACAGAAACAAGATGCACATTTCATAACAAACTACAAACAAACAGACGCCAACTCTTAAATTATACACACACATATATATTTGTGCTCGTTAAATCATCACCTTCATGGCACATCCACAAACTTGTCTTCACATTGAGCATTTAAATGTACAGAGACCCCTTTCCCTGGAGTACTAAGCAGAACTCTTTTGAGATTTTACACTTTGTATTACTATGTTGTAAAGTAACTTTTCTTGACAACAGAAGAGTGGAACGTACAATTTTTTTATCTCAGCTTTTTCATGTCTATTTACAATGGTGAAATAGTCTTATGCAGTATGACTGCTTTTTAATACAAATATCAGTGAATCATAGGACAAAAACAGAAGGGAAGGTACTCAAAAAATAATTAGTATTTTTTTTTACCTCATCTGACATGTATAGCAAATTTTACCTTCTACTGCAAGTTGCCTCAGAGAATTCATTCTCTTATCAGTGCCTGCACAACCTTCATTGTTAGGAGCCTGTTTTATTTATCTCTTTCTGCATCTGGCTCATATACTTGAACTATTTTTAAATCCTCGTTATGTGTTATTATTTATTTAAGCTTAGCTGTTTTATTTAGCACTTTAAAAATCTTTTGTAATACAGTTTTTGCACAAGACATTTTAGAAAATCAAACTATTTACTCATAAGATCCACATCCTAGAACTTTAACACTTCCTACCAAATACTATCACTGTAATGAGTCTTTTTATATATAACTGTGTCAATCCAGGTCTTCCTAGAAATCTCTTGCTGAGGCCTACTTCAATAGAATTAGGGATAAAACTTAGAGAGCCTTGAAAATTAAATATTATGGACTATTAATTTGCATCCATCTCTCCAAACCAAGTGTGGAAATCAGAGTATAAACTTTGAATCAAGATCATAATACAGCATCATAACTCAGAATCTTTTTTTCTATACTTACTCCATGAAAGATCTCAATTACATATGGACTATTCTGTTAATTCAATACAAACAAAAGCTCATTTATAATAGGTCTACTATAAAATTATATTTAAAACAAATAAAAAAACCCCATCAATCAAAAAAATCCAGAGCCACAACTATGAGGGAACCGAGCCTTGTGAGATAACATGCTACTTATAGAGGAGTGTAATTAGTCCTGTTCATACCTAGATATGAAATGTAAATATCCATGACATATAAGAGTTCCAATTACTCCTTTTATTCCGTATTCAAACTGTAACAAAAGAGAATTATTCATATACTGCAAGATGATTTAACTTGGATGTTTTTCAGTCTAGCAGAATGTGGCACAGCTATGCACGTGACAGAAGACAGACTTTTAATTCCAAGAAAGAAAAAAAATCAAACTAACCAACTTTAAGTTGGATTTTGATAGGTCTACTCTTTTAATCTGTAAAATACAAAATCATGCCAACAGAATTCATGTGCACAACGTGCACTTTAATCTCTGCTTTCATATGTTAATACATTCTGTGATGTTCCTCACCTTGGCAGTCCAACTTGGGTATGATCAAAATAGACAGTGTGCATTAACTGAGTGGTCTGATCAAGTGTGGAAAACATGACATTTATTTTCAAGAGGTAAAATTCATGCTGAAATATCTAGTAGCGTATACTGTGATCTTTTTCATTTAGATTTCAGAATCAGAATTCCAAGCAGAATTTATTTGCAAACTGCTTTTCATTAGAGGGAAAGTGTTATTCAAAGCACAAAATAAAGAATTTTGAAAAGCTTGAAGTTAGACTAGAAAAGAAAAATTCTTGTTGAAATAAGTATGAAGATAAACACCATTCATGAAATTCTCTTAATAGCTGGTAAGATTTAAAGTTTCTGTTGCTTTGTTTTCTACCAGATTTTAAAATTCAGATGTTTAATTCTCATAAATTTTACATTAATGAATGCTTCTTTAAAACAGAAAAACACAGCTCCTCTTCCTGATTTATGTCATCCTTTGATTCATTGTGGGATTATTGTAAGCATCAGTAACAGCAGCTCTTAATCCATTTATTCAACACTCATTACCTTCTAACAAAGCAAGTAGTTCTTGCATCATGTCCATACCCCTTGCCCTTGAATGTCCCATAATTACACAAACTCAATACACAACAATATTGTCTTTGGCTTTTCCTCTTCCTCCTGACCATTCAATTATACTGTTTAATAACATATTTCCACACCTTTCACCTTCCAAGTACTCCACACCTTTCATTTAATTTTTATCTTCCTTGTTGAGTGTGTTCTTTAATAGCAGTCATTACCATAAAATAATTATACTGAGTCTGCATTGATTAACACACTTGTACATTTCTATGTTACTTGTGTATTTCCTTTTAATTAAGTTTTTCATACTTTCTTTTAAGAGAAAACCAAGGAAAAGGAAGGTGATTTGAACATATGCTGCATTTTTCTTCATTATCTTTTCTGATAACATGATGTTCCATTTCTTTCACTTGCACCTATCTTAAAACATAGTCAACCCTATCTTAAAGTATTCCTTAATCATGTCATCCTTGTTCATGTCCCATGGTGATCAGTACAGCTGCAAATCATTGGGAAAGATTCCCTCCTGCACAATCCTTTCAGCCTAGCTCTCCACATATATCCTACTAAAAAATCCTGCTCCAGCTTTCCTGTAGACTTCCTTCAGGTACTGGAAGATTTCTGTATGGTGTCCCTGGAAGCTAAACTACTCCAAATCTCACAGTTACAACTTCTTCTGACTTGGTAATATCTATCTCCTTGGATTGTTTTTTACCTTCTATTTTTGTAAATAATTCTTGGGGTTTTTGACATATAATGCAAATTTCCTTGATTTAGGACTCTTCTTTAGCCCAAGGAAATCTCAGACCTGCCCAGTAAAGCCTTATTACCAAAGCAAACAAAAAAAAAGCAAAAATGTTGTGTTTGTGAAGTGCACAAAGAACATTGAAGAACCTCTCTTGAAAATCAACTCTTAGGAGTTCCAAGTAATTGGGGATTTCTTAAGTAAATTGCCATTTTATTTAAATTTCTTATTAAAAGCATTTGCTTTTTCAAACAGTATATTCTGATGTCTATTCTCTGCACAACTTAACATTATGAAGTTTAGACACCATTAATTTTTCAAATGAAGTTTGACTTTTAACTGTGTTTCACATCATTTTAAAGCTATGAGAAAAGAAAATTATACTTTTTGGTAAATAACTGAGTAAGACAGATTGTCTTGCCTTTGCATAAGCTATATAACAAGGTACCAAAAAGATTTTTCCAATCTTTTGGTAGGGTTGACTGGAAACTCTATAACTTAATCAGTGGAACCGGTACAGAATACCAGTCAAAAAGAAGCAATCACTGTATATTATCACATTTTAAACACTTCCTGGAGGTACTGCTTTTCCTCCAGGACTAATTTCTTATCTCTGCTATAGACACATTTTCTGAAAGAGGTTTTGAAATATTTTTTACTCTTGTCTTCCACTTGTCTTAGTTGTGAAAACTACTAGAAGGACAAAAGTTTATTCTTTCCTGTCAACCCTGAGTGTGTTACTTCTTTGAAAAAACATAAGGTCTAAAAAAACATTAGGACTACTTATGCTCACATGGAATATATTCTGAGCAGCAGGAGGCTTAAACTGGAAAGGTGGCAAAATAAGAAACTGCATCTTATGTAAGAAATGTACCCATACAATTTTTATTACATGTATTGAAATAAATATTTATTGCCATTGTTTGTATTTCTTGTTCTACAACAGAAAACTGTTTGTCATTTTGTATAACTGAAAACAAAGAGGGTTTAACTTCAATAGTGTTGTCAGTCTTTGAGGAATTTTTTAAAAAGATGAAACATAAATCTAGAAACCTCTAAGTCACTTCATAGGAAAATATGGGGTTTAAACTCACCTTTAGGCATAATTACTTTGCTTTATACGTAACTCTGACACAGAGTCATCTTCTGCTTCTATTTTTAAAAACATTACTAGCACAACTATAGATGAAAGTCTGGTTTCAACAGAATCAGCTGAAATACACCCAGGATTTTATCCCCAGTATGTAATTAACTTCCCTTCTAAAGATATTTCAATACTACTCTGCTATTCCTCACATAATATCTCAATGCCTTGTAGACAAGGGATCATCTGTTCCAAAACAACTGCCTCCTTGCTCATGCAGCCAGATAAGGGTAATCTCTCAAATGTGACAAGCATCTGGGCAATAGAACTAGACATAAAAACAAGAGAGGACATTTGGAATCTCATCACAGAACAAATTACAAATGCTCTCTGAGATTGAAACCCTACCATATTTAATACCCCTCATACATGGGAGCACTACAGAATTGCAGGGCAATCACATTTTTTATGCTTGGGGAGGGTGTGGATAGATATTAAAGAGTTTTGAAGGGTTCCTTTCTTTAATTTTGAGTTCAAGTAATCAAATTTCTTGTCTCAGGCATTTGGACATCCTGCTTCTCACTTCCATGTTTAAGAATAAACATTTTGAGCTATGACTTCTTCATTTTTGGAGAATTAATTGTGAAAAGTGTCTTCATTAGTATTGTGAGCTTGCACTCTTTCTTCATCTATCTGCTCTTCCTGCAATTCTTCCACTTCAAAAGTGGAAAGTAACCATCATACAATTAGAAATTGTATCAGGAATATTTCCAGCAGCCCTTAAGAGAACACCATATCAAAGGCATGTCTAAAAATTAATTAATGCAAATTTTCTGTTTGATAACATAGGAAATTTACTCTGTGGAGAAGACAGGAACAGAGATTCCATTGCAAAGATAAGTTTTTGAAAGAACTGTATTTGTTTTGCATTTCCTTTTCACTGTTCCTTTCTCTGCAAAGCTAACCACGTGTACAAAGATTTTTAATGCTCTTTATTTGCTGGGTTTGTTTTTGTTTTTTTTTTATTCATATATGTGATCTGAGAAACTGTTAATTTCATAATTAAATTGTGGTATTTGTAAAGTTAGCTTAGAACCATCTCCCAGCAAGTCAAAATGACAGTGAAGACCACTCATAGAATAATATGTACTGGCAACAATATTTTGAAGCATTATATTCTTATAGAAATAAAATCTTTACTGGCAGAGAATTCCTAACTGATTTTTAAATGAAATACCTTAGAGTAAAATTTTCATTCCATTAAAACGTTCTTACAAGTAGACTGTTTTTTTCATGAGAGCTTCATGAAGACAATTGTAAGATACAACCACTGCAGTATCAGGTCAAATTGTAGCTTCTAAAACAGTTTATAATTTACTTTGTTTTAAGGTATTGGTCTTTGGGTCTCTAGGATATAAGTAGATAACAGGGCTTGGGAAATTTTATTTGCAAAAATATAAAGAGTAAATGGAGTTTTCTGTATCAGAATAATTGGTTAACAATATTGTAAAATTGGTAAATAAAAAATTCTTAATTAAGGGAAACAGTCAATAAGGTGTTGGAAGAGTCTTTGCTCTTGGCAATAGTGCTATATAAGGAAATATCCTCTACAAAATAATGTTTGAAACAAAAGTGACTTCTGAGGAAATTAAGAGATATGTAGTACTACACTTTTAAAATTCAAATGTCCCATAGCATTAATTAGTTTGCAAATTAATTGTAACGTGACAGGAAAACTAACAATATAATGCTGAGCTGAATTCCCTAAATTTAAAGCCCATTGGCATACACAGCAAACTTCTGCCATTATAGACCTGGTTCATTAAAATCTCAGATCTGGGATATGGACCACTGTAAAGAGATTTACAGAAAGACAGGGAAGGGAAACTTCAGGGAAGTTTCAGGGAAGGGAAGGGAAGGGCAGTTTCAGGGAAGAAGTTTCAGGGAAGAAGTTTCAGGGAAGGGAAGTTTCAGGGAAATTTCAGGGAGGGGAAGGGAAGGGAAGGGAAGGGAAGGGAAGGGAAGGGAAGGGAAGGGAAGGGAAGGAAGGGAAGGGAAGGGAAGGGAAGGGAAGGGAAGGGAAGGGAAGGGAAGGGAAGGGAAGGGAAGGAGGGAAGGGAAGGGAAGGGAAGGGAAGGGAAGGGAAGGAAGGGAAGGGAAGGAAGGAAGGGAAGGGAAGGGAAGGGAAGGGAAGGGAAGGGAAGGGAAGGGAAGGGAAGGGAAGGGAAGGGAAGGGAAGGGAAGGGAAGGGAAGGGAAGGGAAGGAAGGGAAGGAAGGGGAAGGGAAGGGCACTATATTCCTCTGGTGTTGGACATCTTGCAGAAGTTTTATGTAAGTGACAGAAAAGTTTCTTGTAAATCTCAGTAATCTACTGAATTCATATATAGCTTTAGAGAAATAAAGAAACAGTACCCATAAACCTTCTAAAACATCATAGATTTAGTCAAACTCAGAAAGGGAGTGGGGAGAAGGGGTAAAAAAGTAAGAATAAGGATAAAATTTTTAGTAAGCATTCTGGTAGGGAACAAAGCACTGTGAAATAATTACAGTGTGGGTTTGAAGTGACTTCAGCAGGACTAGAAAGATTTTTTGAAGGCTCAGTGCTTGGAAAATCAGGACAAAAATAAGGCTCTGTTTACAGTTTCTGCCAATAGAAATTGAACAGTATTTACTGAGAACTACCAGAGACAGTCTTCCTACATTCTATTTCCTTCTTCCAAAAAGGAAAAGACTTCTTTGGAAGCTCAGATTATTTCAGACATAAACAGCATAGAAATTCTCCTCATTCATTCACAGGGATGATCTTACAAAAAATATTAAAATTTAAAAAAAAATAAATAAAAACATTCCTACTTTAAATCATGTGGATATTCAGACCTTTGAGACCCTTCTATAAACTTGAGAAGAAATAATTGCCTAACTAGTGTTTCATGCTTCTGAAACTCTATCTTCTCCAGTGAAATATCAGCTTTCACAGTGAGACATATAGAACTTGATGTCAGCAGCTACTCTGCTATTACTGTACCAACTGTATGCAACTCTACCATTACTGTAGGACTTGGACAGTTGTACCAAATGCACTCCATGTACTCTACAATAACCTAAGCTGTCTGAGGGTAGCAGAATTAAAGTTGTGTTGAGAATTAAAGAAAGCAGCAGCAGGAAAATCCAGCCATAGTCTTTGATATACTCCAGAACTCCAGGGGGTTTTCTGCTTTTCCTTTTCTAGATCACATAATAGTGAAAACCAATAGTCACAAATAGTGAAACCCAAAACCACTTCAAAGAGACACAGACTACATAAGGGTCAACTGAATGCAGGGAGATCAGGAGAACTGCCCATGAAGAATTTGACATTATGGGAAAGTTTCTGTCAGTTTGTAAAAATGAAGGGAGCACAATTTAAACACCTCAGAAAAATTTAAACACCTTTTATATACAGAAATTAATTCCCTCTTTTTCTTTTTTCTTTATTTATATGTATATATACATTCCCATTATTTCCATTTAGAAAGGAAACATCATCACTGGAGAGTTTGACGTTAAAATATGAAGTATTTAACAAATAAAATAATTTTCTAAAAAGTAAATCAGAGATTTATTTCTCCATACTGTGGAAAGCACTTCAAAGTCATGAAAAAATTTCTAGAAAAGGTATGAAAACTGTTCTGCAACAAAAGATGTACAAATGAGTCCAACTCTGTGGCACTGATAGCTTCTCGATTTTTTTACGCTATTTAGTAGAGATAAGAGTTCTAAAATGTTACAGAGCCAAGCAATGCATTCAAGTGTTGTTTCAGATTTTATTTTGGTCCCAATAGTCACAGGACTACTAAAGCTGTTACTATTATTCTATATATTTATTCTGATCCTTTCCAGAGATAACCTGCTCCACTATAGAGGAAGACATGTGAACTTCATACCCTGAGTTCCTAAGGAGGAAATCTGCATATTATGGCAAAATGCAAGGAGCTGATGTGAACAGAGAGGTTTTAAACATCAGCTGGTGAGAAGTACCCTGGCCAGCTGCCCTTACTATGACTTTGAGGCACAGAGAGACAACATGAACCAGCGATAAACCTCCCCATGCAGGGTCATCACCATCAAGAAAAGAGTAATTATCTCTCTACCCGTTTTGATAAAAATTTAAGCTACACTGTGACCGTGCTAATGTGCTAGGTATTGTGTATTAACTAATGCCTCTTATATCTCTTGTATCATAACTACTCCCAACAATTTATGCATGGGAAAAATGCAGATGTCTAGACAGATTGTTTCTTCTTGGATTTCAGCTTATATCAGCACAAAAAAAAAAAAAAAAAAAAAAAAAAAAAAAAAAAAAAAAAGACAGGTAATTACTTCTTGAGACTTAATTTGTTATAAAATAGTCTTGGACATTCAGTTCCTCCCACCAAGTCATTAATACTCAGCAGGGTTCAGTGTTATTTCTGATCAAGTAAGCAAAACACGTAATTTTCTATTAAATTCGGTGACTTTATATCTGTAATTGATGTGTTCCCAGGTTTTAGCTTATTTCACCTTTTGGCAACTGTTACTCCAAGTGTCTCATCCATTCTCAAGTACTGATGTCTGCTTTCAGTAGCTAATATTTCTGAAATTAATCAGTACCCTACATTTTTAAAAAATTGCTGGTAATATTGCCAGTGGCTTATCATGAATAATCATCCCCTCTGACATGACAAACTAGCTCTAACAGGAAAGCTATTACTTTGAAACAAATTGTACTGCACTGAAATATCCCCAGTAGTAAAGAATCTCAATAGAGTATTAAAGCTTGTTCAATTGAAAACATGGAGGAGAAAAACCTTTGTATCTTTTCAGGTCATATTCTTTTTATTAAATATCAGATGGTAGCAGTGTCTTCCCTAACAAAATTTTCAGGAGGAGGACACTTTTTTATTACTTTGATTTATATTTTGGCATTAAAAAAGATCCTCTTGGTATAGATATTTGGGACCTCACCTCTTTTTTATGCTGTTTTCTTTCCCTAACACAAAGATATATTATTGTTAGTTACTGATTCTCTACTTCTTTGCAGCAAAGGCAAAAGTCTGCTTATAAGAGAGCAAATATGAATAGAGAGACAGCCTTTTTCATGGGAAAGATTTTTTAAATATTTGATTTCTGTATATATGCATGTGTGTGAAAGATAGATAGATAGATAGATAGATAGATAGATAGATAGATAGATAGATATAGATAGATAGATAGATAGATAGATAGATAGATAGATAGATAGATAGATAGATATAGATAGATAGATAGATAGATAGATAGATAGATAGATAGATAGATAGATAGATAGATAGATAGATAGACAGACAAGAAACACATATAGTGATACTTCCCTAGGGAATTAAATATTCTTTTTAATAGCCCACAATGAACCTTGGGATGAGGAAATGTTAAGTCTCACTCTGCGTATAGTGTAGGAGTGGAATTTGGATTGAGTTTTGGTAAAAAAATACCAGAGAAGTGGGGCATGGTAAAAAACTGCACCAGAGTGAAAAAGCTTTGATTGTATCAAAGAACCTTTCTCAGAGGAGATGTGACCACCTTGTGTGGCACTCTCTTCAGTGATAGTTGGTGCAGTTGGAAGCAAAATTGATTGGAATGATGAGTATAACTATTTATCTCTTCTTTTTCCCTTCCATATAATAAGAACTTGTTAAATCAAATCCTCTTTGAATCTATATCCAAATGCATTTTTATTAGGGTTTCTCAGTGCCAACATGAACTTCTGGTCTAACTAAGAGTGACATCCCATGTAATAGCTATCTATTCACAGTAATTACTGGGGTATACTAAACTCAATTTCAAGTCCTCGATCCCTGTGTTCTCCCAATTTATGTGTCCCACAGAGTATTTGACACAGGTTAATTGCAAGTCAGCTTCATGCTCATATCTCCTAGAGTGTCTTAGTTTTCATTAAATTTGTTTCTTAGGATCAAATCCAAATTTGCAAATTGTGTTTCTGTAAAAGCAGATTTATTTTTCAGCCTTAACTGCATGTCCAGTAACTTTTCTGTTGGTGTATCCAGAGTCCTCTAGCTATTGAATGCAGTCCAGGGGCTTAAGTCATCTTTATGTTCCAATACTGACATTTATTCTTCTCTCATCTGCTTACCAATGAGTTATAAAGAGCACAATTTGATTAAATGTGGGTGTTTCCAATGTCCTAACAGCAAGGCTCCTGTTATTATCAGTCAAGTCCTGGACAATAGACTCAGTGATGCTTAGTCCTGCATATCAGACTGCAATCAAATAAACTGATTCCATCCTGTTGGCTATAACAGAAATTTAAATATCTAGGTCAACTTTTCCATAGGTGCATAAGATCAAGAGAGAGAATCTTGCCAAAGATACATCTATAGCTTAGTCCTTCTCAATTATTATATTAATGCCTTTTTTTTTATTCTCAAGCAAGACAAGGACAGGAGTAAATTCATTGAAAAGAGGACAACTGCTTATAAACTTCAGTATTGTAATTTTACCTGTACGGTTCATAGGGTTTTCTTTCCCTCTGCCTTTTCTGAAGGAGATGAGGGCCAGGTACCTGAGCAGTGCATACTCAGTGTCTGGTCTCCTTTTCTGCCTGCACATTACAACACAGAGCTGCCATCGTTGGTGCCATCACTGTATTGTGTGCAGAGAATGCAACATGGCCAGCACAGCAAGGGTGAATCTGTCAGCATGTTCCAACAGTAATAACTGAAGCCACCACATCTCAGAAATGGCAGGACCATCAAGCTGTTTGTTCAGCTCTATGTAACAGTTTCTCCCCAGACCCAAGAAGTGCAGAAGGTAAGTAGGCTGCTCAACTGCTCTTTGCCTCAAATCCTAAATCAGATCTGTGTGCAAGGTGGAGTTGATGGAGACACAGCAGTGAAGAAAACAGTGCCTAATAGCAATACAGCTTAACCAGCTCTTCAAGAGAAACTGAAAATTGTATTAGCTCTGCAGGCATTGCAAATGAATTCTCCATGCTGGTGTTTGAGAGTGCCACAGCTCACATTACACCAGTGACCAACAGCAACAGCTTTAAGGGAACATTCTGAAGCATTTGAACAAGTGCTAGAGAGAAAGAAAGTACTCACTGAAAAACAGCCTAGCAGTGACCCTCTGACTCCTTCCTTCCCACACAGACTTTTGTTACAAAATTTCTGTATTGGTGCAATATATGATGCAATAATAAATTTTAATTAGTTCTTAGTTGCCAGTAGAATTTTTTAGGAGTAAGAGGTGGTATTCTTTTCTCTCTTATTTACTATCTCTATAATTAGAACCATGTGATTATGCTCTCAGTGCAATAAAGCAAAAATGAAATCTGCATCCAATATGAATAATTTACCCAGTCTGCATGGAAATTACAGAATTTTCAAACAAAACATAATTATATTTTTATGTTTCTCTTAATTACTTTGTTATAATTTGAGGGATGTGACTAGGGTATTAACACCCTGTAATAAGCTAAACTCAATGTACAGTGAACCCAACAACTTCTAAAATATAGCACTTACTTCTTTGGTGTAAAGGATATATTGACTTTGTTGCATTATTGTGGCAAACTGCATATGATTGATGTTGCAGGGATGGGAATACAACTGCTGCTCAGTGCATTCAAAAATCCAGATTGCTAGGCTATAAAAAATATTATGTCCTACTTTGAGAGTGTGATCATTAATACTGGAAAGAATTTTTGAATATGTAATATGAACTGCTATATCAAGGTTAAACACTGATTTGAGCTGATTAATAGAGTAACTCTTAGAACTCACTAGAAAGCTGAGAGGGTCTCCATTTACAGAACAGCTATTTCCATGCACAGATTCTGCAACTTTTTTCAAAGCACAGAAGTTCATTAAAGTTCTCTGAAAGTTCATCATGTGTGCAATAAGAAACTTCAGAGAGGACTTCTCAGTACTTCAAAAACAAAGCAAATTAGCACTCCAGCTGTTACCTTTGAAAAGAATAATCCTAGAGTGCATTGCATCTCTCTGATAAATGTTATAAGAACAAAAAGGGAGAGCAAAATAAATTTTAATTGTGATTTACTTTTTTTAAGTGCCAGTGGACAACATATTAGGCACCAAGTGAAACTAACCCATTACCTTTAATTTGAAATAGAAGATTAGGAACAAAAAATGTAGATACCAAATACTCAGAAATTCTGGGAATAAGGCTGTTCCTGATAAGAATAAAACTATTTACATGAAAAAGTCAATATATTTTTATATTTCATTTAGTAAGTGTGGGACATGTTGTCTGGATTCTTTTTATACTTTGTGATTCTGTTCAAAACACAACCTCACTTGGCTCAAAATCCCCAATAGTCCAGTGGGAATTTTAAAACAGTGAACTTCAACCCTGTCCATCTAATAAATCATTGTTTAACAACACTGAGGTATATTTCAAAATTATATTCAGCATTGAGAAAATCTGAAGTTTTAACTTTCTGTCTTTCTTTGTACTTTATCAATACCACTGAGAAAAATCTGTATTTATTCTTATTAACAATGCTTTGTCAAAGCAATATATCAATATTTATGGGTAACACCTTGCTAGATGGTCCTGTTCAGCAAAACAATTATGCAAACTCTCATCATGAGGCATTCTAGTCTGCTTTGCCTCTAGATTTGATTAATATTTTCCTTGTGTAAATCTGTAATCCTAAATGTTCATAGGGTTAATGACCCCACACAGACTAATAAACAGCAAGAATAATTGAAATAATATATTTAAAATTGTTTATGCCTCTATGAAATTCTGAATTGATTTTTTCATGTGAGCAGGAATAAATCAAAACAACTTGTTTCTTGCAATTCACAAGCAATTAAAGATTGTGGTTTTATAAAGAGACAAAATATAGATTTTATTTTAATATAAAATCCATAAATATTGACAGATCTAATATTATACTAAACCCATGCTTTGGAAAAAATACCAGGTAATTCTTGCCTGTGTAACTGATTTCCTTCTAAGTGTTAAGCCCTGTACTAAATACATCTTAATTTTTTAAATAACACAGCACCCAATTTGTGCTATCCATGAAATGCATTTCTTTAATGACCATTTAAGTACAAATATTATCTTCCAGTAACCTTAATATACTATAAACAATTCCAGAATAAAATTATATTACTTCTTGACTTCTTTTATATATATCCTTATGTTTTATAATTAATTTAATTTAGGACACCAAATACTAAAATTCCCATACAAGGAAAAAATGTATATATAAATATATTTCTATATTTATATCAGTGTATGATGGACAATATTTTAACATCTTGGTAAAACTATGTTTATATATTTACCACTTTATTTTGTTTCACATATTTGTTGCAAATTAACTACTCATATATTTTTCAGTATTTTCTTCCAGTTTCTGCATGAATTCTTTGCTCAAACAACTCTTAATTTTAATAAATTGTATGCATTTTTGGACAATTTGTTTAAATACTATTTCTCTAATCTTCATATTACTGTTAAAATGAAGGTAAAAAAGTAGAGATAAGTAGTTTTAGGAATGAGATAAAAATTATTAGTGATTATCAACAGCAATTCTTTTAAAATATATGATGAGAGGAAACATCTCTTAATCTGCCTTTTAAACTTCATTTTATGGGAGTTTATTGCCTACTTAAGCTAGTAACCTTTCTTGGGCTTGCATTACCTGCTACAGGGGAAGATGACATTGAGATAATGTCGAGAAACATACTGGAATATTCCATCTGGCTGAGTTAAAAGATTTCCAAAATTCCTATTGCCTAAGGAATAAGGCAGAAGCATTAGCTACAGTTATCCTTCTCATCAGTCCTTGGATGTCAAAAAAAATTGTCTCAACAACAGGTAAATATAATCATATCCCTGAGAGTTTTACACTTCAATGACTGACCCAGAATCAGGAAGATTATTACAGCTAATGAGCTCAACAGAGATGAAAGAACTCTTAAAGATTTACACTGAGCTGTTACTGGGTTCACAAATTATGACATTCCTGGTCACTTTTCTCTTTAATTTTCTCTAACTTAATGTTCTTTGGGATTCTATATGGCAAAACATTTATATAAAAAGATAAGAGAACGGAGTTAATAGACCATTATTATTAATTCATAAGGATCAGACCTAACTGATAACAGCATGACATAGCAACATCGATTTTGAACTAAGGTAACTATTGCTGCCTTGCCTTAGGAAAAAAAAATAAGAAACAAAGAAGAGATACTACAGCTATACACAATGGTATCTATAAAGTTCACTGCCCTTCTAACAGCTGTAAATGACTCATTAGAAATTCTCCAAGAGAAAGGAAAGGAGATAATTCCTACCTGCAAAATCACAAAGCACTTCCAAATCAGATGTGCTTTTCTTTTCTGCCACTGTTATTTTTCCTCCTTTATTACACAGCAAAATTCATGATATTTGTTCTATTATTGAAGCTAAATACATTTAGAACAAGACAGAAAAACTGCCTGTGTTGCAGTCCTACACAGTCTCGCTGTGTAGAGACTTGATTAGCAAGTAGAACATTTACATTAGATTTGGAAGACCTCTGCTCAAAAAATGCTTAATCGGTAACTTTCATGCTCCTCACTCCACTCTTCTGCCTTCAGGAAAAGAAAACAAAAAACATATGTTATTTAGTTTGCTTCTTTTGCAGTAAGATTGGTATAAAATCCTCTGTTAATTTTTTTTCCAAATGACATTCAAAAGACATGTAAGATGCAATGAATTAGATAGCACTATAATTTTAACAAGACTACTAAGAAAAACTGGTAGCAAAGGGCCATTCATACACTGGGTTTTGGAAAACTGATGAAAACAATGAAAGTCATGACATTTAGAAGAGCACAATCTGGTCAGTTAAAAAAAAAAAAAAAAAAAAAAAAAAAAAAAAAAAAAAAAAAAAAAGACCTGTAAGATCATTGAGTCCAAAACAGCACTACCAAGTCCACCACTAAACCATGTCTTTAAACACCACATCTACCACCACATCTACACATATTTTATATAAGTCCCGGGATGTTGACTCCATAAACACTCTGAGCAGCCTCTTCCAATGCTTGACAACCTTTTTGGGGAAAAAAAATTTCCCTATATTCCTTCTAAACATCCCTTGACACAAAGCCATCTTGTATTGTCCTACCAATTGTTACTTGGAAGAAGAAATTCCCACCTCACTACACCCTCCTTTCAAGTAGTTGTAAAGAGTCATGAGGTGATCCCTGACCCTACTTTTCTCCTGACTGAATACTCCCAGTTCCCTCAGCAGCTCTATTTCCCTTCTTTTGACACACTCTATCTCCTCAATATCATTCTTGTAGTGAGGGGACTAAAATTGGACACAGGATTGGAGGTGCAGCCTCACCAGTGTCGACTCCAGCAGCATCATCACTGTCTTAGTACCAATGGCCACACTATTGCTGATACAAGCTAGGATGCTGTTGGTCTTCTTGGTCACCTGGGTACAAAATGGATCATGTTCAGACTCAGATTCTTTACTGCTGGGCAGCTTTCAAGGTCTCAAACCTGTAGCACTTGACGAGTTTGTTGTGACCCAAGTGCAGGATATGACACTTGGCCATGCTGAATGTGATGCAATTGGTGTTGACCTTGATCCAGCTTGTACGGATCTCTTGCAGGGCCTTCCTACCCTCCATAACATCAACAATACCACCAACTTGGCGTCACCTTCAAACTGACTGAAGGATCACTTAATGACAAATCATCAAGATATTAAACAGAACTGACCCCAATACAGAGCCCTGGGTAACCACTTACAACTGGCTGTCAGCTGGATTTAACTCCATTCACACCACCCGCTGGGCCCAGACATAGAGACAGTGTTGAGAGCACATCCATCCAAGCCATGAACAGTTTCTCCAGGAGAATGATGTGGGAAACTGCTGTCAAATGCTTTTTACTTAAGTCCAGGTACACAGGACCACAACCTTTCCCTCATTCACAAAGCAGGTCATCCTGTCACAGCAGATCAGGTTTGTCAAACAGGACCTGCTTTTCAATGTCTTGGCCTCATCCCCTGACATGCTGTGTTGCGATGCTGAACATGATCTGCTTCAGGATGTTCCCTGTCTCAGAGGTCAGGCTGACAGGCCTATACTTTCCTGAATCCTCCTTTTTGACCCTTCTTGTAGATGGAATTCATGTTTTCCTGTGGTGTAGCATGATCCATGTAGATAATTTCCTCTTGGATTACAGGGGCTTCATTCTTCTCCCCATCCCTGTCATCCAGCTCCAGAGCCTGAGAACCAGAGAAGAGCTGGTCCTACTGTAAAAAGCGAGGCATAGAATTAATTACCTCCTTCTTTTCCTCATCTTTTGTCATTAGGCTTTTCTCCAGATCCAAAAAAAGGATGGAGGATCTCCTTAGCCCTCCTTTTTTTGCTACTGTGTTTTTTGGGGTTTTTTTCGGAGCATATTTATGATCTTTTACAGCAGTAGCTGGGTTGATTTTCAGTTGGGCTTTGGCCATTCTAATTTTCTCTCTGCATAAACTCACAACATCCTTGTGGTCCTTCTGAGCTGTCTGGCCCTTCTTCCAAAGCTCATAAACTCTCCTTAGATTCCTGAGTTCTAAGCAAAGCTAATTGTTCACCTAGAATGGTCTTGTCTTTCAGTGAATGGGCACAGCCTGCTCCTGTAATTAGGATTTCCTTATTGAGAATGTATAGTCATCCTGGACTCCTTTGCCCTTCAGGACTATCCCCCAAAGGGCTCTGACAGCAAGTCTCCCAAACAGGCCAGAATGCCTTTCTGAGGTCCAATATAGCTATCAGGGCTGCTCCTTACTTCTCTGGGAACAGAAAACTATAATTTCATGATAGCTATGTCCAAGTTGGTCTGCAACCATCACACCTCCCACAGATTCTTCATTCTCAAACAGATTCCTTCCCTAGATGTCTCCCTCACCAGCTGTGTCAGGAAGTTATCTTCCACAGATACAAGGAATCTCCTAGGTGGCTTCCTTTCTGCTGTATTTTACTTCCAGCAGACTTCTGGAAAGTGGAAGTCACCCACAAGAGCTACCAGTCATGACAGCTCTTCCTTCTACTTATAAAGTATTTCATCCATCCCTTCATCCTCATGTGTGGTCTGTAACAGCCTCCCACCATGATACCTGCTTTCTTGGTCTTGTTCTCATTCTTACTTAGAAGCATTCAAACCTTTTATCAGCAGCACCAAACTCTAGAGACTGGAAACTCTTCTTAACATACAGGGCTATACCATTGACTTTCTTTCCTTGCCTATCCCTTCTTAGAGTTTATACCATCTATGAACAAATCAAAAATTTAATTTCATTGTTCTAAATTTGTATGAATACAAACACATTTTAAAGTTGGTGCACATATTATCTACTTGTATCAGGATGCAAGTTGTGAGGAGTGTAAATAGAGGAGAAAGAATGCTGTACTACAGCTCTTTTATTCTTTAAATAGATACTTCATGATGTGGATATTGATTTTTGAAAAGGGCAGAGGAAGACATATCAGAATTTTACAGAGATGAAATAATTTGAGAGATGAAGGATGGAAAAAATCAGAAGGATATTTGTATGGACCACAAAATGTATTTGAGAGAGTGAAAGTGGATGAAAAGGAACATAGCTTGATTATTTAACACACTTCTGAATTAAAATTAACTGGCTTTACTGGACATAATTTTGTTTATCTGAATAAAATCTTAATTGCACTGAAACAATGATCTAACATTTTTTTAATTAAAAGTTTGCGTGTGAACACACAAAATTTTATTAATGCTTTTATTTTGAGTTAAGAGAGTTTTGCACCTGAAAATTCTTCTTCTGAAGTATTAAATCATATCCTCTTCTGATACATATTGGAAAAAAACCCAGTCAAGTCCAAAAAGTTACACTGATATAAGACAGCTGATAACAGATCAACATCATTCATTTCTCTTTAGAAATAATGCAGAAATGACAAGGAAAAAAGCATGTGCAGAGACTGTGAGAATGAATGAAAGGAGGCAATTTAAAAGAGATAAATAAGAAGGGAGTATATAAAATGATGGAGTGATTAAATGATAGGTCAGGCAGTTCAGATAAGATGCTCTGAAATTGTTATTTTGCCTACTTCTTAAGTATTAAAAGAGGATAATTATACATTGAAAAGTTCTGTTTAAACAATGTTCTGTAGAGGTTGTTCATGCAAGAAAAGACTTAGCACATGAATTTAGTAAAAATGCAAGATAAGCTATCTCAATGGAAAGGAAATAGTTCCCACAATTACATTACATAGGCATACAAGCAGACTTGGTCCAGATGCTAATACCTATCACTACATTATGTGATTAGAAAATTACAGCCAATGAATTTTCTGGTATAATTTCTCTAGTTTTATAATATCTAAGATTTAAAAAGATACCAAAGCCCTTTCTTCAGAAATCTCTTCCTTTTCTAAACCTAGAGCATCCTACAAAAACCTTTTGGATTAACTACTAACTGAAGCTGCTGTCAGACTGGCAGATGTAGCTCCCTCACAAAGCACTCTAGAGTAAACCTTTCTATGAATTATTCTTTCCTTTCCCAGCTACACAGTGATAATGAGTATAAAATTATGCAGTCCAAATAATTAATGAAACACAACTATTGTGACTATGTCAAAGTCTCTGAATTGCTGTATATTGTTAATCAATGCAACAAAAGATAATGGAATAAAATACCAATTTACACAGGTTTATCATATATTTCTTCTCTATATTAATGTGATACCACTCTATTGTACCAGATTACAGACTCATTTTGATGGCTGTCCCTGTCATTTTAAGATCTGCATACCTACTTCTTTCAGATTTTCTTTTCTTAGTTAATATTCTACTATACATTTTAGATTACTTTATTCTATACACAAAAACCGCCTTCTCTTTTCCTTACTGTTACATACAATCCTCCCAACCAAACAATAGAGATTGTCACTGATGGACTCTACAACATCAGAGGAAATAAAGAACTGGGGAAAAACTTCTTGTATTGGCTGAAATATCAGAAAATCTTGTATCTCTGACCTCATCTGGATTCTCATAAACATATGGGAGAAAATAAAATCTTTAACAACTTTATCCCTTTCTATAAAATCTTGAAGAATTCTAATATGTTTTTTTTTTTTTTTTTTTTTTTTTTTTCAAAAACACTTATCTTGAGATCTGGTAAGATTTGATCTTTTCAGTATGAATAACTTTTAACTGATTTTTGAATCTGCTGTCAGCATTGCCTTTCTACACCTCCTTCTCTGGTTTGAAAGCGAGAGAACAATTCCTGCAGAATAGGAACATTTGTTTTGTTTTTTCTACAAGTAATGATTCCACCAATGAACCATGAAAAGTACATGATCTCCTATCTTCCTACACAGAAACAATAGATTTCATCACTGTTCTTCTTCATATGTTTTTTTCTTATGGTATTACTCTTCCAATTTATTTTTACTCAAGAGAAGATGCCACATTTTAATTCAAAACTGATTGTGCAAATCTTTTCAGAGAGCTGAATGATGTTAAGCTTGACATTTTGTAACATTGTTTGGTTATCATTGTTAATTTAAAAAATATTTTTGAGATAAAACATCTGAGTTTCTGTTTTATGAATTCAAATTGTGAGAACGGAAAATGCAGTAAGTTATGCAAAAAATGCCAGTAGAAAGTATTTACTAGAAACACAAAAATATTTGACATGGTAAAAATCATATTGCTAAAAAATTTCTGTTCTGCCTTGCATATAAAATCTTTTCACAGAAGCATTCCTCCAGGAAAAATTAATATTAGTCAGATAAGGAAAGTTATGCATTAACATGATTCCATCTATCATTATAAACTTCATGGATGAAAAGTATTTTTGTCTTTGTAAACTGATTACTCTACAAACATCCAGACTTGATTTGTTTGGAAGGGGTTTGTTTTCTTCGTGGAGTGTTATGGGGTTAATGCCAGCAAGAACTTGTGTATTTTCTGGTAAGTCTGTAAGTTGAAATAGGCCCAAGAGCTATTAACCCAAATAAGAAGAAGAGGGAAAAAAAAATAATAAAAAAAAAGTCTGTTTCTAGTTTCTAAAAACCTAATTTTTCCTCCCAAATGAAATAAATCACCATGTCTCAAAATAAACCAAAAAAACCCTACACCTGAATAATACATTTTTAAGCTTACTTTCAATTTCGAAGTAGAAGGTGGCCTTTGCATTTCAGAAGGGTTTTTTTAATACAATGGTTATAACTGATGTTTCTTCATAAGAATCCAAATATATATCAAGATAGAGTAGCATCACAGCTTTATTTTTTTATGAGTTTGTGACCAACAAGTTAGAGGTCCCAGTCAGCTACTCTGCAGTGAGAGATTGCTCTGCAGTGGGGAGGGGAGGTAGGGGTGGCAAGGGGTTGCTGGATCCTTGATGTCTGAGATTTCAGGCTAGCTACTGGGGGGATTCTCATTCATATTTTAATGTACAAGTTAATTTTAAAATTATACGTGGGACCAATAGGGAAATGAATATTAAATTTTACTCATCATACTGCTTTACTGTACCTCTGTATTAAAGGTAAAACATATTTTAATCTCTAGAAACTAGATAAATCAAAATTTCTGCTAGATGGCACATGGGAGATCTATCCTAAAACAATCAAGAGTACAAAAGGCTATGACTAGAGAACAGTGAATATGATGTAAACTGGAAAATGAACAAACAAACCAAGACAAAAAAAAACACACCAAAAAAAAAAAAAAAAAAAAAAAAGAAAAAGAAAAAAAAAAAAAGGCATTAAAAAACTGGTCCTTTCCAGAAAAGAGGCAGTATAATTGAAAGACAGAAAGATTTTTGCAAGGGACTAGATTACTTGCATAACATTTGCATAAACTTAAATCTGGGGAATGTACAGGAAGCATAGTTGATGCATCCACATTTATTAATAATATTTTAGAGATAATATGTGGAAGTATGAGATGTTTTCATCACAGCGTTTGCCTGCGTGTAAGCGTTTGCTGCTCCGCGGGCGGGGCGGGTGCTGCGGAGGGCGCGCGGAGCCGCGGGGGCGCGCAGAGCCAGCTGAGCCTCGGGAGCGCGCGGAGCCAGCTGAGCCGCGGGAGCGCGCGGAGCCGCGGGGGCGCGCGGAGCCGCGGGAGCGCGCGGAGCCGCATCCCGCGGTGACCGACGCTCCGCCTGCTGGCGCTCGGTGCGCGGCTCCGATGCGAACCGCGCTGGCCCCGGCCAAGGATGCGCTCATTCCCTCTGCGCGCCCACTCTGCTCAGCAGCATCAGGAGTATTTGTCATGAGTTCACCGTCAGGTGACATCTGTGACTTGTAGCATCCATAGAATCCTGTATTAGCCAAATTATGCACATTCAGCCATTCATCATTGGCAAATCTCCAAGTGTTCCAGAAGTTAGAATACTATGGATTTCTGTGTTACAGAATTATGGAAATGCCAAAAAATCTGAATCAGTCATGTGGAAAAGTTAACAGAGTCTAAAGCACCAGAATTATTTTTAGTTCCCCTGCTGTCCAATTCCTATCACAGTATCTTTCCTTATCAGAACTTAATATCATAAATGGTTATGGCTGTAAAACTTCAATAGCCCACACTGTATAAAACAAATTGTTTGGGAATAGATGTGTTCCTTGTAACCTTCTACCAATAAGAGCCCTCATTTCATTCCTTCTCTTTCTTCATTTCATTCCTTCTCTTTTATATCTGCTAAGAAAAAGAATGTTATTGAAGGACCTCAAACCCAGCTCTGGGAATAAATAGATTTGGTAACAATAAAGACCTGCATTAGTCAGCCAAGCAAAAATCTGCATCATTACATCAAAGGTCAAAATATCTCCAGACAGAATTTTCCATATGTAGATTCTATTTTTGAGTTCTAGGCAAGTGCAGATGACAAACTTTCATGTCATGTAGCAAGGTACAAGAGGAAAAAAGCACTTCAGAGGTAGGAAGCATCTAAATACTAGAGGAGGATGTAGTTACTGCACACTTACAAGCGTCACTATCTATCTGCACTGGATACTTGTCTTAATTTTACAGAAAGATTCTGAGAAAGATGCCTGTGCAATTTCAACTAAAAGCCTATAATGAGTTTGAATTTTAGTACTGCATAAGAGCAAACACATCAGTGTTTTTCTTCTGATTTTTCTTTGAAGACAGAGTACCATGAACTTAATTCAAATATTTATTGAAAAACTGTTTATGAAAATCGTGTGCAGTCATCCAGTACTACATATTACTTTCTCCAGTATATTTTTAGAACTGAAAACCAGCTTTAACTGGAAATGCCATAGAGACTTCAAAACTGCTCTATACTACAAGTCTTTTAATTTGCAAGCTTAGATATGTTGAAATAATATGAACTAAGCTATTATACTTACTTACTTATATACAGTAAATGCTAGAAAATAATAAACAAGGACTGTATGAAAAGGGAGTTCAGTATGGATCTGTAATTCTCCTTTTCACACATTGAGCATTTCCACTGAAGTCATCACAGGTCTGATTTTACATTGGCAGACTGTAAATATTTCAAGGCTTTTTAAGAACAACTCATATTTCTTACATATATTTGAAAACAAAATTTAAGAGAAAAATAGAAAGGAAAGCAAAAGCTGTATTTTAGCTCTTCTTTCTACTTGAAATATTACTGAGAGATGGAGGAAAACCACTGTAGTATTTTCAAAATTATTCTAGTCAAATGCTTGAAATTGTGTTATTAGTTTTATAGCACATACTACATGCCAAGTACATACTTCTGTCTGTATAACATGATTTTATAAAATTCTCATCAATTACAGAAGTGCAGAGTAAGCATAAATATGAAAATAAGTTAAGAAAGGTAAGAATAAGTTAAGTGCTATTGGTAGAAACAAGGATTAGAGAAGGAGAGCACTAAGTAAAGGAGAAAATTTCTGTGACTGAAAGAACTTAGTAACAAGTTTTGAGATTTCTTTAAGGTGTACTCTCAGTTCTTATTTAATCATTTTTTTAAAACTATGTTGCAGTCTTAATAAAGTTTTGCGACTCTGCATCCCATTTACAGAAAGAGATTATTAAAAAAAACTGTCCCTCAGGCTTGGATATTTAAATTGCTAATTTCACAAAACATAAGCTAAGTATTTTTTCATTTCTTTCATTTCCTCCAGTATTGTTTGGAAAAAAGGTACTACTGCCAAATATTAAAGGTCACTGCTGCTAAATTATCTGATGCTACGAAAGATACTATTGCAAACCTTAAAAATCTATGTTCATAAACATGTATGTAGCTTAATTTTTATTGATAAATTCTTGTGAGCTCAACTCTCATATTAAAAACTCAATCATCTTCAAGACTGACACTAAAAGATTAAGAAACCATAACTACTATTTAATGTGAAGCAAGGTGTGGTTTTTTGTTTAGTTTGGATGGGTTTTCTTTATTTTTTGTTTGTAATCTGGAAGTCATATTGGCAAAAACCAACAAAGAACAAATTTTTTATAATACCTAGTTTTATATCCAATGCCATAAGTGAATACGAACTTTACTTCACTTTTTCTAAGCAAGTGAAATTATTTAGCAATGTTAGTTTAGTTTATTCAGTTAATTTTATGAAAACTGAAGCTTCCAATGTTTTACTCCTTTCCAAAATGGAAACAGGTTCTGAAATCACAATATTTACTTCAAAACCATTTGTGACTGACACTTCTCTTAATTAGGTTTGTAGGTATGTTATTTAACATAGTTCTTTAAAAATATCTAACATCACTGTGTGGGCAAGAATGTTACTGATGTGTTGCACTCCATCTATTTAGCAATTAATGTAATACATCCCAGGCTTTGTTTATCTGTGTAAGGATGCCTTGGAGTCCGTGCACCTTGCACCTTGGTGCTATTCCTTACAGGCATGGAAATTAATTTTCTCATCTTGGGATAGGAGGATATTATTGTGTCTGCTCAGCAGCGGTTCAAAACCTGTCATTTTCAACCACTGACATACCATTCCCACTTGGGCTAGCCTTTGGTTGAAAGGGATTATAACAAATTGATTACAACAAATTCACCACCTCTTGAATTGCATGCCATCCTTCTTAAGCAAATGTCAGGCATGAACATCCAGAATAAGTATTTTTTTTAAATCCTATAGTAAAGCAATAAGAACAATTAGAAAAAAATCTGCACATGAAATGGCAGAGACAATTTCACTGCTGAAATACAGTGCCTGTGTCTCAGATAGAACAATCCTTTTATAAGTATCAGCTATTAAAACTTTAAACATGATTTCACCAAAAAATATCCATGCTAGATTAGTTAATACAGTTTACAGCAGAGAACCTGAACCACATAGCATTCAAATCCAAAAGTAATTGCAAAGTTTGTATTTATAGTCTCTCATTTTTCACACTACTTAGCAGTCTGCAATGTTTCATGAAGTCATACAAGCTCAAAAGCCCTGTACTGCCAGCTTCCATTGGAACTGTGAGTCCTAATGCTCCTGAAAACTCAGCTCTGGGACCTCAGATCAGTTACTAACAAAAACAGCAATTGACTCCCTTTAAAGTTTGTTTTAAATCACTTATCATTAAGGATTCTAGATCACAGGAAGTGTCTGGGGATTTTAGGCACCTAAGTCCAGACTTCTGATCCTGAAAATCCTCACTCAGCTTAACACAGGAGGTGTCTACATTTCATTGACAAATTAATTTATCACTTCAAACTCTTTAGAGGCTTTAAAAGGCAATCTTATCCTATGATGATTTCCAATCTAAACAGTGTGCCAGTTTGTCCTAATTATTTCTCTGTGGAGCCATACTTGTTTTCTGTTTGTATCTGGGAGTAATTTGTCACAAAGCTTTGTTGCTTCATGTTGTTAAGGGGCTTAATAATCTTCTAAAGGAACCTTTATAGATGTGTGAAATGTTTCTGGGATTCACATGTTTTCTTTGCAAAGAAATTAAAGTAACTTGTAATGTCCCACTTCTACTTTGTATAACATTAAAATCCTGAAACTAAAATATTAGAAATATTAGGAATTCTAAGTGCTGCCTAACTAGAGAACAGTGATATTTGTCCCAAATGCAACCATTGCATTGTCACATTTAAGTGTCAATCATTCTTTCCAGCTCTTTCATTATTCTATGTGTATCATGCATCTTACTGCTCTCACTGCACAACAAAAGATCCATTGACGCAGAAAAATATAAAAGAATATTGTTTTTTCTATCATTGACAAAAATTAATTGTAGCACCATTTTGCAAATGGACAGGAGAGTATGTTATTTTCCTTTCACATTTCGGTCCCATCTGTAGCTTTATTCTATGAAAGTACAACTTTTCTAAGAGTATAAAAAGCTTTTTAGAAAAGATGCATTAATACTCCTGTTTAACTCTCCTTGTCTTGGTGGAACCTAAAAAGCTATGTATGCTTACACAGTACTGTTTAAAAATAGTTCATTCTTTTAAACAGAAAAGGTTAAAGAGCCTGAAAGATCTGAGGTTGCAATCCCTGAAATACTTTCCCTGCTGTCCTGGGAGTGTGACAGTCAGCAGAGATGAGCTGCTGTTGCTATGCAACCTCTGTGGCATCCCAGGAGCTCAAATGTCTCTGTCCTGCACTTCATGCACAAAATGGGGAGAAGAGTTGTCAGCTTTGGGGATTTTATCAGTATTTTCAGCTTACTATTCAGTCTAGGGAATTTGTGTAGAATGATCTAGAAAACGGAAAGACAGAAAGAAACTTTAACCATGAGGAATATGAGATTAAAAACAATCTCTACCTGTAATTTATAGGAATAGCTAAATAGCACTTTGTTCAGTCTAATCCTCACCGCATTTTTAATGACTTGCAACAAAAATTTAATAGTTATTTATTTATTTATTTATTTTCTGAACATCCTGTAAAATCCACATTTTCAACAATATTCCCATTTGGAGAAAAAGAAGCTAAGCTGAAAATAAGAACATAAGAATAAGATAGGAAAACAAGGAAAAGAAAAACAGGTGCTTTCATTTATTTTTCCTGGACTCTGATCTCCATTTCATTGACTATTACATTCCTAATTAAAATAGAAATGAAGCACACTTCTTCTATTAAAAAAAGTGCTGAATTATGAACTGAAGGGTTTCTTTTTTTCTATTATGCCTGGAGAAGCCTACTTGCAGGTCTTTATTCCTGCTTCTTGTGGTGTTTTTTCTGACAATTTTACGAGCAGCTTAACTTCATAATAATGCTTGCAGTCTCTAAGCTACTTCACTTCACCTGCATTCATAGTGATAATATAACCTACTTGGAAACAAAATACTTTATGGGAAATTATATGGTACCATCTAATTTTATCAAGAACTGGTACCAAAGTTACTAACTCCACGTGTAGTTAAACCTGAATGTTTTATGGCAATGAAAGACAAATGATAGTGGAGAAATCTAGTTTTATGCCCATATTATGCACAAAGCTTACCAAAAAAATTCAAAATTAACTTGAGATGAATCACATTGGCATTCAAGGAAATAAAAATAAGCTATTTAACTTTGTGTTACCTTAGTTATAAGAGCGTATTAGATTAAACCTCAAATCTAGCAGTCTGTACAATCACCAATTGTGTGATATCTGCTGTAATATCACACCTTGCTTTAGTTTTCTCCTCCTTTAAAAAAGTTTTTATACTGAAATGTTCCTCTGAAAAACTATGCACTGAGACATATTAGAAGCAGGTTTGGTTCATAAAAGTTTATAAGGTTTTTAAACAAGGTCTGCATTAACAGCAGCTGTGCTGTTAAAGGTATAAAAGACAGACATGGATTTCACATGGAAAATACCAAAGGAATTTTTTTTTTTTTTTTTTTTAAGTAGAAAAAAAGAAGCCATTTATAGAAGTTTGTCTACAAATTCAGTGTGAAATTCTGAAGGTTCTCAAACCGGAAATTTAAGTCATATATTCAGATCATTACCTACGTATTTGGAACAGTTTTATTTAGGCCCTATTTAAATTTCCAAAACATGATCATTTGAAATTGAGTTCTAGAAAGAAATTTCTTCTACATTCCTATTAAATGAATTAACACAGAAAATGACCTTTGAGTTGTAGATATACTCTGCTTATGCATTTGTACATTCTGTATCTTTCTGAATACACATTTTGCTGTATTTTATAATAGATTAATGAAGTAACCTCACATCCAGATTAATTCACTCCATTCTTTCCAATAGATCCTAAGTTGTTTAGTTTTTGTGGTCAGTTACAGGACTTTAAAAGAGGTTTTACTATATATTAATTTTTACATTTATTTTCCTCCCTCTTTGGTGTCACCTAGAAACCCCACAATTTTCTTCCAGTCATGGATAAAGATGGCAAATAAGACAGGCTCAAGACCCTGCCCTTGTTATCAGCCTTTGGGTCGACCCATTAACCACTGTTCTTGGAGTCTAGCCATACAAACAGTTTTTACCCATCTGATTTTCCCCTGATCCAGACTGTAATGTTTAATGTGGGTGAGAGTATTACAGCTTCTGCTAAAGTCAGTGTAAATGACATCCACTGCTCTCTCCCTATTTGCATACCCAGTCATTTTATCGTAGAAGAAAATCAGATCAGTCAGGTGTGATTTACCCCTGGTAATTATGGCCCAGATTCTCTGCTGAGTTGCACATCATGTTTTGCCTCTTTGAATTAGCAGTCCTGATCACTTCTTTTTTCATCTTTCCCTCAAAAGTTTCTCTGATAATTTAAACACAGAATTTGGTATTTAGTTGCTGAATTTATATGAATGTAACAGGAGTTACTACTTTATGTTGCATCCCTTGCTGTCCAAACTACATCTGCACTGAAGGCTATGGCTATATACTCACATTAACATAAATACATGTTTATATAGACAGAATTTTCCACAGAAAGAAGAGACTCATTATTGCAGTCTTTGATGGAATCACAATTCAAATAAATAAATTAGGAACCAGCAAATTACAATTCCCCTAATATAGTGTAAATACTGCATAGCAGTGCTTAATTCATGGTTTACAAGGTAGACTTGCAATGAGATTTTTCCTTAACAATTGTCAGAGAAGGAAAAGGAACAGGTTTAATTAGTATTATTATTTAGGAACTGATACAGAAATAGGGTTTTAAAGACAAAATCAGCATTTGGGAGGGACTTTTTCCTACACTGAGGAGATTTAGAATATCTGATCTCTTGATCTTGAAGCTTACTGTACAGGTTTAGAGGTGTGTAAGTTTAAATCATTGCCCACACATATACTTAAACATCCTATTCACAAATGGCTTGAGTTCTATTTTTATCATTACACTTTGTTTTCTTCCACTGCTTTGACATTTTGTCCCATTTTGATAGTGCTTCTTTTCATGGGAAACTCAGAAAATGTTTAAGTGAAATTTTGTTATCTCTCAGATCATCAGGTTACAGAGGATGCTTCCTCCCTTTCCCCTCATGTGACTTTTTTAAGTGATAACCAGGTACCTTTAGGTTAGGAAGATGAGTAGTTGACTAGGTCCCCTTCCTTGGTTTATTAAAGACTTGTGCATTAAGAAAGAAGATTAAAGAAGGGGGGAAAAAGCTTTAGAAAATGTATTCGGGTAGCTATTACAAGTCTACCTTTTATACTCAGGAGCAGAAAGACAACGTGTCTAGAATAGATACTTCAGATTTACAAACTCTTACAAATAAGAGAATCCATAACTTCTCTGACTGCGCAGATAAAAAAGTCATAAATAAGCTTATTATAATTTTAACTTATTTGAAAGGAATTCCAGCAGCTCTTGTCAAAACCTTTGTGCAAGACATAGGCAAGCCAGGGACAAGGCATTAAATGCCTCTGACCAGCTTACTTCCTCACTCTGATTATATGAAAACAAAGTCTTGCTATGAAGTAATTCATAACTACACATAAGTGTTTTGGTTCCTCCAGAAACACTAAGATGCAAGTTGCTTAACTAAAATATTTCCATATCCTAAAATCACCAAGCCAGCAATACCTGCTAGGCTGCAAAGTATTTGTTTACCTTTTTTAGGAATTTATTAATTCCCTGGATGAAATGGAGGAAGAGACAATGACTAGTTAGGTTTAATGTCTTTGTTACAAGTGGACAGAGTTAAAGACATACTTTTCATAACTCCAGTTCTCATGTCTCCACCTTTAGTTTTAGGCAAGTTCTTGACATTTAGTTCAAGACATTTTTGAGAATAAAGACTGGAGCTCCAGAACAGCTAATTTAAAAAAAAATAATTGTGTGTGCAGTTCAAATGTTTATAAATAGCAATCACAAAAGGGTAGTAGAAGTGCTCAATGCAAATAAAAGATGTGAATTCTCACCCTTATGCTTAAGAGAAAGTTCAAGAGGACAATTAATACAACTTGATTTTTCAGGAAAAACATTTCCAAATTTCCATTTAAATGTACGTTCTTCACATCTTCACTGTCCCAAAACATAGAAGTTTTCACACAGAAGCATTAATGTTTCAAAAGCTTAGAATGTCAGCATTTCAAAGGGCATTGTTCAAAGGAATAAATTAAATCACACATGTCAATAATGTCAAATATTATTTATAACCCTATGTTTATACATATGTGATGTTCCTGTTGGCAGCTATTAGGTCAGAAAACTTTCTAAGGAATCAATATAATTATTAATATATAAATTATTACTAAAAATTGTGTAATTGAAGAAATGTAAATTTTAGGAAGGGATAAGGAAAAAAATGAAGTAATTAAACAGATCACAATAACGTATATAGTAAAGCATATATTGAAATGCATGTGTTTCCATCAAAAAAGTGCATATTCCTACTACTATATATTATTGTAATCTGATTCCCCAAATCACAGTTTTCTTCTCTGCTGTCAAATTTTGCAGTGCTATATATTTAAATATACTCTTCCTCTTTATTAAGATTATACTTGCTGAATGGAGAACCTACAGATTGAGGCAGATCAAATTCAGCTTTCATACAGTTCCCTATATTTTTCAATATGTGAAATGGGATATTGCACATGCACACACATTCCTTACTCAAACTTTAAGGCTTAGTCATCCCTGAATTCCTGCTGTAGCTCTCATTCAGAACACTCAGAATACAGAGTTGTTTGCATGAGAACACTTACTCTTGTTGGTTCTCATGATACTATCTATCTTCAAAGATGGAAGAAAAAATCTAGATTCAGTAATACCCCCACAAAATTTTTGAAATGTGAGCTACAAAAGGATATGAGTTTCACTTTGAGTCTTGGAAACATAGGTAATGACAGCAGTACTCTGCTTCTGCTTCACATGCAGGTGGCCTGTTCCCCTAGAATCCATTAAAAATCTCATAAATGGATAGCATGGAATTCCATTTTCCTTCTTTCATCTGGAAACTGAGCTTCAGGAATTTATTCAGAGAAATAATTCTGAAGAATGATCTCCTGAAAAACTGCCTGCAGTTTCCTTCCTGCACATTGCCCAGCCACACAGCCTGGTCTTTCCTGTTCTGGTTTAGACAGGCTTCCAAGGAAGCTCTCACAGTCACTATTGTGAAGAAGTATTCAGAATATCTAGACTGTAACTTTATCTTTTCAGATAAATCCACACAGATTGTAAACACAGCCTTTCACACATATTGCATCTAATAACTTTGCAAAACCAACAACCTCATATGGAAGTCAAACAGTGAGTTTTCCATTATCTTGAAGATTGTGGAAATAACAAATTTTGAATAATTTGGAACTTCTGAATATCAAATAAGTTCTCAGAATAATTCAAGACAAGTACATGACTACCTGTGAGGACACGAAAACATAGTATAATTATTAACTGTTATTATCTAGGTATGTAAAACACTATCTTTTTATAGTCCTCAGACAGGAATATTTCTGAAACAACAACCTGAACATGGACCCACATGGATGCACAAAAGGCATCCAATATGTGGTGTCTGATGTCACCTACTGATATGAGGTAGCAACAGTTCTGATTCTCTACTGCTACTCTTCCTTTTATCACTTGAATTAATATTATTAAATTTATGAAACTGAATTATGATCAAGAATCTGCACAAGAAAAGAAATAATAGAAACAAAAATGAAGGAAAAGCAAACCATCTTGACTGAAGTGAACTGAAGGAAATAAAAATAAAGGAATGTTCTAAGATGATCCTCAATAAGGGACTGAAACAAATTATCAGTGGCTGCAAGATTTCAGTCTTTTGTTGTCACAGTGCAGGAATGAAAGTCTATGTGGAAGATGTGTTTCAGACAAACACCACATTGCCCTTATGTGCAAAAATAATGAAATCATCTTATTCTAATCCAGTTAGGCAAGAATAAAATCTATATAATTTAATTGTAACTTTGGCCTTTAAAGCAGCCTGTTTCTGACAGTGTTAAATTATAATGCCTAAATCAAATTGGACTACAGACACTGAAAATAGTAAGACAACATTTTTTCTTTTCTATCATTTTTTAAAGTAAATTTTTTGCATAGAGGCCTCAAAGAAATAATTTCAGTCAGCTATCAAATATCTTTACAATGTTCCAAATTTAAGAGCATCTTATTAGGACTTTAAAAAAAAAAAAAAAAAAAAAAAAAAAAAAAAAAAAAGAGAAGAAACCAGAGAAAACTCATGTCCTCACTGCCAAATTCTGAAACATGCTGTGATATTTAAAGCTTCTGGTTCTTTAGACAAAAAAAGACAAGAGTTCAGTAAACATATTTTACCATCTGCTTGGGATTCCATAAATTAAAGATGTCTGGATATTTTTAACTGCATTCATACAGACTTGGGTATCTTTTCTCTGTTTTGCATCTGTCGTGTTTAGCTTCTTGCTATAAAACTAGAAGAGAGATCCAAAAAATACAGAACATGGTCTTACTTCTGAATTGTGATAGAGTGAAAAAATATACTCACACATAACTTGGTTTAAGATGCTAATATTTACTATAAAGCATTTACCATGTTTCTATTAAACCTTAAAATTCTTTTATCATCTACTATCTACTCATTGAAAAATTCCAGAAACATTAGAAAGAAATATAAATGTAGAAAGAAAGAACAAACAATGTCAAAAACATTTCCCCCAAAAAACAAGATGCCATTCCCTGACTATGTTATGGTTATAAAAAATACATTATTATTTAGATTTAAATTTTTGTTTAGAAATTTAGATTCTAAAACTTGAAATTTAATTTAGAGGTTTTTTATTATTTTGATGCATTGAATAGTATTTTTTTTAATGCTTTCCTGAAAGACTGTGGAATTTGGATAATTTGACTACTGATAGCAACAATATTCAAAAAGAAACTAATAAAAAACCCTGTGTCTGGAAATTACTGAAATGTAGACAGTTCCCATTATAGTTCTTAAACAAACCTCCAGCAAAGATAAAATAAGGTTTCCAATATTTCTCCATTTTTCAGCTGATGGATGATAAGAGTAATTTATCTTTATTTCCTACTTTATGCAATATGAAAAGAATCACAATACAGTGAGTCATTTTCTGCAGGACAATTTTTTCCATTTTAAGATACTCTTGAAATACTTCTGTTTCCCAAAGTGATCCCTCCCAGTCCTCACAGAGATGTTGATGAAGTTTGGGGAAGATGAGCAGAGGGTGGTGATCAGTATCATGAACTGTTGAATACAGTAAATGGTGATGCACCCCAGAGGTCAATTCTGAGTCCAATTCTCTTTAACACCCTCATTAATTATCTGGATGATTGTGCAGATTATGCCCTCATTATATTTGCAGATGAAATGCTAGCAGCAGTGGTATTTGTTACCTTTTTTCCTATATAACATACCAAAATTGTGAAGGGGTCAGTGTAGGAAAAAATTGGGACACTGTGAATAGAATAAAGAACATAACACTATGTATGTATGTGGTATTTCCATAGGCATCAAAATGCAAAACAAGACCAGGAGGAGGTAGAAAATCTCCAACACATGCAGAGCTGTTGAATGAAACCATGCATCCATTAGCTCTGGCAGGTCATCGTACCAAAGAGCACAAGAGAAAAATCAGCACATCAGTTCACAAACGTTGACATCTTCTCACAAAGAAACATAAGAAAACACAGTTTTCTTTTATGAGAGTGCTTGTACATCACAATCTTTCCTGAAAAAAAAGGAAGGAAGTAGCCTAAGAAATTAAAAGCAGTAATATTTGGCTCTCACCAGATTAAGTAAAGAAAAAATGGCTCCCAGCTGCCCATCCTAGGTTTATGAATCCACTGCTACTAGTGATTTAATAACAACACATGGTTCAAAAGCAAACATTTTGCACAACAAGTTCCCATAAACACATTCATCCTTTCAGATGTAAACTGAGCAACAAAGACAATTCCTTTGATGGGTCTTGCATAGGTTCCTTTAGAGCAATTTGTTTTTATAGTGAGTATTTTCTAAGAAAGTGGTAATTTATGTTCTTACCTAAGCTTCTTTTATCATGGGAATATAATACAAATTTTCTCTCCACCTTGAATACAGCCTGAGGCATGAGTAACATTGCACGTATGTTTTTTGCATTTGGAAATCATACATTTGTTAAAAACTGTAATTTTCCTCACACTGCTATTACATCCCTAAAAGTGAAGCACAGTAAAACTTAGAGTGGCCTTTATGCATGATATATTAGTCAGTAAATTAAATTCTTGGAGAAGAGCATGAAACAAGATAGCATGCAGTAAAACTTCCCTGGCAGTTCTGCAGTCAAATTCTTTGGAAATTTATTAATTTAAGGCATGCTCCTTTATTGTTAATATTTCTCATGAATGTTTTCAGAGGGGAGGACACCCAGTGTAAACATAAGGCAGACATTCAGTAAAGATGTGATGTATATGAACTCACTGATTTTAATGCTATGAAAAGCAAGTTTTAAAAATTTGTCAACAGAAAGTACCTGAGTAGGTTTGGAAAATAAAAGCAAAAAACACAGTTCCTAAGGAAAGCAAAACATATTATGTATAATAGTAATAGCTTGCTCTCTCATTCTCTCTCTCAATATATAAACAAATAATTTCTGTTCTTCTCATGGATCACCATAATCCCTTTTCCTAATAAGTGTATTGGGTTGCATGGCAAGGTTTTGGTGGAGGTTGTGGGGTCCACAGTGGGATTTTAGTGGGAAGCTGCTGAAAGCTCCCCTGTGTCTGACAGCCAGCTCTGAGAACAGCCCAGCACTGGCCAAGGCTGAGCCATCACAGATGGTAATAATGTCTCTGCAGAAGCATATTTCAGAAGAGGGGGAAAAAGTTATTACACAGAAATAACTGCAGATAAAGAGTGGTACATATATGTATATATATATATATGACAGACACAGGATCAGTGAGGAAGGAGGGGGAGGAGGGGATTCAGGCAGCAGAGTTGAGATTCCCCTGCAGCCTGTGGTGAGGCTGCTGTGTCCCTGCAGCCCTTGGAGGGCACAGGGCAGCAGAGATCCCCCTGCAGCCCCTGGAGAACCTAGGCTGGAGCAGGTGGATGCACCCAAAAAGGGCTGTGACCAGAGGGAAGCCCATGCTGGAGCAGAGCTCTGCAGAATCCTGAAGAGAAGAGCCCACGCTGGAGCGGGACTGCTGCTAGGAATGGTGACCCTGTAGGGGACTGATGCTGAAGCAGCCTGTTCCTGAAAGGCTGCACCCCACGAGCAGCTCATGAAGAACTGCATCCCATGGGAAGGACTCATTTTAGCAAGTTCATGAACTGTCTCTGTGGGAGGGACCTCAGGCTGGAGTGGGGAAGGACTCTCCCTGAGGAGGAACAACCTGTGATGAACTGACTGCAACCCCATCCCTTGTCTGCCTGTGCTGCTCAGGGGGAGGAGGTACAGCAGGGAAATAGGGAGAGTTGGAAGAAAAGTGTTTTTAAGATTTGCTTTACTTCTCATCTGATTTTGCTTAAATTAAATTATTTCACCTAATTCAAGTCTGTTTTGCCCATGATGGTAATCAGTGAGTGGCCTCTCCAGCCCTTATTTCAGTGCACCAGCCTTTCATTGTATTTTTTCACTCCTGTCCAGTTGTAAGAGGAATGACAGTGGTTTTGGTGGGCACCTGGCATCCAGCCAGATTCAAATCACCACAATAAAAAACTCTGTTACTTACTACTGCTGAATTGATAAGATTTCTTTAAGTTATACCCGCGACAAACTGAAACTATTTAAAAGTTTTAATTTACTCCTATTTTGCTATCTTTATTCTGGTTTACTTTGTAATATTCCAATTTATTTTGCATGAGAGTGTTGCTTTGCATTGAAAACATTTGTTTCATTGAAACTAATCAATAAAAAATACAAAAAAGATGTAATGGATACTAGGTCAAGAAAGAAATGCTATAAACATTAAGAGGGCACATGGATACATGACCTACATAGATATTTTCCCCTCTACCTACTTAAAAAAATTATGACATGCTATTTTATTATTATTTCCTAATTTTGTTTTTTAAAGACTTGAATGATTTTGAATCAAAGCTGGTGGCAGTAAGTATATAGCAATTTTTTAAACTCTAATTAAGATTAATTTTCCTTGCCTACACCCGACATATGCTGCTAGGACACTGTAGTTTAAGCAGTGGAACATCTGTATCCCACAAGCCCTCACTACATACATTAGAGACACACTATTTTCCATAGTTTATAAACCAGTTCATTCTTCCATGTGATGACAGTAAGTGCTTGATGAGGGTGGGCTTTACAACCAGTGAGGGAAATAACTAAACAGTGGATTGTTGTTCTGAGTGGTTATCACACTGAGACAAATTGCTGTAGATGAAAAACAAATTCCATGGTTATGAAAGAGGAGCAAAATCATCTTGCAGTGTAGCTTTTTGAACCATGTATTCTTTCTCCATTCTCATCCATCTATTTTGGCTCTCTAGTAATTAAAAGCTTACTTTGTAGAATGCTTCAAGACTTTGTGTGTAATACACCTTACATGGTGAGCAGATGCTCATGAGAAAATTCTTTGCAACATTATCTTCAGGCTGAGCAGTAGTGTGAAGGCTACTTATCCTTAATTGTTGGCCTTGTGGATGAATAATGAAAATGCTCCCTAGCTTATAACTTTGCTGTGAAACTCTGAAAACTTTTCCACCTTAACCATACATTCCCCCAGTATTGTTTCTCAGTTTTCCACTCAGGGTTTTGGTTTTTTCCAAATTTAGTGGCAGATAAAAAATCTACTCCATTTAATAGGCTCATTTTCATTTCCCATGAAAATTCAGCTAGTTTTGAGGAGTGAGCACATCCAGAATTAATTTTCTTGGTAATTTGCATTGAGAGGGATTGATGACATTATATTTCTGATGCTGCATTACTTCACAGAGGGTGGAAACAATGCACTATGAAATAGTGCCATATTTCAGCCTCAAGTTTAGCTAGTAAAATTTACAAAGTAAATAATTATTAAATCAAATTAGTAAATCAAATTAGTACATATATGTATGTGGTATCAATTAGCTGCTATCTACACAACACCTATAAACTAGAAGGGCAATTAAGTACTACTGTTATCTTCATTCAGTCCTGAAAACAGAATCCTACTAGTAGGATTATTCATATGAGAAAGCAATCTAGCATCCTCTAAAGTTCTGTACCAATTTTTGATTATGATTTTTCAGCCTCTCCTTATTCAAGAAACCTTGCAAAATATTAGGAATTCTGTTCAACTTACTCACCACAGAAAAAGATGGTAAAATCTGAGGCAGGCAGAATGAATTATTTTAAACTTCTAAGAGACTGAGTAGATATAAATGTACAAATTTAATTAATCTTAATTTGACATGGTATTATAAGGTCAAACTCACAACATCAGGATATACAGAATATATTTCTTCAAGATTAAATACCTGCCTCTTAAAGAGGAAGCACTTCTGTGGCCGTGTAAAAAGGATTGAAATGTTAATATCAGTGCAAATGCTTATCAGTACCATATAAAAATCAGATAAAGAGATCAGTGATTTTTTATACCATGATGCCTGCATAAAAGAACAGGTCATTCAGCCTTAAACTAAGAATTAAATGTGTGTTTTCAGCCACTTGCTTTTAATATCTACATAAAATTTATTAACCTTTGAATTGAGGATTAGGCATCTGCTGATGCAGAAAGATCTGGAACTTAATTATTTAAGCACTATTGATATTATTAATAGGTGCTCATCTTTATTTTCTGTCACCTCTATTTTTAAAATCTTTCCATTTTTTACTTTAAAGAGGATTATTATAGAAAAAAATAGACTAGTTGTTATGCAAAAAATAAATTAGTCAAGAATTTTTTCCTATGTGCATGAGGGAGAGGCTAAAAATCCCCAAGACCTGACCCAGCTTGAGCAGCACAAGTTTGCAGTTTGTATCTCCCAACCAGAAGGATGTGTGTGAATGTAAGTGTAGGCTCAAAGTCAGAGAAATTGTTTTCTATTCTGGGATTTTCCTGATGAAAATGACAGCTACAATACTCAGTTTTGCAAAATGTATTTACTGTACAAAAATATTTTTACTCTGGAACACAGTTTTCAGCACAGTGTCTGGTTTTAAAGATTAAAGATACCCATCCTTAGGAAACCCTGGAGGAACAAATCTCTGCAGAGGAAAGGAACCAATTTTCTTTAAAGTTTTCTTTTATCTATTTCTATACAATTTAATTGTGGTGACCCAGATAGGTACTTCATGCTATCATCTTTTGTTATATTCTGGACAGGGAATACAGTTTAATGACAGCTACAGAAAATAGGAAAATATTAACCACATATACCTAATGTTAGTAAACATCATTATATCCATATCAAGAGGAATTTTTATTTATGGAACAGAGAATAAAATACATTTTGAAAGCAAAAGACATAAAAATAATTTATATGGAGAGTACAGTAGACTTTAAAATAAACTTTCAGTTTTAGTTAGCTGAAACAGTCAAAGTTGAGGCACAAGGCACATCCAATATCATAATTTATAGAGCAAGGTGATCTGCATGGTTCTGTTCACGCATAAGGCAGAATGTGGATTATTTTCCTGGAAAAATCTTAATATTATGTAGGACTAGTAATTATAGCCTTATTAGATATAAAAACCTGATAAATATTTATTTTCAGTTTCCAAAATAGAATGACAGACAATATTAATTGTGTTTCCTACACATCATGTATAAAACTGAAGCTGCATTTTAACATATCTTCCTAATCTCAGTTTTTCTATATATTTTTAAAGGCTTAGATTAACCAGTGCTCACTATAAATACTAAAACTCCATTTCAAGAATAATTGCTTTCTGGTTTAGATGAATTTTCAATCTCTTTTAAGAGACGACAGGGTTATCTCTTCTGATTTTATGGATCTAAGTAGCAGAAACTGGACACAAAAGTACATAACTGAGAATAGTTCTTAGTGAAGACAAAATTAAGACTAATCCAGACTGTACAACAGTCACTCGAAAGGGTGACTAAATACAGCTCCATCTAGTAAAAAAATATTAAATTAAAAGCAGATGGTACTTTTGTGGGCAGGAGGAAAGATAAAAATTGTGATTTCACTAAATTTTAATGGCTGTTCAGATACTTTTTTTGAGTTTCATCTATTTGGGATAATTTTTGTTTTCCACTTATCATACAGTTCTGGAATTCTGTAACTGCTTCGTTCAAGTAAATAGGAACTGTGCATGTTTGTGTCAAGGTTAAATTTAGATGTATAGGGTAAATTATGTTCTCAGTTTCATTTCACTGTAAATACTAAGTAATTGAAATCAATGGACCTACTCCTGATTTATATGAGTGTTACTAAAGGCAGAATTTGATGTCTCTCAGGTCAATACCAAGGGTCTTGCACACAAACAATTGCATTAACCTATACCAGCTCTGCAGCTATGTCAAGGATACCACTATGTGTAAAATTGCAGCATTTTATCCAGGCTGAAGATTAACTGAATCCAGAACAATGTTCTCTTAATGGCATTAATAAATTTCCATAATGGAGGTGAAATAAGTGCAGAAGCAGTAGCAACCTTCTGAAATATACAACATAGTCACTGTAGTGCTGATACAATATACATTGGCAATCAGAAACTTAAACACTACCTGCATGAATAAGTCATACCAATACTGAAAGGACTCTTTGTTACCTTTTATGACTTAAAAATACTAGAAAGTTTCATGGAAATAAATCACAGTGAATAGGTAACCAAAAAGACAGCAAAGACTAGACACAAGTAGATATTTTCAGTTTATATTTGAAACCTTATTGTCAAGTAAATATCACTGAAGATTATTATAAATGCAATAAATGCACTTTTATAGATGTAGTGATTTACCTCTATTTTAAAAATTAACTTTCATTTTTTAAAGTTACTCAGTAAAACCACTGAAAATCTTAAAATAAAAATTAGACATTGGGAATATTTTCAAGTGGGACACCTAAAATAAAGTGCTTAAATCAATGACGCTTACATTGTAACAGGTCTTTAATAGTAAATTTGATGGGTACTGAAAACAATGCTGCAATTCCATACTGCAAATTAGTATATTTCAGTAGCAGAAACCAACCAGCACTAAATTAAGTTGGTCATTGATGGATTTCTAAGTAAAAATAAATTAGCAACATCATTGACCTTAGCAAGTAATACGTGTACTGCTTGCAGCACCATTGCATACATGACAAACTAATAGGACAAATATCTGGGTCATAAAGCAGTGCTGGTGGGTTGGTGAAATGTGAAGAACATTTCCATTTCCAAGACAGAAAGATTAATAGCTATTTCTACTGGGGGAAAGCATGAATTTAATGCAGGACCCACTATGCTTGGTTTTGCTTTTCTTACCTCAGCTTTCCTTGTTATCACACCACAGTTGACCTGGATTTTACACGTTGTGTTTTTTTGTAATTTTGATTTCTATCTAATAAAAAATTTACCTATTATTTTGAAAAGTCCTTTTTATCTAGACTTCCAAAGAGATATTAATGACCAGAATGATTTATATATTATTCTACCCAAATGATAGTTGTGGGTGTATTCTCTTCTTATTTATTCCATTTCCAAATAAGAATAAATATATATATATATATAATTTTTTTTTTTTAATTGAGTTGGTAAGGATTTCCCTTCTAGAGCGAATCTGAAAACTCCATTTTACTTCTCTTCCCATTCCTGCAGCTATCCCTTTCTTCCCTTGATAATTGCCTTGGTACAATTATCAACACAAGGAATTCTGCTTGCAGTTGCTCCAAGCAGTCTTTGGCAGGGTCACCTCTACAACGCAGATTTAATCCAAAGCCAAGTATCTTCACCTTTGGAAAACTGTATAAACACACTGAAATAAATCAGTCTGCTATGTATGGAACATTTCTAAGAAAGGTGAGAAGAGCTCTAACTACCTCTTGGGAAAAGGAGATAAGGAGAAGCATAAACAGAAAGCAGCACAGAAACAGTGAATTATACAAAACCAGGAATAATTTAAAAGTTAGTCCTACGGTTTGAAAAAGACTGACTTTTCTGGAAGCTATATGCTTCTGTTTTTCTACACAAAAGCAGCATTTAAACTTCTCAATCCTCTCCACATTAGTATGACCTGAAGTGATCACCTCCCAGGCCCATCTTTCCTTCTATCAGACCTGTCAGAAATAGCAATATTGGCTGTATGAATTGATTTAGTACAGTGGATACTCTCAATGTTTTATTAGATTATCCAAAGTATGACACAAATGGGGGGAAAAAAAAAGCTGAAGCAAAGTAGGTATTCACTACCAAAAAGCATAAGAAAAGCAGTAGGATGGAATTAATTCTTATAGGACCTTTTTCATTAAGAATCCTATTTATGATTTGCAGGAAAAGTGCAAATGTAGCAGAACACACAAGTAGCTCACCACCTTTACTCCCACCCTGCACTTGTCATTCTCAGTATATCCTGAACACCTGAACTTTCAAGACTTTCATGCTCTCTGGTTTTTCATGATTTTGAAATATTTAAAAATGGTGAAAATGCTAAAGAAATTTGATCCAGAACTCCTCCATGCCCAAATTTCTCTATTTTTTTTTATGGAAGACGAAGTTACCTGTCATTCATATTGTTCAAGCACTTTCATTGAGAGTACGAAGAGAAGTAAATCTGACTGGCAGATCAGTGGGCAGTGGAATGAAATTTAAATTAGAGACATAAATCCAGACAACTTCTAATAGGTACAGAAGTTATATTTTTATGCAGTTGAAGAGTTTTCCAGTTCAAATTGCATGATATACTTTTGAATGAACTCATTCCAAACTCAGATCAGAGGATACAGCTCAAGAATTCACAAAGGTAATATGGTGGCTTATGTCTGATTAGAAGATTTAAAAGTACTATACCTTTATCTGAAAATTACTTACTCATTAAAATTACGCTATAAAGTGTTTAATTTTAAAAAGTTGTAAAATTTTATTTAAAAATTAAATTAAATTATATTAAATTAAATTATATTAAGCTTTAAAAAATTTATCTGCATAAATTACGGATTATAACAAAATTATCACAGTAAACCTATATTTTGTGACAATCAAGCACCTGTCCTGTCAGTCTCTCAAAACCATATCAACTTATTCATCATCATTCAGGATAGCCAATTTTAACTGAAATGGATAGGTGGCACTTTCAGTACTGAAAACTTTGTCTGAAGATGCAGTTTATTATCTCTCACTGTTGACATTAATGAAATGTCTAACTCATAAGTCATTAATTTTTTGAGAACAAATGGGAACAAGATTAGGTCAATATTAAGGGCTTTCAAAATCTTACCCACAATATTTATGCCAAGTGAAAATGTATGCACCTTAAAAAGGCAACAGTATCTACATATTGATATTGTGTCCACAAAGAAAATAATTCTTCCTTTTAAAAGGGAAAAAAACTAACTCTGTAGACTATAAACTAACTTGTTTACATAAGCAAATAGCCTCCACTCTTCCTACACCCTTTTTGGCTGTTTTCAGTGAAATGAATGGTTAGATTTTACTCTAATTAGTCAATTGGACTATGGAAGTTGGAACAATGCAATTTGCCAGGGGAAAGGGAACCTCAGTCCATTCCACTCCTACTGAGACCAGTGCCAGCAAGAGATGCCCAGAGCCTGGAGAGGGACTGCAGGTGAGCAGGAGAACACCTGAAAAGCAACACAAAGGAATTCCATCCACTCCAGACCATAGGGCAGCTTCACTGGGGCTTCAGCCCAAACGCCTCAATGCAAGCACAAGCAGCATGGGGAACAAACAAGGGGAGTTAGAGATGTACACAAGCCTACAGGGATGTGAGCCTGGTCTAGTGGAAAGTGTCCTTGTCCATAGCAGAGGGGATTCGGAAACAGATGAAGTTTAAGGTCCCTTCCAACCCAAACTGTTTTATGATTCTTAGATTCTATGAGACAGGCTGTTCCCCTGCAGTGGAAGGCCACTGTGCAGAAAATAATCACCTGCAGCTCTTAGAAAACCTGGTACTGGAGCAGGTGGATGTGCCTGAAGGATTCTGTGACTCTGGAAAGACTGTGCTCAAGCAGGCTCCAGGCAGGACCTGTGGCCCCATGGAGAGAGAGCCCACCCTGTAGAAGGTTTATTGTGACCCTGGAGGGGACCCACACTGAATCAGCTTATGAAGAACTGCATCCTATGGAAGTGACATGTCACTCTTATGACACATCAGAGGAGTTTTTGAGGTGTGTCTCCCATGGAAGGGATTCCACACTGAAGCAGGGCAAGAGTGTGAGGAGCTCTCCTGAGGATGAGGGATTGGCAGAGTCATATGAGGAACTGACTACAGACCCCATTCCTCATCCTCTTCACCACTGAGGGAAAGCAGGGAGAGAACCTGGGTGTGAAATTGAGCCCAGGAAGATGAAATGGGCGAGGGAAAAGTGTTTTAAGATTTGGTTTTATTTCTCATTATGCTACTCTGATTTGGTCATTAACTTAATTTCCCTAAGTCAAATCTGTTTTGCTTGTGATGGTAACTGGTGAAAGATCTTCCCCTGCCTTGATCTCAACCCAGGAGCCCTTTTTTGTATTTTCTCCCTCCTGCCCATTTGAAGAGCAGCTTTAATGGGTGCCTGGTGTCCAACCAGGGGTGAATCCACAACAGGCTTTTTTTTAATACCACATGAATAAAAAAAGCTGTCTGTTGTACAGACAGGTCTCATGTAATAATAACTGAGAAACTTCTGGAAAAAGTAGAAAAAATGCCTGCAATTCAAGGAAATACATAAATTCACTTGACTAATTTTACATAAGTGCTGAACTGTTATATGTTTTAATGAAACTTCAGCTTTATACATAAGGCTGAAGAAGACATTTTCTGCTGCCAAATGGGAGCAAAGTATTTCTGTAAAGGGTTAATAATTGTTTACTCTGATTTTCCTAGCTTTCCTTTGCTTTTCTCCTCCCTGTTCATTTGTTTGTTCTTTCAAGTGGCTTTTTATATCTCCACTTTACCTAATAAGCTTTGAAAATCATCTTCTAAAAAAGTAAAAAGAAAATAAATTGGATTTCTTTTTTTTTTCAGATGGAATTGCTGTTCCTCTAAAATATTCTGGGAAATAGTCTCTAGGAAATATGCTCTTGCATGCAACACTGAAATGTTCTATGTTATAATAATTAAAACATCCCTTCAGATTTATAATTGTATAATTGATGGGTACATGAAAAATATTCTTATTCAATGGGGTTTTTTTTGTCAGGACTTTTGTTTATTATGCTGGTTAATTTCTGAAGAGAAAACCAATCCTGTACATTTGCACACATTGCATGACCATTTTACTGCTTTTTAAGTGCTTGGTAAAAGCAGATGCACAGACTGCCAGGTGATGTCTGTGAAATCTATAAAATCTGGATGAAAGGACTATTGAATTGTTGGAAAAAAAAAAAAAAAAGGCTTGAGGCAATCTAAGCTTTTACCTAAGTTAAACACAAGTCACACACAGACAAGAGCAGAATAGCTCTGTTCTAGCTTACAGCATGCTTTTTACAGATGGCCTCTGGAAAGGAAGGAGGGAAGGCAACAGTATTAAGGGAGCAAGTAAATGCTGTTTGTTCTGATACCCGTGTAATTGAATCTAGCCACACAATTAACTTTACATATTAAGAAATTTGTCTGGTTCTTCAAGTCCTGTGGGAATTTTGCCATTTAGATCAACAGGAAGAGAACAGGAAAGAGTTAGTAGGATTATTTCACTGTAAATTAAATTAAACTTTTGTGTGCAGGATCAGACATAGAAGTGAGAACACATAGCTAGGTATTATGCTACATAATGGATATTTAATCTTTTTCTTAATATTTTGGCTCATAATCATAGAATCCTTTAGAAATATTAATTGGTCCCTATGATAAACTTTTAGAGAATGGAAAGGAATTTTCTCTGCTTACAAATTTTTCAATAAAAGTGAAACTGCATCAGTGCTTTATAAAATTTACATAAAGTTTTGGGCATTTATTTTATCATAAGCTGTGCATTAGAATTTTTGAACAAGAAAAATCTCTGTGTCACTAGTAAAAATAATGTTTTATGATGAAATTGATGCAATTCAGAATTCACATGCTGAAGTCATCTCATACATTCTAGACCCACAAACAAATATTTTTTAAAAAGTCAACTTCATGAGGATGAATTATCAAAAGCAGGATAAATAATGTCATAAGTTGCCAAGAGCAGCAGACTAAAGAGAGACTGACTTCCTATTATCAAAATGCACTGAACAACAGAAAATTAACCAGATCCACTATTTCTTGAATACTGAAATATTTTAGTATTATTGTTGTGAACATTTTCTCTTAAAAACAGACAATCAAACCAAAAACCCTCAAACAACAAACTTGTACCAAAACCGAGGTCCAGCTGGTTTAGTTTCAGAGTCGTGTACAGTAAATGAAAGCAGTTCTTTTTCCCAGCAATATAGATGACAAATAAGGTCCATGAGCATGCCAAGTTTTTCTGCAGACATTGTAGCACAAAATAGAGAAGGTTTAATCCCTAATAGCACAAAGAGTTGCACTGGCTTGAACTCAGCTATGAGAAACAGAGCAGTCACTGTGTTTTTGCACGTAGCTGTTTCATGCACGGCCAGTGAATTACTTCTGATGCATTCATATTTTGGGAATTTACAAAACCAGAGGGAAGGAAAGAATAAATATCCACAGGAAGACAAGATACACACACTTCTTTAAATACACACCCAGCAAACAGACAAAACTCAAAATAAATGCAATTCCTTCAACAAACCATATATTATTTGGCTATATTTTTTTAATCCTTGTTATTTAAAAAAAAAAAAATTCTGGAGTAAAAAATTTAAGCCAAGCTATTTCAATTCTAATACTTTTCATAATTATTTTGATGTATCACTACTACATGCTATTTTGACTTAGTAAAAAACCTTAATAAATTTTTTCCAATTTCTTCACCTACAGATTTCCTAAACATGTAGTGATGAATCCATACATAAAGATACATAGCAAACCATGCTCCATTTTTTGTTCTGTCTACTGGATAACTGATGTTATCCAAATATGTCTTTTGGGTACAGAATTTTTCTAAAGTATTGGGCATGCAGAAGTTCTGTGCTAAACTGGGGATTAAATAAATTACTTCAAAGCTGTTGAAGCAAGTGGAACTAGAGTCAAAGTACCTGTGAAGATTCGCGCATTTTGAATGCGAGACATTCAAAGTCTGCTTGGCCACTCTTAAAAAAACCCAAAACAACAAGGACAAAGTAAATGTAAAAGCTTGGGGTTTAGTAGGATGGAGTTGAGACACTGAGAAATTCTCTGACACTCAGCCTGGACTAAGGCAATACTTTTTCTCCTGTCTTCAGAACATCTAGTAGGCATTCTCAAAATACACCTAATAGACTAGGTCTCTAGTCTGTATTGATCTTTTGTGTCCAAAAAAAGGGTAAAAAATATGGTGAACAGTCTAGAAAATGTCTTAGCAGGAGTGGATGAGGGAATTGGAAAAGTTTTTTCTGGAGAGCAGGAGGCTCAGGACACTCATTGCTCTGTACAACAATCTGAAAGGAGGTTGCACTGAAGGAGGGATTGTTCTCCTCTGACATGTCTCAAGTTAAAGAGGCAAGGGACTTAAGTTGTACCAGGAGAGGTTCAGATTATCTATCCTAAAAATAAAAGATCACTGAATTAGTAGTTAGGTAGTGGAAGAAGTTGCCCAGGGAGGTGGTGTAGAGTCTCTGGAAGTCTTCAAGAGGGGTCTGGATGTGTCACTTGTGGATATGGCTTAGGGGTTACTGTCATGGTGATGGATGGATGGACTAGATGATTTTGAAGGACATTTACAACCTTGATGACTGTGATTCTGTGATTTTTAGAAAATGTTATGAGCCTCACAACTTTACTCAAAATACATCAATTGAATATAACACTCTGTGCCTCTTTCTAGTGTTAAAAATCTCACAAAGAGGAAAATAAAAAGTAGAAACACTACAATGAAGCAATTCACTTGCCTTCTGTATTTTCCTAAACACCAGACTATGATTTTTGGACATTCTCCAGTCCTTCACTTGTAGTCACTATCTGCTATTGTGATTTGGCAAAAAAAAAGAGTATAAGGTGGAAAAAAAAAAATTTAGAATAAATATATATATATATGCACACACACATTTGGACACAAAAGGAAGATCAAGAATACATGCCAGAAAATGTCCTTGCTTTAAGCACTAAATTTTTTTTTCCTGTGGCTAAATAAATTTTCTGTCTCATGAGTTATATACCAAACCAAAAAATGGCTATAAAATGATAAGTAGAATTCCCTGCATTGAGTATTAATAATAACTGTTGACCAATTCAACTATAGCAAACATGGACAAAACCCTCCAAACTTCAGGGAAAAAGAGATAATTTAAAGTTTATAGTAATTTGAACTTGCAATGGATATAATACAATAGATAGAATATTTACATACCTGAGACACCACTATCAAAAGTGCAAGATAAATACCAGAGTCTGAGTCTCCATTACTTTGCATCTGGTCTGATTTTCTACAACCTTGCAATCCCTTTTATCATTGTAAAATTTTTATATGAACAATGTAATAATGGAACTAAAAAATAATTAGCATCTTAGAGACATGACTAAACAATAGCAATGGAATCAAGAAGCATATTAATAATACATACTCTAGTATGTACTTTATTGCAAGAGTGAATTCCATACTGGCTGTTTGGTTGGCCTCTTTACATACATATTAGAATGAATACCAAGGGCGTAAAAAAAGTTTGGCCCTTTTTTTTTTTTTTTTTTTCATTTGAGATTTCTGCATGTTTCAGTGTATTGTATATCTAGTTGGATTTTTGTGCAATTCAGGGATGGAAGCTCAGTGTGTATATGTCAAAATCATCATTAATGTTTGTAAAAGGTGTGTTCCACTTTTATTAAGTGGAATGTGGACAAGAAGGAAGACCTTCACAATGCATATTTGAGAAATCACGATATTTGCAGACTGGTAGGTATATTTTTATTGCATATATAGAATATAATGTGACAATTCGTTCCTCTAAATTCATGCTTAAAAATTAAAACCTTCAAGATAATACCAAATTTTTTCTTCATTGCAAGCTGATAATTTATTTATGAAATTATTATGAAATAATTGATTATTAAAAAGTTGCAATTAAAATATGAAATTGTTTGTGGCATTTAAGAGAAATATTTTCCAGTTTGGACTTTAATATAATTAATAAATCCCAAAAAAACCAAACTAACTTTGAAGATAATTAGGTCATTGTTACATGCATTTTGATTAATCATTAATCAGTCTACTGAAACATGCTTAAGAGATTAAAAACTTTTGAAGTCCAGTTTATTTACAGGCCAAGAATCCCACAGAGATGAGGTTTAATATTTCATCTCTGTGAATGTCCTTTTGCCATTAATGTCTTTGAAAAATGGACATAAATTGTTATTGTATGTAAAATTATGATTTGGTTGTATTTTATAACAACTTTGCCTTTCAAAGATGATAAGGAATCAATAATTAGACCCCCCTGAATAAACTACATGCATAGTTTCAGCCATTATTTTGTGACAATATTTTCAAAGTATTGACATATACGAGGTGCATGTTGTGCTGCACACTGCACTGAGACAGGAAAAACACCAATTTCAGTTTGAGATGACTGAAATGTCAGACTAGAGTGCAGGATAGTGCAAGTGCATGTAGACTAGGCAGCACAAGAACATGCAGACTGGGGAGCACAAGGAAGCAATGAGATGGTGCTAATCACCATGAAGTGCAGTGCTTTAAGTTCACCAGCTGCCAAATGTGGATCAGCTTTTGAGAAATTGTAGCAAAGGAACACCTCAAAAAGCAGCCATTCTTAGTGCATGTTAAACTCCCTATATTAATTCCTTTTTTACTAGTCTCATTTACCTGCACACATGCTAGGAAGTACAATTATTTGCATCTTTTAGTCAACACTAATAATTCTCATATGCATTCACTGTATATGTGTCCTTTTACAATGGCTTTGACTGTATATCAGTTTGTATGTACACCCAGACTTTAAAGTTTGTCAGAGAAAGTAACAACTAGGTATTAAAGACTTGTGTCACTTCCATTTCATGAATTATTGCACTAGGCTGACTATTTAATATGGAAGGCAGATCACTACTGAAAAGTGGCATAAAACCTGACATCTTCTTAAAAGAATATAGACATTTACAACAATGTAAATCTCCCCTTGGACATTGTTCCTTTATACCTAGTAACAACATGGTTGGTATTTCATGTTTACTCATAGAAAAGGAGAGGATTTTTCATGGATCACTGTTAACAGAGCTGTCCTGGAATCAGGAAACATGGCTTCAGCCTTCTACTTGACAAAAGACTTCTGCAACTTTGGGAAGTCACTTGGGACATTTTTAAAATACTTTAAGGTTTTTAAAAGGTATTTTCCAGTTAGGGTGCAGCATGACTTTGAAAAATGTAGTACCTAATACCTATTGAAATAATGGGTCCTACACATTCAGGCTTCTGTCAGTTCCGCTAGGAACTTGCCTGGATCATTAGGTACCTAAATACCCTGAACAAATCTGGCCCATAACTGACTTGCAGAAAGATTTTCTATCTGCAAGCAAAGTAACAGGTAATAGTATTCCCTTATGACATTGGTATGTGGAAACATGCATTAAAGATTATAGCACTGCTAGATATTAAAGCATGGGATGGTACATCAATATGTAAGACAGATCATTAAAATATGTCATTTCATAATATT